>NC_140234.1:27243243-27313243 GCF_949987555.1 Borostomias antarcticus
TGCACCATAACGTTATATTTCTCATTCGTGTGGATAGTTCAAGCGATGCATTCTGTAGGCTACCTCAATAGAGTCCGCTAAATTACCATGTTTAATGCTTTATGTATACTATCTGTTAGTGTGAAGTGTGATGATGTCTGTACAGCCAAGATCGAACCCAGCATGGGCAAGTGAGAGTAAAGGCAATACTGCCAAGCAACACAGAGACTAGTGTCTCAACTTGCATTTAAACGATAATGTAAACCTCAAGCATTCAAAGTAAACTGCAGACCCTTTCAGGTGGATGAAAATAAAGTGTCTGCACATTAACATGATTTGACTTCATAAATGAAAACTATATCTCGCCTATAGACTATAGATTTAACATGTCATTGGCTGTATAACTCCCATCTCAAATGTACATCTTGTAAACTACTGTCTGCAGACTATGAACCAGCCCACTCCTCCCTCCACTACTGCTCTGCTTGGCTGTTAATGAATGTGAATGGGAATTCTTCACAAAACTAGCAACGTTTTGGTAATTGGAGAGGAAAGATGTCAAGCAGAAAGAGGAAACTACAGGTGGTGCTACAGTAACCAATTCAAAAAGCCAGTAGGAGAGCACAGCACATGAGAGGTGGTGGTGGGAGGTGGGAGGAAAGGTAGAGAGGGGCGGGGGGGGGGGGGGGGGGGGGGCGTGGAAGGAGGAGAGCAGTTGAGAGGGGGGGGGGGGGGGGGAGGTCTGCAAGCCCCTCTAGTTGTCTTGTCTTATGTGATAATTGTCCTTGCCTGTGTTTGTGTCCGATTCTTGTCTCTGTTTTGAATGTCCTGTCTGGGAGTAACTTTGTGTTGTACTGAAAAAGCAAAGAACAAAAAGGCAGACGAGGAGGCCGGGGGCTGGGGTAGGAGGCTGGGGGCTGGGGGCAGGAGGCTGGGGGCAGGAGGTCGGGGGCAAGAGGCCGGGGGCAAGAGGCCGGGGACAGGGGGCAGGAGGGCAGGAGGCTGAGGGCCTCTTGCCTAACCCTAACCCTCACCCGTACACACAGAAACACACACACACACAGCAGAGTGGAGGAGAAAAGAGGGTGATGGAGGCCGATGGTGAAGGGAGAGTCTGGTGAGGTTTAGCAGTTTGCTCACTTCCTGTGGGTAGACATTTGAGTGAAGGATTGTGGGTAAACAGCATCAGTATGTGCGGAATTGTGGGTAGTTGTCGTCGCCTAGTGATTCTGAGAGCAGCTATACAGGATGGGTGACCTGCCCAGGGCTGCTGAGATTCCTGACATCCTGTTTCTCCTAATTGGACAGATTACCTGGCAAAGCCCAGGTAGCAAGCAGCAGCTACTAGCTTAGCAGTTGAGTGTGCTTATTGGCTGACAGCAACAAACAAGGGTTCTCACTGTTCCGGAATGTTCGGGTGTTCCATGTGTTTGCTCCAGAGCTTTCTAGGTTAATGGTTCAACCTAGCAAGGCTATGTGTGCCACAGCCAAGACTTACCCACAGTATCCTGTCTCCAGTAAGGATCTCTGGGGTTTCCACCCTATAGTAATGTTTACCAGTTAAGTCGTTTTGACACCGCACGAAAAAGCAGCAATTCGACTTGATTCCATCGCACAAAAGGAGAGTCGAATCGAGTCGAATTGCAACTTTTTTTCAGATCTCCTCCTTCGAGTTTCTGAGCAATTTGAAGCGAGCTAGCTGACGTGATGTGACAACACTGCAGACTACTGATTGGTCAGAGAGAATCGAAATCAAATGTGAAGAGGTGGACATCATTGGATTCATATCAACCTACAAAATTTAGCTATCTGCTTTTTTGGCAGTTTGGAGTTGATTAGTGTTGTTAATATGAAGGATACCCGCTCGACCGTCACCTTCATTCATCTGGGACTTGATCCAGAGCAAAATACATTTAGGCTAGCTAACGTTACCCAGTTTCAATGGTCTCATCAAATCAAATTTAAATGTATTAATAGGCCTATATCCCATTTCACACACAGAGACAGAGCAGGGCAATGCAACCCAATGAGCTTTACAGACAGGAAGCTGGGTGTAGCCTATGCGTTATGGATCGCACCGCAGTTGTAGGCAAGACCCGCCTGACAGCGGTGCGATCCATAATAACGCGTATTCCACCCCTAATTTTCGTCTCCAACTTCTGAGTCCAGTCAATCCGCGAGCCCGAGTCCTCGGTGCTCCCGAGTCCAAGTCCGAGTCATCGGTACTCAGTGAATGCACGAGTCCGAGTCGGGTCACGAGTCCCGAAAATCGCGACTCGAATCGTACTTGAGTACTTCAACACTGACACACACACACACACACACACACACACACACACTCCACTCCACGCCCATTATCATCCACACACACACACACACACACACACACACACACACACACACCCCCTCCACTCCATGCCCATGAGACAGCCTGCCTGCTAGACAGCATCTCACAGCTGCTGATTACAAAGACATGTTCTCATCCACACACACACACACACACACACACACACACACACGCACAAACGTACACACACACGCATGCACACACACACACACAAACGCACACACGCACACACACACACGCTGGCACACACACACACGTACGCACACACACACACACACACACACACACACACACACACACTGAAACACTCACAAAGCTGTGTGGAAGGCTCTAAAGGCTTGTTGCACACAGTGAAGACAGACTGGACGGGCGTGTTTATAGAGATTAAGCCGTTCCCTGGACATCAGTGAGAACTAGCTCACCTCCAGGAAATATGGTAGAGGGAGCCAGCAGAGGAGGAGAGACCACACAGGGTATGAGCAGGGTACAGATGAGGAGAGACGCGCAGGGTATGAGCAGGGTGCAGATGAGGAGAGACCGCGCAGGGTATGAGCAGGGTGCAGATGAGGAGAGACGCGCAGGGTATGAGCAGGGTACAGATGAGGAGAGACGCGCAGGGGATGAGCAGGGTGCAGATGAGGAGAGACGCGCAGGGTATGAGCAGGGTGCAGATGAGGAGAGACCGCGGGGTCATCCTTCAGAAGAACTCCCTAGGTGACCTCTCCCCTCTAACCCTAACCCTAACCCTCGACTCTCCTTCCACTCTTTCTGCTGCTAAGACCAAATACGCGTCTTTTAGATTAGAGAGATTAGATAAACTATATATTTTTGAAAAGTAAAAGTATGTGTGGAAGTATGAAAACATTTACAAACTATACATTTTTGAAAAGCAAAAGTAACAAATCAGAAAATGCAAGATGCCATTTTTTTTAAGATGCCAAGACGGCATCCATCTTGGACTTTTAAAAATGGCGACTTTTAAATGGCATATTCGTCACTTAGTCCAATCAAACTAGCTGTTCTGAATAGGACACACAGATACACCAGTGTAATTCTATCACCGCCCCTCGCCTCCCCTTTGTCACTCCCTCCCCCCTCCCCCTCCCCCTCCGCCTCCCCCTCCCAGGGCCTGTCCCCGGCCTGCGTCTCTCTGAGCTCATGGACGTCCTAACCCTGTACCCCTACAACGAGAGCTTCTATGAGTTCGACAACGCCACGCGGAGCCCCAATGCCACGGAGCACGGGCAGAAGCACCCCTACAACTACTACGCCATGCTGCTCACGCTGCTGATCTTCGTCATCGTCTTCGGGAACGTGCTGGTGTGCATGGCCGTGTCCAGGGAGAAGGCCCTCCAGACCACCACCAACTACCTGATCGTCAGCCTGGCGGTGGCCGACCTGCTGGTGGCCACGCTGGTCATGCCCTGGGTGGTCTACCTGGAGGTAGGGAGAGCACAGCTGGGACACACACACACACGCACGCACACACACATATGCGCGCGCACCCACACGCACGCACACACAGGCACACACAAAAGGATACCGGACACATGCACACACAAACACACACATGCACGCACGCACACACATACACACACACACACACACACACACACGCACACACCCCTGGCAGACGTGGTACACACATGCCTGGCTCATGCATAGATATGCAGACACACGCATTCACCCGTAGTAACACACAAATGTACACACACACACACCTAGTACACACACATTCATGTTCACACACACACACACACACACACACACACACACACACATGCATGCATGCACACAGGGCTGAAAATTAACACCCGCCGCCTGCCAATGGCGGGTCAAATTTCCATTTGGCGACTAAATTTCGGAGGCAATCCGCCACGCTGGCGGGTAAATGTTTGTACCAATAGAGTCATGTAATAAATTATGCGTGTAATGTCGCCACATCCATGCCATAAACCGGCGTTCTGTTTGTTGTGTGTTGCAATTAAATAGCTCCCTCACTGCACCAAATACAGTTTTCAGTCACATGACTGTTGCGGAGCCTCACGCACTAGGAGAGACTGGTGACGCGAGGCTACTCGCGCACAGAAAATCTTTCCCATTTACCTCAGAGGACGCGCGCTACTACAGTCACCTACAGTCGCGCTACTACAGTCGATTTATTTGAAATTTTACTTTGGTCTCTTCCTTAAACATGTATTCAACATAATACTATTATCTGAATGAAAAGTATTGAAACAGATGTATAATGTGACAAAAAAGACAATTTATTATTTGGGCCGGTAAAAAATATACTTGGCAGTTTGATTTTTTCATCTACCAGTCCCCTTGGCAGGTGAGCCAAAAAGTTAATTTTCAGTCCTGCATGCACACATCGATAGCCGAAGAGCAAAACCTTCTATCTGAAAAATTCACTTCTTTTGAGAAAAAAAAACGTGTTGTTTTCTTGCAGGATGCTATTTTTTAAGGATACCCAATCATGCAGATCAGATAGGAGGTTTTGCTCTTTGGCCATCGACATACTGAAACACACACAAATACACACACATGCATGTATGCACAGATACATACTGTACACACTGATAAACATACAGACATGCACACACACACACACACACACACACACACACACACACACACACCTTCTACTCAGAGTTTGTTTCCTCTTTTGGATATGCAACAGTGCATAATAAATCACTTATGGAAATACACACTAGCTAGCGCCTCTGGAACATGTTCATACATTCCATTATCAAACAGTCACAAATTGTTTTTAGAAAGCTTATTTGGATGATGAGGCTTCCTAGAGTCTACCCAGTGAGAAACTATGACCTTTGGGGTGTACTACTACTATCATATTTATTTGCACCATGATAATAGATAAATGATCAACACATAGTAATTTCCAAAATGATCACATTGTGCTTTGTTTAACTCTGGTTCCCCTTGGCAGGGTGATTGCAGGTGAGGATTTCAGACTATCAGCAGCAGGTTGGGGGGGTTGTTGCTCCACCACTGGCTGCTTGGTGACATTTAAACACTAAAAAAAGAGTCAAGGTAAAGATGTGCTCATGGATGATGTCCCTAGCTCCAGGCTGAGGGAGGGAGAGAGGGAGGGAGAGAGAGAGAAGGAGAGAGAGAGAGAGAGAGAGAGAGAGAGAGAGAGGAAGGAGAGAAGGGAGAGGAGAGAAGAGAGGAAAGAAGAGATGAGAAAGAGGAGAGGGAGTGGAGAGAGACAGGCAAGAAAAGAGATTTAATGGGTTCCCAAGATACACAAACACACACGCACACAGAAACAAACACACACAGACACATAGAAACATACTCACACACCCAAACACACCCAAGATACACGCACACACACGCACACACACACACACACACACACACACACACAAGCACACACACACACACACACGTGCACAGAAACACACACACACACACACACACACACACACACACACATACTGTACACACACAGACACATAGAAACATACTCACACACCCAAACACACCCAAAATACAGAAGCACACACGCACACAGAAACACACACACACACACACTCACACACACACACACACACACACACACACACACACACACACACACACACACACACACACACACACACACATACTGTACACACACAGATGTATGTCATATTGTGTGCTATTGTGTCTTGTGGACGTGTACATGCACCCTGTTGGTGTTTTGATGTTGTGTGCTGCTCCATGTGGGCGTGTGATTGTCTGTTTTTGCTGCTACTGATCATGCCACAGTATGTGGTATTGTGTGCTATTGTGCCTTGTGGATGTGTCCATGTGCCCTGTTGGTGTTTTGATGGTGTGTGCTAATGCTTTGCTGTGTTTTTATGTGCTTTTAATGTTTGTTGAACTATCTGTTTGTGGCTGTCTTGGCCAGGGCTCCTTTGTAAAAGAGACCTCTGTCTCAATAGGACTTCCCTGGTAAAATAAAGGTTTAATAAATACATTTAAAAAAAGATACACAAGCACACACGCACAAGGAAACACACACACACACACACACACACACACACACACACACACAGTCTGCGGGCCTGGTCACAGACGGACAGCCCTGAAATATCCCTATTCTCCTGCGATGTGGTTATTAGAGGTGTGCTGGTTCTTTGTGAACGCTCACCCCCGGTTGAGTCGATGGCCGGTGACATTTTGGGACTGTGAGCAGAGCAGAGCCTGAGGTGAACAGTCAGACCCATTCTGAAAAATCAATACCATAGAAGAAGATATATGCCAGCTATCACAGACAGTCATCTTCTTCTCGGTTTCTGTCTCCTTTGTCTCCTCCCTCCCTCTTCTTCTCTGTTTCTGTCTCCTTTGTCTCCTCCCTCCCTCTTCTTCTCTGTTTCTGTCTCCTTTGTCTCCTCCCTCCCTCTTCTTCTCTGTTTCTGTCTCCTTTGTCTCCTCCCTCCCTCTTCTTCTTTGTTTCTGTCTCCTTTGTCTCCTCCCTCCCTCTTCTTCTCTCCAGCTCTGCCTCTCCCTCTTCCTTCTCTCTCTACCTCCACTAACGTCCGCGGTTCAGATATTGTTTCTGACCTCTGACCTCTGGGCGCGTGACCACAATCTGTGAGGAGCCAGCCCAGTCTGAACAGCGCTGATATCAGATTACACGCTCAATCTGAAATGTATACAGGGCTGTCAGGATGCTTGCGTTTTCTATCTCTCTCCCACTATTTCTCTCCCTCCCTCCTTCTCTCCCTCCCTCCTTCTCTCTCTCTCTCTCTCTCTCTCTCTCTATCTTTCTCTCCTCCATATCTCTCTATACATGTGAAATGATCTCAGCATTCTAGAACCCTCTACTAAGAGACAGATAAAATACTGCATTTCAGAACCAACCCAACGTCTTTAGGGCGGTCCTTCCTGATGACATGCAGAAATGGTGTGCTTGTAAACACAGTCCTACTGGAAACACGACATATTGTCGAACCACATTCATCTGTTAAAAACAGACAATCTTTTACTAGGACAGGATTGGTCCATCTGGCCTGACGTGTCATGGGTGATCGAGGCTGGAAGACGCCTGGACGTTCTTGTTTGTCAGATGCTGCATGATTGGGAATACTGCAGTAAAGTGTGTTTCCATGACCACGAGAAAGACGTGCTTCTGCAATAAAGTGTCAGCGTGTGTTTTCCCACACGTTGAATGACCTCTGTTGGGCTATAGCAACAACGTGCTAACAAGTAGCTCGCTAACATTAGCTCATCCTAGCGGGTGCTATAGTAGCTAGTAAAAGTCTATCTAGTCTATCTATCTATTTTCATATATAACAACGAGCCAAACAGTAGCTAACATTACAACTCTTAAAATAAACTTCTGGCCCTTTGCTCAGGTGGTTATCGTCAACACAAAGCTGTTATCAGATGATCTGCAAAGCAGTTCGCATAGCTACTAGCATTAATCAAGAGGGATGAAATTGAAAAACTCAAACACAAATCTAACATTGCTCGCCGGGACATCCATATCTAATGTTCTGTTCCACTACACAGGTATTTTTGAAACAGGGGTTTTTCGTTCTTCATTCTTAAAAAATAAAACTCTGTCCACATGAAAATGCAAAAACACACTGCCCAGTCTGTCACTGGCTCATTCTGTTCGATGGCGCCATGGTAACGACGCTGTAACACGCACGTCAAATAGGCTGCTCGCTGTCACATTCACTTTCGGACTTCTGCTCCACTCCAACTTTGATTTTCAGCCCTTTATTCGCCAGGAGAAAACACAAGAGGAACGGCATTTTGGTAACGGAGAGCCGAAGAGTTGTGTGGCTGAGTTCACACGGTTCTCATTACGTCATTTTTTAAACAGGAGGTAACGGCGACGTGCAAGCCTAAAACTCTGTGGAGTGGAGTTTCTAAAAATGTTTACTTTGGACAGAGTTTTAAAAAAAGTCTGGTTTCAGTGACCGAGAAAGCCGTTTGCGTGTGGACTGAAGGCCAAACCGCGTAGAAAAATGCCCGGTTTCAAAAATACCTGTGCTCGTGTGGACAGTGTTAATCTAAGTCCGTGGAGGGCTTATCCACACGGACCTGTGTACTTCTGAAACAGTGTATTTTTCTACGCTGTTTGGGCCCCTGAAACTGTGTTTGTTTGAAACTGGAGTCCAGGGTGAAGTTTTTTGAAGACTCCGGTGTCAGCGGTTGCGTAGATGGGATAACGACAGTATTTTATTACTTGTCTCCATTGTTTGACGTCAGAGCGACGGTAAATAGCTAGTAAAATGGCAGACCTAACAAAAACACTGGTGCTAACGTTATCGGTTAGCATGCTATCTGCACTCTTTGGGTGTCATATCCAGCTGATCAACCTCATTCAACAACAGAGGCGCCTGAACGAGCAACGAAGGAGGCTGCTCCTCTTGCTAGCTACCCCAACTGCACTCCCACGACTGCAGCGACGGGCCCGCCAACGGAGGTTCTGGAAGAGGCCTGGTCGGACCTCTAGCTGGTGGTACAATTTCGAGAATGAGGTGGATTTGGCGGAGGAATGGCGAGAGAACGTCAGGATGTCCAGAACAGCGCTACTGTCGTTAAGTGGGCTGCTTCGCCCGCCCATCGAAGGACCGACCACAGTGATGCGTTGGCCGGTCGGTGTGGTCTACTGCTTTGGCATGTGTATTACATCGCTTGGTAGTGGATTTTGCGGTTCTGTGTGGATATCATATTTTTTTATCACACCACTCGTGTGGAAACCGGAGCCCGAAAAACGTTGGTTCCAGAAGAACACGGGTCCGTGTGGACAAGCCCTGAGTGTCTTGGACCATGTGGGTTTCAGAAGTACAGGGGTCCGTGTGGACAAGCCCTGAGTGTCTTGGACCATGTGCGCTGATGATGGGCTCGTCACAGCTCAGCTCATGCTGCTGTCTTGTCCTTTGTCATAATAAATGCTAAATTAGCTTTGATACACGGAGAGTGTCCTTCTGCCGGTCAGGCTTTGTTGAGCTGCTGGGACTTGGCTTCTTCTTAGTGATGCAGCTTCTCTTCTCTAATCTGCATTCCTCTCCTCTAGGGCCTTACTGAGCTACTGAGCTGGTAAAGCTCCCGGCATTGTGCCAAAGTGGACCTGGACTTGGTCCCCGGGCGCCATGAACAATGGCTGCCCACTGCTCCTGGCTGCCCCTGGAGGAGGATAGCTTGGATGGGATGAATGCAATTTCCACCGGCGACACCTGAAGAAAGCAGGGGGTATTGTGTGCTGTGTTCACTGCTCAGACGTGTATATAATTACTGTCACACTGTGTGGTCAATAAAACCCCTTGAGGTACTGGGATTTAAAATAAATAAACAAATAAAGAATACAGAATGAGAGAATAAAAGAGAATGAAGAAAAACAAAGTCGTGAAGAACAAAGGAAAAGATGTGACGGAGGCCGCGGGCAGCATTGAAGCACATTCTTCCTTGGTGTTTCATTTTGACAGCCGGCTATGACAGCCAACCACATCACCCCCCTGTGTGAGCCAGCCTGGCCTGGAGACGGGGATATCAGTCAGGCAGCCAGGTCTCTCTGGTAAATGAGATTCCGTATCTCAATGAGACTACCTGACTCAATAAGGGTTAAATAATAGATCAGAGAAGTAGTAACATACTCTACTCTTAGACAGGGATCTGATAATAAAATAAAACACGCGTTTCGCATGTTGCTTCGTCAGGCTCGTATACCTGCACCTTTTATGCTGAGCACGGGCACTCTCTATTTTTGTTTAATAATAATAATAATAATAATAATAATATATATGTACCTGCTGGAGATGTATGAGGCTGTCAGCTCATAGTAAATAAGCTCATAATAAGCTAGTGGGGGAGAGAGAGAGAGAGAGAGAGAGAAGGGGGGAGAGAGAGATGGAGAAAGAGCATGATTGATAAAAAGATTAATAGGGAGAGATCCGTCGCGAGGGAGAGTCATATCTCTTCAGTCTGCCTTCCTGATAAGACCTCACAGGAATTGACAGAGAGGAGAGGAGTTGAGGAGGGCGACAGAGTCATGAAGTACTACCAGAACCCTCCCTCTTATAGACCTACAGTACAGTGTTGTACTTATATCTTGCTACTCTTGCACTTTAGCTTTAGCGCTAGATTATGCTCTTAGTCACTTAGATGCACTTGTGAGTTCTGGTAATTAGTAGTGCACTAACTACCGCTCCCCTCTCCTCCACTCCCCTACTCCTCTCCCCTCCACTCCCCTCTCCTCTCTCCTCCACTCCCCTACTCCTCTCCCCTCCACTCCCCTCTCCTCTCTCCTCCACTCCCCTTTCCACCACTCCCTTCTCCTCTCCTCCCTTCCCCTACTCCTCTCTCCTCCACTCCCCTACTCCTCTCCCCTCCACTCCCCTCTCCTCTCTCCTCCACTCCTCTCTCCTCCACTCCCTTCTCCTCTCCTCCACTCCCCTCTCCTGTTCCTCTCTCCCCCACTCCCCTCTCCTCCACTCCCCTACTCCTCTCTCCTCCACTCCCCTACTCCTCTCTCCTCCACTCTCCTGCTCCTCTCTCCTCCACTCCCCTCTCCTGCTCCTCTCTCCTCCACTCCCCTCTCTTTCTCCTGCTCCTCTCTCCTCCACTCACCTCTCCTCACCTGCCAGACGTCTTCATGAATGAACGGCTTCATAATCAGCCGTGCAGGAGCGCTGGAGCCCTGGGCAGGGTGTCTCACATTCACACTCACATCGGTCTTCACGCCATGTGCGTGTGTGTGTGTGTGTGTGTGTGTGTGTGCGTGCATGTGTGTGTGCGTGTGGTATGTGTGCATGTGTGTGTGCGTGTGTGTATGTGTGTTTGCGTGTGAGTGTGTGCGTGTGTGTGTTTGCGTCTGCATGTGTGTGTGTTTGCGTGTGCATGTGTGTGTGTGCGTGCGTTTGCGTGTGTGTGTGCGTGTGTGTGTTTGCGCAGCTCCTGCAGGATCAGCATTGATAACAGCGAGCGGCAGAACAGGCTTCCACCCTTAGAAGATTAGCGGGATCAGATAATCCATACATGTCCATAATCTGACATTTCAATTTACACTCGGGTTACAGAAACTATGAATATTAAATGCCTTACGTACCAAATACTTGTAGCAATGCGACCCTGCAGGACACAGGGTCATGCGCCTCAGATGTGATCAGATGAACAATACACATTTTCAATCAGTCATTCAATTATTCATTCTCCAATCACAGCCCATTCACAGCAAGACGGTCTATTTAAATAAGTTCCTAGTTCGCTGCTCTCTGCTACTCCAATGCTGCGTACTCACTGTTGCTAACCTAACCCTAATCCTACCCCCCCCCCCAGGGTCAGAGCCCTGTGGTTGCTTCTACCCCCCCCCCCCCCCCCCCCCAGGGTCAGAGCCCTGTGGTTGCTTCTACCCCCCCCCCCTCAGGGTCAGAGCCCTGTGTTTGCTTCTACCCCCCCCCCCTCAGGTTCAGAGCCCTGTGGTTGCTCCTGCCCCCCCGGTTCAGAGCCCTGTGGGTGCTCCTACACCCCTGTGGGTGCTGTTGTGCTCCAGGTCCTTTGGCCCACTCTGCGTCCCCGTGGGGGGGTGGGGGTGGGTTGTAACATGCTCCCTGGTTAGGCTTAGCATGCTACTAGGCTAATCAGGGGAAGCTTTGAGACTGGAGCCATTAGCGCCAAACTTAACTGTACCTCATTTGTAGCAATAATGAGTGTTCCTGAATGAACTTTTTTTTTTTCCACTCTGAAATACATAATTTTGGTTGGAAAATTCTACCGGCCAATTATTTCTATAGGGCAACTGAGCAATATTGATCGCTGCTAAGGGCAACACCGTATGTCTATGGGCAACACTGTCTGAACGTTGCTGAACATTCTCAGACGGTCGATATCTTTTCGTCTCATCAAGCCGATCTCTGAAAACGCCCACTGCCCCATCACACAGAACCAAGCGTTGCTAGGAACGCTGTCATAGCTGAAGCCAGCTAATGTCTTTAGCTGAAGCTACAAAATAACATTAAATATATTCTAATCAATATTGGCACTGTTAGTAGCCATGTAATAAGTAGGATAACATATGTATGTTTTGATCTCACCACAGTAAAGGCAGTCTGATGATGTTTTTGCAGTATGTGGTTTTTATTTAGATTCAAGATAATGTGTGGTGTACAGTCACAGTGAAATGTTGCTGCCGGCTCAACACTAAATTCAACACAATATCTCTTTATTGCCTGACTGTAACCTCTCACCTCAGTTTGAATCAGGCTCAGTAAAACTATAAACATGGTCGGACATGTTTGTTTATGTACATTTGTTGTTGTTTGTTGTTCTCTGCCAGGTGGTTGGTGAGTGGCGCTTCAGCAAGATCCACTGTGACATCTTCGTCACCCTGGACGTGATGATGTGTACGGCCAGCATCCTCAACCTCTGCGCCATCAGCATTGATCGGTGAGACACAGACACCACAGACGCGCAAATCGTCTCATCGCCAAACCAGTCAGGCGGCCGCAACGGAAATCTATAGAAACTCAGACAAACGTGTGTTGGGGTGCATCTTATTTAGGTGTAAAGAGGCATTAAGGTTTTATTTTATTCATTTCCATCCATCCATCCATCCATCCATCCATCCATCCATCTTCATCTGCTTATCCGGGGTCGGGTCGCGGAGGCAGCAGTTCCAGCAGGGGGCCCCAGACATCCCTTTCCCTGGCAGCCTCAACCAGCTCTGCCTGGGGAATCTTTAGCCGCTCACAGGCCAATGCGGAGATGTAGTCCCGCCACCTAGTCCTGGGTCTACCCCGTGGCCTCCTCCCAGCCGGACACGCCTGGAACACCTCCCTAGGGAGGCAGCCAGGAGGCATCCTCACTAGATGCCCGATCTACCTCAACTAGCTCCTTTCGACGCAAAGGAGCAGCGGCTCTACTCCGGGTCTCTCCCGGATGACTGAACTTCTCACCCGATCTCTCAGGGAGACCCCAGCCACCCTCCGGAGAAAACTCATTTCGGCTTCTTGTATCCTTGATCTTGTTCTTTCAGTCATGACCCATCCTTCATGACCATAGGTGAGGGTGGGGACGAAGATAGACCGGTAGATCGAGAGCTTTGCCTTTTGGCTCAGCTCTCTTTTCGTCACAACATTGCGGTAAAGCGACTGCAGAACAACACCAGCTGCTCCGATTCTCCGGCCCAACTCCCTCTCCATGGTTCCCTCACTCGTGAACAAGACCCCCAGATACTTGAACTCCTTCACTTGGGGTAAGGGCTCATTTCCTACTCGGAGCGGACAGACCACCGGTTTCCTGCTGAGAACCATGGCCTCAGACTTAGTGCTGATTCTCATCCCAGCTGCTTCACACTCAGTTGCGAACCTATCCAGAGAGTGCTGGAGGTCGCAGGCAGATGATGCCATCAGGACCACATCATCTGCAAATAGCAGCGACGCGATCCTCAGCTCACCGAACTGCAAACCCACCTCCGCACGACTACGCCTCGATATCCTGTCCATGAAAATCACAAACAGAATTGGTGACAAAGCGCAGCCCTGGTGGACGCCAACCCCCACCGGAAAGGAAGACGACTTACTGCCGAGGACACGGACACAGCTCTTGCTCTGGGTGTACAGAGATTGGATGGCCCTAAGTAGGGATCCCCTCACCCCATACTCCCGCATAACCCTCCACAAGACCTCTCGAGGGACCCGGTCGTAAGCCTTCTCCAAGTCCACAAAACACATGTAGACAGGTTGGGCAAACTCCCACGCCCCCTCCAAGATCTTTGCGAGAGTGAAGAGCTGGTCGGTGGTTCCACGACCAGGACGAAATCCGCATTGTTCCTCTTTGATCTGAGGTTCGACTATCGGCCAGACCCTCCTTTCCAGCACCTTGGAGTACACTTTCCCTGGGAGGCTGATTAATGTGATGCCTCTATAATTGGCACACACCATCTGGTCCCCTTCTTTGAATATTGGGACCACCACCCCAGTCTGCCACTCCTTTGGCACTGACCCGGACTTCCACGCAATGTTAAAGAGGCGTGTCAACCTAGACAGCCCCTCAACACCCAGCGCCTTCAAAATTTCTGGACGGATCACATCAGTCCCTGGGGCTTTGCCACTGTGGAGTTGTTTGACTACCTCAGTGACCTCCTCAAGGGAAATTGATGATGACCCCCCATCATCTTCCGGCTCTGCCTCGATCATAGAGGGTGGATTAGTCGGGTTCAGGAGTTCCTGATGCACCTGATGGTGGTTGGTGACATTGTGGTGTTGGTGATGGGCGTACATTTCAATGTTTTCTGTATGCTTGATGTGTGCTAATCAAATTCCCCTCTGGGGCAATAAAGGTTTCAATTCAATTCAATTCAATTCCTCAAAGTGCTCCTTCCAACGCTCAACAACCTCCTCAGTTGAGGTCAGCAGTGTCCCTTCCTTGCTGTATACAGCTTGGATGGTCCCCCGCTTTCCCTTCCTGAGGTGTCTGATGGTCTTCCAGAAACACTTTGGTGCCGACCGAAAGTCCTTCTCCATGGTTTCTCCGAACTTCTCCCACACCCGCTGCTTTGCCTTGGTCACGGCCAAAGCCGCAGCCCTCCGGGCCAGTCAATACCCTGCAACTGCTTCTGGAGTCCCCGGGCTAACATATCCCTGAAGGCCTCCTTCCTTAGTCGGACAGCTTCCCTGACCACCGCTGTCCACCACGGTGTCCTAGGGTTACCGCCCCTTGAGGTACCTATGGCCCTCAGGCCACAGCTCCCAGCCAGAGCTTCAGCAATGGAGGCTTTGAACACCGACCACTCATGCCCGATGTCCCGATGCCCCAACCTCCACAGAGATGCCAGAGAAGCGCCACCGGAGGTGGGAATTAAAATCTCTCCGGACAGGCTCTTCCTCCAGACGTTCCCAGTTCACCCTCACTACTTTCCCCTGCCATCGAAACCAGCTCACCACCAGATGGTGATCAGTGGACAGCTCTGCCCCTCTCTTTACCCGAGTGTCCAAAACACATGGCCTCAGATCAGATGATACGATAACAAAATCTATCATCGACCTTTGGCCTAAGGTGTTCTGATGCCAGCTGTACTGGTGGGCATCCTTGTGTTCGAACATGGTGTTTGTTATGGACAAACTGTGGCTAGCACAGAAGTCCAACAACAAAACACCACTCGGGTTCAGATCGTGGTGGCCATGCCTCCCAATCACGCCCCTCCAAGTTTCTCCATCATTGCCTACGTGTGCATTGAAGTCCCCCAATAGGACAGTGGAGTCCCCTGCAGGAGCCCCAAATAGGACTCCACTTAGGGTCTGCAGGAAGGCTGAGTACTCCGAACTGCTGTTTGCTGCATAAGCACAAACCACAGTCAGAGTCCCCCCCCCCACAGTCCTAAAACGCAGAGAGGCGACCCTCTCGTCCACTGGGGTGAACTCCAGCACAGAGGCGCTCAGCTGGGGGATAGCTAGTATAGCATTCTAGTTTGCACTGAAACTAGCCACTGCCCTGCACTGCCCCTTATTAATTTATTTTTATTTAACATTGATTTAACCAGGAAAAGAGAGCAACACGCACACACACACATGCATATACTGTGCCAACACACGCATATACTCTCTCTCTCTCTCTCACACACACACACATGCACACACACACACACACACGTGATCATTCCCACACTAGAATAATACGTTAACAGGCAACAAAAAATGTGCTACTCACACAGCTTCCCATGTGCAGTGTTTTATAAATACGCCCTTGTTATTGGACACCAGGAAGGAAGCGAGTCCCTGCTTAAGTGCTGGAGTGAACCCAGGCGTTAAAAAGCCTGGAAACCAAATTATCATGAGATCAATGGAGCCGGTGAGAGTGCAGAGGTCAGTAATAAGATCATAAGATCAGCTGTCAAGTAAGTAAGTAAAATTTTATTTATATAGCACCCTTCGTAGCACGAGTGCACAGAGTGCTTTACAGTGGGAACATTAAAAACAACATTGTCCAATCAGATACATACAAGTGCACTGAATATATTAAAGAAAAAGAGTACACATGAACATAGTGACATAAAAGAGGTCAGTGACAGGGGAAGACAGGCAAGCCGAAAGGAGAGAGTGTGGCAGATAGAGACGGCCTAGCGCTCAAAGGCTTGTCTGTATAAGTGTGTCTTTAGCTGCCCTTTAAAACTGTCCACAGAAGCAGCAGCTCTCAGATCCTGTGGGAGCGTGTTCCACAATCTAGGAGCCACAGCCCCAAAAGTCCAATCCCCCTTTGTCTTTAGCCGCGTCCAAGGTACTGTCAGGAGACCCTGGTCAGATGATCTCAAGGTCCTTCTGGAGGTGTGGTGGTGGAGAGGTCACAGATGTAGCTGGGGGCTAGTCCGTGGATGGCTTTGAAGGTGAAGAGCAACACCTTGAACTGTATTCTGAAAGAGACAGGTAGCCAGTGCAGGGCAGCGAGTATGGGTGTCATGTGACAAGACTTTTTTGACCTGGTAAGTAATCTGGCAGCTGCATGTTGGACAAGTTGAAGACGATCAATGGATGACTTATTGAGACATGTGAACAATGAATTACAGTAGTCAAGTCATGTCATGGTTACTTGACATGGTGTCAACAGAGAGCGGCATGGAGGAAGACATTCTCACCTCGTCCTCAAACACACACACGCACGCACACACACGCACACGCACGCACGCACCAATCTCTGCGAGCTACAGTTTCTAATGAATTGCCATTTTCTGGCAAAGGGCAGCAGCGTTCATGTCTTCAACTCTCTGAAGCGGAACACACACACACGCACATACACACACACACACACACACACACACAGACACACACACATACAGTACACAAACACAATCTGTTGCGTTCAGTGTACCCACTTATGCCGTTATCCAACTCTAAAGACTTCTACTTCAATAAACGAACATTTCTAAGTGCAGTGATTGGCTCCCTGTTATTTAATTTGATTTCCCCATTAAAACCTCCAGCCTGTTGATGGACTACATCAGACACATCTGGATAGAATACTTTAATAATTCTTCAGAGATGAAATGTTTCCATGTCTCACGGTTATTCTGACCCTCTCTCTCTCTCTCACTCCCCCTCTCCCTCTCTCTACCTCCCCCCTCTCTCCCTCCCTCTCCTCCCCCCACTCTCTACCTCCCCCTCTCTCGCTCCGTCTCCCTCCACCTCTCTCTCCCTCCCCCTCCTCCCCCTCCCTCTCCTCCCCTCTCTCTCCCTCCCTCTCCCTCTCTCTCTCCCTCCCTCTCCTCCCCTCTCTCTCCCTCCCTCTCCTCCCCTCTCTCTCCCTCCCTGTCCTCCCCTCCCTCCCTCCTCTCTCAGGTACACAGCGGTTGCCATGCCGATGCTGTATAACACGCGCTACAGCTCGCGGCGTCGCGTGACGGTCATGATCTCTGTGGTGTGGGTTCTGTCCTTCGCTATTTCCTGTCCCCTGCTGTTTGGCCTCAACAACACTGGTAACAAACAAACACACACTCAATCACACACTCTAACACACACACACACACACACAAACATACACACGCACACACATACAGTACACACTCACTCTAACACACACATAGGGACACACAGTCACACGCACACAGTCACACACACACACACATAGTGACACACATCCACACACACACTCACACACTCTAACACACACACACACACGCGCACACACACACACACACACACACACACACACACACACACACACACACACACACTCATCATGAACACACCCACTCATGCATACACAAACCCAGCACTCTCCTCTCCAAACATCCTCCACTTCCTCCAGAATGTGTGCTTTCAGCAGCCTTATCCTGCGGAAGCACATTTTATTTAGAAACTTAATTTAAAATGGATAATGTACAATTCAGACATAAATGTCACAATTTAATGTACTCTACCAGATTAGAGCGTTGAGCTAATTTGCAGCAGCAATCCCTTTGCAGGTTAAAACAAACAATACATAGTAAAAAAAAAAATAGCATACAGTGCAAATATATACAAAAAAGGGTGTTCCACTGAATTGTGGCTTTTATTAAAAAATAAATTAATAAAACCTTATTGCCCAAATACAGTATGACAAAATGGTACAATCTTGTGTAGTGGAGGTTCTGGAGGATCTAATAGAATTTACTGAGCAACAGTAAACACAAAATCCTATATTGGAAACGGTAAAAGCATTGTGTTCCGTTCCTCTGGGGCTCTGGGGCTTCTAGAGGGACATGGATGAACCCTGCTCCAAAAACTCTTCTGAGATTAAGTGTTAAGAGTGAATGCCAGCTGGCCCTTACCCTGTATGTGCAATGCAGTTCAGTGTCTTTACGTAACTGATGTCTCCCTCCTTCCTTCCTTCCCTCCTTCTTTCCCTCTTTCCTTCCTTCCTTCCCTCCTTCTTTCCTTCCTCCTTCTTTCCCTCTTTCCTTCCTTCCTTCCCTCCTTCTTTCCTTCCCTCCTTCTTTCCCTCTTTCCTTCCTTCCTTCCTTCTTTCCTTCCTTCCTTCCTTCCTTCCTTCCTTCCTTCTGTCCTACTTTCCTTCCTTCCTTCCTTCCTTCCTACCTACCTTCCTACCTACCTTCCATCCTTCATTCCTTCCTCCCTTCCTTCCACAGCGACGCGTGACGAAGCCATGTGTGTGATCGCCAACCCAGCCTTCGTGGTGTATTCCTCCATCGTGTCCTTCTACGTCCCCTTCATCATCACGCTGCTGGTGTACGTCCAGATCTACGTCGTCCTCCGCAAGCGGCGGAAACGCGTCAACACCAAGCCCAAACGTCCCTTCCAGCAGGATGTCGACCAGGAAATGGCCACCACACTGAAGGTGAGGCGATCAAACCCAGGTTGACCAGGAAATGGCCACCACACTGAAGGTGAGGCGATCAAACCCAGGTTGACCAGGAAGGGTGTGCCAGAAAGCGTGTTTAGTGAAAGTTTGTAACCCTGAGATGAGGTGATGAGGAGATGTGGGCGGCCGAGGCTTAGGAGGTAGAACGGGTTGTCCAACGGGACCGTCGGGTCAGCGCTTCGATTCCCGGCCCTCCTGTCCAAGTTGAGCAAGACACTGAACCCTGACCCTGAGATGAGGAAACGCTGGGTTTAGTTTAACCCTGAGATGAAAACTCTGGGTTTAGTTTAACCCTGACATGAGGAAACGGGTTAGGGTTGGTTTTCTGTTCCAGAAAGAGGAGTAACTCAAACCAGGGGCGTAGATTTGATTTGAGCTTTGGTAGGGACACACTGGGCTGTTGTTGTTTCACGTAGTCTGGATTGAATCTGGGTGGTGGCTGAATCAGATTAATTTCCGTCGCCACTGATTGGGCAATGTGACAACGAGTAGCCTACAGCCTATTCTGTGTAGCATATATGAACATAATATTATATGAACATAATTACGCTGGACTTGGACTATTGAATTGCATAAACAAGCCAGACGTCTACATCTCGTTTGTTTAGCCTACTATGCAATTCAGTGGGCGAGTGAACCTAGCTAGTCATTGCTCAAACCTAGGAGTTTGCAACGGTTATACCAAAACTGATTTATTATTACTAGCTAAAGACAACTGTTATGACAACATTACAGCACCTTATCTCTGCCTCAGCAAACGTTACGAGACCTAACGTTATAGCTAATACGTACAGCTCTGACTAGCTGCACCACCAGCTAGCACTAACATTACAGTTTACATAGGCATTTAGTAGGACGCAAAGTAAACTATTATCATTGATACAACTCTGTACAGAAAAATAATTGTAGGTCAACATATTTGATTCCCTATTGTTTAATAACTTCAATCTTACTTGCTGCCTAATCAAAATTCCCGCTGTTGCTGACAGTCGATGCTCGATGTGCTGTGAGCTGCGCGCTGAGCTCGCGAGGCAGGCACTCGCTGGGTCGGTCACTCACAGAGGCGAGGGAGGGAGAGGGGGAAAGTAGGCTACTGTACATTGTTGATTGGATAGCTTGCTGAACGCAGCTGTCAACCAGGCCTTAATTCCCAACCATTTTGCTTTCGCAAGTTGTGAATGGTAATTAAAAACTACAGTTTTCACTCTGTATTATTTTTGGTAGGGACAATTCGTGTTTCCGTGGCTTTCTATGTCCATAGCGTCCATACCTAAAACTACGCCTATGACTCAAACGCTGGGTCTGGTAACATGGTAACTTACTCTGTGAAGCTAACCTGCTCACTGGCTGGTTTACTCTAAAAAACCCTGAGTTCCTCCCTGTCTCCTCCCTCCCTATCTCCTCCCTCCCTGCCTCCTCCCTGTCTCCTCCCTCCCTGCCTCCTCCCTGTCTCCTCCCTCCCTGTCTCCTCCCTCCCTGCCTCCTCCCTGTCTCCTCCCTCCCTGTCTCCTCCCTCCCTGCCTCCTCCCTGTCTCCTCCTTCCCTGTCTCCTCTCTCTCTCCTCCCTCCCTGTCTCCTCCTTCCCTGCCTCCTCCCTCCCTGTCTCCTCCCTCCCTGCCTCCTCCCTCCCTGTCTCCTCCCTGTCTCCTCTCTCCCTGTCTCCTCCCTCCCTGCCTCCTCCCTGTCTCCTCCCTCCCTGTCTCCTCCCTCCCTGTCTCCTCCCTCCCTGTCTCCTCCCTCTCTGTCTCCTCCCTGTCTCCTCCCTCCCCGTCTCCTCACTGTCTCCTCTCTGCCTCCTCCCTCTCTGTCTCATCCCTGTCTCCTCCCTGTCTCCTCCCTATCTCCTCCCTCCCTGCCTCCTCCCTCCCTGTCTCCTCCCTGCCTGAGCCTGAAGCAGCTGTCAGACAGGAAGTGTGAATCAGCTGTCAGACAGGAAGTATTCTTCCTCACCAACATGCTGAAGCTGAATGACACATCCCTGTATCCTTGCCAACGGGAGAGGATTCTGAGACTATTAGATTCTATCCTTCCCTGAGGACCACTTATCAAACATCACTTCAGTCACATTTCATTAGCTCTTTTTTTTTTATAGTGTTCCAACAATTAACATAATTCACCTGTGACCATGCACCCACCTCTAATTGGTGTTCCAGTATTTCAATTCCAAGGTCAGTCTTTCTAATCTGCCGCCCCTCAGGGCAGCAATTTCCTCCCACGCCAATTATCTGTCATTTGTTGCTGCAGCTGAGTTGTTTTTTCTCTGAATAATAGATCAAACTTGCCACATATTAGAATTCCTAACTCTACTACGGAAGTAGGCTGAGTTTTTTTTCTCGTAGGTTGCCATGGTCAATCCTGGTATCGGAGCTCCATTGATGATGTGCTGTTTATTGCCCTCATGCACGTGCATAACTCCAACTAATGTGCCACCTTGTCTCCCATCTCAGGGTAAATCAACTCAGACTTCAGGGCTAGACTCAGAGTTTGTTAAACCTGCTTTCTGGAACGGGTCCCAGGGATGCAAAATAAGAACATTTCTGAGGCATTCATGCATTTTCTAGTACATAGACTCTCTCTCTCTCTCTCTCTCCCTCTCTCTCTCCACTCAACAGAGGAACAGTCAGTCAGAGTCTAGGCGCAGTATTCAGCCTAACTCCATGTACCTGTATCTGTGACAGCTAATCAAACAATGTCCAGATATCTGCTGGTGCACTCTAACCCCACTGAGAACAGGACGAAGGAAACACAGACATGATCAATTATTTTAAGGGCAAAACACACAGATGGCAATATGATTGTTCTATTATCTATAAAATGCACATGATGGTAGACTGCACTCCTGTCTCAGTCGCCACGACAACCATGTCACTCGATCGGCAGGTCTTTCAGGAAACAGTGGTCCTACACAGACCTGTCCTGTTCCTAGTATTGATTTAACTGACACAACGCAGATCAATGACCAGGATGGGTTTCTCCTGTCGCTCTGCATTGCTTTAACATGCACATACCTGTTTTTGTCCCAGCATGTGTGTGTGTGTGTGTGTGTGTGTGTGTGTGTGTGTGTGTGTGTGTGTGTGTGTGAGTGTGAGTGTGTTTGTGTGTGAGTGTGTGTGTCCCAGAATGCATATGTGTGTACAGATGGACCAGCATAGGAAATTACTTGGCAATTGCCACGAATAGCATTTTTAACAATTGATTTATTAGTATTTATTTATTTACTGTTTCACTGTTGTTTACTGTGGGATGTGGATGGGTAGCAGTTATTATACTGTAGATGCAGGGCTCTAAAGTGCAACAGTTTTACTTATAGATGTGCAAACAAACAAACAAACAAACAAAGAAGTATTCTCACAATTTTGACAATAGAGAAACTATATTGTTGCCTTATGCCGGGTGCAGACTAAAGGATTTTCAAATCTTAACCGATTTTATAAACGTGGGAGATCACAGACATAACGATCATCTTAACCGATTTTATAAACGTGGGAGACCACAGACATAACGATCATCTTAACCGATTTTATAAACGTGGGAGACCACAGACATAACGATCATCTTAACCGATTTTTAAATATTTTAATCTTAAGAACGCACACTCCACGATTCAGTCAAGAAGCAGGACCGCACACTACACGATGTCAGAGTGGCGATTCATTCCAGGGAAATGTGATCTCATTGGCTATTGTGGGTTTCCGCTCAGCATTCCATCGCTGTCCCAAGGATAAATATCAAACATTTGATATTTACGATTCAAAATCGGGGAGACTCCGATCAGTCGGGAACGTTAAAGTCCCAGTTAACCAAAATCAGAGATTTGCTTGAAAACACATTCTATGTGTTAGTGATGCATTGCTGATAACATGTAAAAATGGGATGAACCATTTGTAGTACTGAATTGTGAAGTTAGACCAGTTTTGTGTTTTTGACCAGTTTTGATTTCTGGATTTTCTGGGTGGGCTTAAAATGGTACCGGATGACGTAGAGCGGTGTTCTTAGCATATCCCCGCCCTAACACTATATAAAGCTAGAATGGATTTGAATCTTCGGTTCTCCTGCTCAATCTTGAGTTAGCTAGTTTTTCTTAGTTAGCAATGCCTATGCATAAAACTAAACGAATATGCATCCTTCCTGGATGCCAGCAGGAATGGGATGATAAGGTCTCCTTCTTTCACTCCCGAGTAAAGCTGAAATGAGAAGCAAATGGTTAGCATTTTTGAAGAGCCATGGTGTTACAGAGTCTGTCACCGCTAGCGCCCGCCTCTGCAGCAAACATTTCACTCCCGAAAGCTTCTGCAATTATAATATGAGGCTTTTGGGTTTCACGGACTCACGACTGGTCCTGGTGAATTCGGCGGAGCCAACCATCTCCCTCCCCGGCCTCCATTCTCCTCCTGTCAACCATCTCCCTCCCCGGCCTCCATTCTCCTCCTGTCGCATCAACCTTTGGTGCCGACACCGCTGCCTTGTGTGCTTATAGCTAATTAACGTTATAACGTTAGCTAGGTAACGTAAGCAATAGGGAAATACACTGCTACGTTAATCTACAAAATGTGTCTTGACATTTATGTGGTAATGTCAGCTATGATGAATTATATGTAATCATAGGAGGAATTATAGCTAACATTAGCTATGTAGCTTGCAGATGGGAGTGTGTATATAACCTTAGTCTAGCTAACATAGCTAGCAGCACCGACCAGGCGACCACCCACCAAATAACGTTACGGATGATATATTATGACTATAAGCGTTAACTATACAGAAACTGCCTGCCATATTTGTGTCACCTGATGTGCGTATGGGTTCACCGGTAATGGTTACAGTATATTTGTCCAGCGGGAGACCGGGAGGCGGGAGCGAGGGGGATGGTTAGGTAGACCAGCTGCAGCTGGAAAAAGACGTACCCTCTCCCAGTGAAGCGGTGCTCGGAGGCTACTGGCTGAACATTCCAGTTCTGTTGGATATGAGAGGGAAAGTTGAAGCCCAGTGCTCGTTATTCTCACACATAACATTGCCAACGAGAGTGGATGAGTCTGTCCCGATTATCAACTCCGGTAGTGTACGCTTCTTCGCGCTATCAGCGCTGTTCAAGCCAGTGACTAAAAGGTACATTTTAAACAACTTTTTCCATTGATCCCAAGGGACGACAGGATCGCCTGGGAGGGATAGGAATGGGTCCGGAGGTGGCAGGGAGAAAATAGGGACAGACTCATACATTCCTCGTTGCCTGTTTTTGTATTTTGCATCTAAGAGCAGTAACACTGGCGCGTTGGTATAGAGTAGCTACAGTTTTACCTGTGTTGTTTGTCAGGAGGTAGGTTAGGAGGAAGCATCTGTGCGTTTGACTCATTAGACAAGTGTAATTTCAACTCCTCTCTGTTTTCACAAAGCTGTGCCTTCCTACCACAAAAGAGACGGCGTGCCAGTGTGACAATATGCAGACCAGAGAACGGTTTGACAGGTTCTTCCCTCCACACCCCCTCCCCACGCAATTGGGTGTGGCTTCGGTGCCTTCAGCAGACACGCCCCCACAGTCTCAGACCAGAGAATGCTGCTGATTTTTAACCGATTTTGAAGCCTTATTTTATATACTTAGCGACATTTTTAATCACTCAGATTTGTCTGGGTGGTTAATGACATGTTTTCCTGTGGTGTGTGAAGCTCATAACAAAAATTTGAACTGGGTTAACCTGGACTTTAAGATTAGGTTGGTAAACACCTCACACTACAGGATCATTTGGGAAGATAATCTGTTCCGACAAGCCTTGATTCGGGAACGCCCCCCGATTGTTGGGAGGGGTGAATCGGAAATAAAATCGGTCTTAAAATCCTCTAGTCTGCACCCAGCATTAGCTGTAGTATTCCCGGTATGGTTGTTCAATCCTGGTAATGGCGTAATGAAGGCCATCTGATAGGGGGGTTGGTCCCTCAGACTCTCAGACAAACTATGGGCTACTAAGGGATTGTCCTGGCAGCTGTGTTGACGGAGCATTCCCCATTACTGAGGATGAGCAGATGTACTGCACTTCAATAACTTGAAAGCCTCCAGGGAAATCAGGAGAGTTTGCAGATCAGTATTCTCACAGCGGAGCAGTCCAGATAGTAGCGGATAGTTTGTGCGTTCCCATCTGACAAGTCTTAATTAGCTAGTTTTAACTTACTAATGATATTAATAATGTAATGTGATTTTTGGGTCCTAGAAGCTGTGTACTAGTTAACACTGATGTGCTCTCTCTCTCTCTCTCCCTCTGTCTCTCTCTCTCTTTCTGTCTCTCTCTCCCTCTCTCTCTGTCTCCCTCTGTCTCTCTCTCCCTCTGTCTCTCTCTCTCCCTCTGTCTCTCTCTCTCTCCCTCTGTCTCTCTCCCTCTCTCTCTTCCTCTGTCTCTCTCTCTCTCCCTCTGTCTCTCCCTCTCTCTCTCTCCCTCTCTCCCCCACCCCTCTCTCTCTCTCTCTCTCTCCCTCTCTCTGTCCTTGTGGCTGCAGCAGGAGAAGTGCACTAACCCTGAAGACGTAAGGCTTTGCACTGTGATCGGCAAATCTAATGGGAGTGTTCCTGTCAACAAGAAAAAGGTGGTGCGTCAAATGCTCCTACTGATTTTAAAATGGATTACTGTAGGTGTCAGAGGTGGAGCTGTTTCATGCTTTGAGAGGACGTGCCTCTAGATTCATCACCTCTCTACCCTTCCTTCAGGAAGCATTCATAAGCATGAACTCTTTAATATCCTGAGTGCGTAGCGAAGGATATCATAGTTCACTCAGGCTTTCAATCACTAAACACGGCTGTCTTAGGAGAGGTCACACAAAGGAAAGCTTTATTCACCTTTAAACATCTGATGGTAACGTACTGTGGATAGAACCAGTGGTGGCAGGCCCACCTGGTCAACTCACAACATTACAACCACAGTATATCACAGATCGCATTTGCATTACGGGTGGATTTTGTTATTATCATTATCCACACAATCCTAATGATCTCAGTACGTTTATAAAGTCACACTGCCAGAGGGGATATGGGTGAGGATTATTCCACGCATCATTAACCCTACATGAGAGACCATTAAGCAAGTACAAGTAATTCCTAATCTTAATACAAGTAATCCCAATCTTCATAATAGATCGTAATTACCTCATCATAGCCCAGTAAGATCCTGTTTGTTTTGTCCAATCAAAGATCTTCATTAAGGAGGCGGCTAATGAGGGCAGTGATTTGGAGCTGGATGAGCTTCAGACCAACATCAAGTCTGAGAAGCAGCAGCAGAAATGTGTGGACCCTCCACAGGCCCCCGGCCCCCTGCCCCAGCCCACCCCCCAGGCCCAACCCACCCCCCAGCAGCAGCTCCTCTCCTGCAACGCCCCCTCCTCAAGCTCGCCCCCCACCCCCACAGAGGAGCCCCTGAAGTCGGAGAAGAACGGGGACACGCGGCCCAAGGAGCTCCAGGCGGAGCCCCCCAGGGTGGCCAAGGCCTTCCAGACCCAAGCCCTGCCCAACGGCAAGGCCGAGACCTCCATTAAGACCATGAGCAAGAGGAAGATCTCCCAACAGAAGGAAAAGAAAGCCACGCAGATGTTAGCCATAGTTCTGGGTGAGTTACTCTGTTCTGGGTATTAAAGGCAGATGTTAGCCATAGTCCTGGGTGAGTTACTCTGTTCTGGGTATTAAAGGCAGATGTTAGCCATAGTCCTGGGTGAGTTACTCTGTTCTGGGTATTACTAGGAAGATGTTAGCCATAGTTCTGGGTGAGTTACTCTGTTCTGGGTATTAAAGGCAGATGTTAGCCATAGTTCTGGGTGAGTTACTCTGTTCTGGGTATTAAAGGCAGATGTTAGCCATAGTTCTGGGTGAGTTACTCTGTTATGGGTAAAGGCAGATGTTAGCCATAGTCCTGGGTGAGTTACTCTGTTCTGGGTAGAAAAAAGTTGAAGATGTGCTTATTTGAATGCAAGTACTGCTAAATCAACTTAGCTGAGAAATCCCACTCCAAAGTTCTGGAACATTTTCACACCTCTGACTGCCAGGTAATGGGGAGTTGATCCGCCCTTTGCAGCTATAACTTCTGGGAAGGCTTTCTACAAGATTTCCCAGTGTCTGTAGGAATTTTTGCCCATTCATCCAGAAGACCATTTGTGAGGTCAGACACTGATGTAGGACGAGAAGGCCTAGCTCACAATCTCCACCTCCTTGAATGATTTTTCAAGGTGCCCATCCACATCCATTGTATGACCAAAACGGTGGTAGAGCAATTATCAGACTTTCTCAAAAGTGCTAGTTTTGTCAACTTTTTGATCTGAACCATTTTATATGATCATAAGTAACCTTAAAACAGGGCTAAACATGCATTTTCCCTTTACTACTCCTTTAAGAGAACTCTTATCGCAAGTCATCATCTCAGACTTCAGACCAGAGACACACACCTCCCCGATTCACATGAATGTTATTCTCCCCTTTCTCTTCTTTCTCTTCTCCTCTATCCTCCTCCGCTCATCCTCTCGTCCTCTCCTCTTCCCCTCCTCTCTTTCATCCTCCTCTCCTCAGGCGTATTTATTATATGCTGGCTGCCGTTCTTCATCACTCACATCCTGAACACCCACTGTACCACCTGCAAGGTTGCATGGATGTACAACGCCTTCACATGGCTGGGCTACGTCAACAGCGCCGTCAATCCCATAATATACACCACCTTTAACGTGGAGTTCAGGAAGGCCTTCATCAAGATCCTGCACTGCTAGGATGGTGTCTGAGCAGCAGGAAGCTGGGAGGAAGACACAGTGACCACTTCCTGTGTCCTTGCGGGGACAATGGTACAGGGAGGTCTTTGACCTGCTGATGTCAGGACAGCAGAGAGAATTTGCGGCAGCCATTTTGGATTAGATTTATCAGACTCTTGTGGACTTTGTGGACTAATTGTTCTCTTTCATGAATGTAAATCGAGGAAAAATGTCTGTATCAATTAATTGTTTCTTGGAAAATGTAATATTGTTCTGTAGACCATCGTGCTTGTCACTGAAGTGTAATGTATAGAGCGCACACGCACATACACACACACACCTACACAGACACACATCTACACACACAGACACACACACACACACACACACGTACAGTACACCCAAACACAAACTCACACATACACACGCCACCTATTGAATCTGTGTATATTGTGTTTAGATAATGACGAAGTTCTGCAGGTAAAAAATCTGTGTTCATCTCAGTAATAAACCACATTATATTGACCATAGACCATATGCTCTTTAAAAAAAAAATACACACACACACGCATCAGAATGTGTGTTAAATAAAAATACATATTTTTCTCACTTAAAGAAGGAAAGCCTGCCACATATGTGCAATGTAAATGAGAATACAATCAGACATGTATTTCATTAATAAATGTGTATTATTATTATTATTATTATTATTATTATTATTATTATTATTATTATTGTTCACTGCTTGTTGTAACCAGGGCACCATTGTGAATGAGACCCTGGTGTCAATGGGCTTCCCCTGGCTAAATAAAGGTTTAAATTGAAAAAAAGAATTGTTATAATTATAATTATTACTATTTTAATCATCATTTGCTGTACATGCTTTTTCGAAAATACATTTCCGTGTGGTTATATTCCTGCAGTTAAAACGTGATGCATGGCTCATCGCTCCTTAACTTGGTGTCTCATGAAATGTATGTTTGACAAAGAACCCTAAAGATCCTCAATAAACACTGCTGGGGAACACCAACATCTCTGTTCTTCACTGTGTACCAGAACCTACAGTACCAGAACCTACAATACCAGAACTGACAGTACCAGAGCCTATAGTACCAGAACTGACAGTACCAGAACCTACAGTACCAGAACCTACAGTACCAGAGCCTATAGTACCAGAGCCTACAGTATGAGAGCTATAGTACCAGAACATACAGTACCAGAACCTATAGAACCAGAGCCTATAGTACCAGAACCTACAGTACCAGAGCCTATAGTACCAGAGCCTACAGTATGAGAGCTATAGTACCAGAACCTACAGTACCAGAACCTATAGAACCAGAGCCTATAGTACCAGAACCTACAGTACCAGAACCTACAGTACCGGTTCCTACAGTACCAAACCTACAGTACTGGCACCTAGAGTACCAGAACCTACAGTACCAGAACCTACAATACCAGAACTGACAGTACCAGAGCCTACAGTACCAGAACCTACAGTACTGGTACCTAGAGTAGAACCTACAGTACCAGAGCCTATAGTACCAGAGCCTACAGTACCGGTTCCTACAGTACCAAACCTACAGTACTGGTACCTAGAGTACCAGAACCTACAGTACCAGAACCTATAGTACCACAACCTACAGTACCGGTACCGACAGTGTACCAAGTCGCTTGTGCTGTGGTACCTGAAGATCAGGAGTCATCCTGGTCTCGACAGCTCACATTCTGTTTCTCTCACAAATCAGTCTGGATACTCTCCATAGAGATCCGTTTGTGCCAGATCGGAAAACAATCTAGCCAATCAGTGTTCTAAGAGAAAAATTATCTAGCCAATCAGCGTTCTAAGAGGAAAACGATCTAGCCAATCAGCGGTCTACACTGGGCGGGTTTAGGTGTGATGACAGCGAGGAGCGGTTGAAGTAGGCGCGTGATTGATAGCGATACAGATGGTTTATCCAATTACTTGCCAAGTATTTTTAAAAGTGCCCGCCCTTTTCCAACGGATAGTTTTCAGATGATTATGCGAAGCAAACAAAGCAAACCAGTTGGCGCCTCAGGTTACCTTGCTGTTCTTTTTTTTTTTTAAGATATATTTTTAGGGCTTTTCAGCAGCACAGGACCCGAGCCGGGAATCGAACCCTGGTCCGCCACGCGAAGGACTAGCCTTCATATGGGGTGCGCCTTACCCGGTGAGCTACCAGGGCGCCCCAGGTTACCTTGCTGTTCTGACGGTGATATTATGGCCTTGCGTGTCCTTCCACTACACACTCCTCTCTGAATGGAAATGGACGGTGAAACTACAACCAGATGCTCTTTCAGAGTGAAACAGAATCATCAGTGTATGTGTGTGTGTGTGTGTGTGTGTGAGAGTGTGTGTGTGTGTGTGTGTGTGTATGTGTGTGTGTGTGTGTGTGTGTGTGTGTGTGTGTGTGTGTGTAAGCGCTGCATGCAGGGTGTGTGTTTGAAGTGGGAGATTGACACAGCTTGATGAAGAAGCCTCATCTCCCAGGACATTAGAATGTCATTAGCCTCATGGGAACCATTAGCAGAGAGGGTTTGAGTTCTCTCTGCAGGAGAACACACACACACACTCACACACATTCCGGGTGATGGAGAGAGGGATCACACACATTCACAGGCATAGACACACTCATGAAAATGCACAGGCAGAGACACACTCATGAAAAGGCACGCACATCCAAAATGTTTCAAACTGGGTGCTAGACAGAAAAAAAACTCGTCTGAAGAAGGGCTTGTAGACGAAACATCACCTCGGTGTCAATTAAAAATCCTGGGAGCATATTTCTGGTGTGCAGAGTCTACTTTTCTTGATAGACACACTCATATACACACACACACACACACACACACACACACACACACACACACAAAGTACAGTTCACATACAGTAGTACAAAGTACAGTTCACACAAGTACACAAATGCATGACTATACACACACAAACACGTACACATGCACAACTAAACACACATTACATTACAGTCATTTAGCAGACGCTTTTATCCAAAGCGACTAACAATAATTGCATTTACAATAGGAAAAGCCAATGCACTACTACTTGCCAGAACTCACAAGTGCATCTCCTTTCTAAAACAAGTGACTAAGAGCATAATCTAGTGCTGAAGGCAAAGTGCAAGAATAGCAATCTAAAGTACAGTGCAATACAATACAATACAATACAACACAATACAATACAATACAATACAATACAATACAATACAATACAATACAATACAATACAATACAATACAATAAGTGCTTAGGAGGGAGGATTGTTGTAGTTCTTCTTCAAGAGATGAGTTTTGAGCCTGCGACGAAAGATGGGCAGCGACTCTGCTGTCCTGACATCAGTGGGCAGTTCATTCCACCACTGCGGGGCCAGGACAGAGAAGAGCCCTGACCGTGTCGATCGACCGCAGGGGCCTCGGAGTGACGGGGCAACCAGTCGCCCCGAGGTAGCAGAGCGTAGCAGTCGGGAGGGGTTGTAGGGTTTGACCATGGCCTGGAGGTAGGAGGGGGCTGTTCCTTTCATTGCCCTGTAGGTAAGCGCCAGAGTTTTAAACTGGATGCGAGCCACTACAGGGAGCCAGTGTAGGGAACGGAGGAGGGAAGTTGTGTGGGAGAACTTGGGGAGGTTGAACACCAGGCGAGCAGCAGCTTTCTGGACAAGTTCCAGAGGTTTAAGGGGAGACACCCCAGGTGAATAGGGAAAAAAAAGCCTTAATAGGTATCACCATCAAACTCCCCCAGTTTGTTAGGTACATTAAGGAGCATCTTTTTTGTATTACAAGTTTCCTGAAATCTTATGGATTAATATGCAAATTAGGCATTATATGCGCTAAATATGCGCTAATTTGCATAATTTCGGGACATTTTTTTTTATTGGTTCAAGCCAGATTCAAAATTCTTGTTTCATTTTGTTCACATATCCCTATTCAAAACTTTGGCCAGGGGGATTTTTGATATCTCTTTTCTTCACTTCAGAAATCAGAAAATACTGTCAACAGTCATAAAAAGACCAATTTTCGCCATGTTTTAGGGATAAACTGTTATATAAATCAGGCTATGAATTACATTTAAAAAATCCCCCTTGGCCAAACCCTTCAGAATATGGATTGGAACAAAACTGGAAAGTTAGGTGTATGTAGGTGCTACTCAAGTGGTGGTTTTGATGTCCCTAAAATGAGAAATAACTCATTTTGAGAAAACGGGCTTTGAAAATTTGTAAACCAATATTTACAAACACAATATCCAATCACATCATTAGTAACAACATTACACAACATCTGAAAACACATAGAAACTGAAAACTGAATAACACAGCATGTTGTGGATTCAAAATAGTCCAGGAGTAGACATTTTGTATAGAGAAGCAAGACCTGTTTAGTTGGAAGCCCACTCACCACGTCAAGGTACAGCCCACGAGTGGGGTGTTAGTAAGACGAGACTAGAGACGAGACAATGTAAGTAGGGAAGAGAACATTCCCTTTTAGAAAGCTTGTATTATTTTGTTAAACAGATCATGGACAAAGATAGACACATTTGAGAAAACAGATTATCTAACTTTTTGTGTTTTTTTAAGCGTTTTACATGGAGAAAACATGAATGAATGAATGAATGAATGAACATGAAGAGTAAGCTGATTCATAAATACACAGGACAAGATGTGGTAAACAATGCAGGGTAAACACCAATAGAAGCTAAATATAGATTGCCAAACAAACAAGTGATATAACCATCGTCAAAAGCAACACCATAGGAGACATCAAGCTACGCCGTCATAGATCTACAGAGTCACTCCTCAGATGGCACCACACTAGCTATCCACAAAACTGTTCTAGGCAGCTGGTTTGTAGAACCCACTCAGCTGCAGTTCACAAAACTGTTCTAAGCAGCTGGTCTGGAGAACCCACTCAGCTGCAGTCCACAAAACTGTCCTAAAACCACAATATGTTCCTGGTGCGCATGGGGTTGTCATCAGTGAAGCAGACTACCCCATATTGCCGCCTTCATGTTGTCCACTGAACGCTGGTTATTGAGAATTATTGTAATAATTATCAATAACTGTAATAATTTTGTAACATTTTGCATTTATTGGCAGTCAGCTTACCTACCTCTGGGTGCACATCTGCATATGCCTGCCTAATCTGCTCTCTGCTTCTGTGCAAGGACTCCAGACCTCTCTCTATTTCAGCAACTGAAATTAAAACAGTTTATTTGGTCAGTTTATGGATGCATGTAGAAATGCCACAGGTAGAGAGAGGGAGACTACTGTGCATATGTATAGGCTTCTGATATTGGCTAGAGAGAGAGAGAGAGAGAGAGAGAGAGAGAGAGAGAGGGAACACGTTTCAATAGGCTACCTGTCACCCTCTTGTCATGTTTCTGATACGTTTTCAGATGAAGCCCTGGGATCCAACACTTTACTAATCTTTTGGAGAGCTGCATACCCCAACCCTAACTCGTGCGCTAAGAGGACCATCCTCACATTGACATCAAATGCAACATCATTCCTAGTTGTATCATGAAGCCGAGTCGATGTGTAGACACTTTTGCGATAGCCATTTCTCACAAAGACTGCACTCTAAGAGCAAAGTACTACAGAACCCACTATTCTGAGGATCTATGTTAATTTTAAGACCAGTCCCTGCACAATTAGGACAAATCAACCCAGTTATCAGCTCATTCAAATGCGCCGCATCTCTCTGCTGCTCACTGGACATGCTAACGCTAGCCTCATCTCCCTGCTGCTAACTGGACATGCTAGCACCGGCTAATGACAACTTGCGCGAATAGGCACTTTATATCTCATAAATGTAAACCTTTCCATTTAGTTTCTCATGTTTTCTGTTCAACCTTGCGGGCAAACACTGTTGTCGTTCTCAGAAATCAACAACAGCCAATGAGATTTCACGCTTAGCATCAAACCCGCCTTTGTATTTCCACGATTGGTTGCTGATACAAATGAAACTATCACAGAGCCAGATCTTTCAAATGATACCCGGCATGACCGGGTCCAAACGAAAGAAACGCTGCGAGACGTTCCGAAAAAAGGCTAACTTTTGGTGATTTTAGGAAGAATCTACAGACGCAAACAGACTAAATGAAGTAAAATAAACATCTAAATGCGTATTTTTGATGTTTTATTTCCACTAGTATGAAAGAAGACATGTTATGGAAGCAAACTAGCACAAAATCTCAAATTTGACCAGGGCGTTGAAAAACGATGTTTTCACCTACCGTGTCTCCCCTTAATGGCTGACGCCGGGGCCCCAGCAAGGAGGGAGTTGCAGTAGTCCAGGCGGGAGATGACCAGGGCCTGGATGAGCACCTGCGCCGTTTCATGTGAGGAAAGGGCAAATCCTCCTGATGTTGTAGACCATGAATCTGCAGGAACGTGTGACGGATGTGACATGTGCGGAAAACGACAGTTGGTCATCCAGGGTCACACCCAGATTCCTCTCAGTCCGAGTCGGGGTCACCACTGTGTCTTCAATGGTGATGGCCAGGTCCCGGTGCGGGCAGCCCTTCCCCGGGAGGAACAGCAGCTCAGTCTTGTCCAGATTGAGCTTGAGGTAATGTGTTGTCATCCACTCTGAGATGTCAGCCAAGCACCCAGCTATGCGTGTCTCCACTTGTGTATCAGAAGGGGGAAATGACACACACACACACACACACACACACACACACACACACACACACAAACAATCGATAGTACAGTATATACTGTGGGTGTCCAGAGGGACAAGGTATAAAATAGCCATGTTGAAATATTAATGTAAAATGTGTCATATTCATACATATATTCAATATATTCATGGATTTAGATGTAGCCATTACATGTACTGTACAGTAATTCTATATAGTACATAAACAGCCCATTTCTCTGTCTGATATGCAATAACACTGACACATTATGAGCTAATGGTATAGCCTCTCTCTGGATAGGGCTGGCTCTAGGAGAGTCCCTCCATCACAAAGAATAGCACATAGGTCCAGAGTGCTGTAGCTCTGTTATAACCTTAGGGTTAGGGTTAGAGTGCTGTAGCTCTGTTATAACCTTATGCGAGACCCAGATATGTCTGGATTTGCTCTACCCTTCTAACAGACGAACTGCGGGCAGGGCCGACTCTAGGCTGTGGCTCAGGAGGTAGAGCGGGTCGTCCGATGATCGCAGGGTCGGCGGTTCGAATCCCGGCTCCTCCTGTCCACATGTCAAAGTGTCCTTGGGTGAGACACTGAACCCCAAATTGCACCCAATGAGCAGGCTAGCACCTTGCATGGGAGCTGCCGCCATTGGTGTGTCAATGGGTGAATGAGAGGCCTTCATTGTAAAGCATTTCGGATAAAAGCGCTATATAAGTGCAGTCCGTTTACCATCCATAGAGGCCATGTTGGATTTCTCTGAGCCCTGTGAGAGAGGGAGCTGTTCAGTGGACTGTTAGATATATTCAGCCTTTAAATTTATTTATTTTTTAGCTAACTTCAAAATAAAACCTGTCTCGTACATGACCCAGACAGTACCATGGGAGGCTAACATGTCAGATGTGATCTCCAGGCTCCAGGAGGTCCTCTGGGGGGCTTACCCAGCCTCTCACTCACCACCCTACCCTCCTTGTGCATCCTTTATTGAACCAGAGATGTTCATCTCTTTCACAAGTGAGCGCTGGCCAAGAAGACTGCATACACACTTTCAGACATATGCTACAAAAGCACAACACATGAGGTACATCAACAGGAAAAAAAAAAAAAAAAAAACTTGTTGGGAGTAAAAACAAAAAAGTCCCACATACAGTAAGTAAAAAGTAAACCTTTCAACAAGGACCATCCTCCGTACAGCCTCGGAGCACAATGCCACCTAGAAACGTGCATTCTGAGGTAAACCGCTCTCCAGTCTGGGCTTCTGTGGAGGATGGACACATCCATACCTCCTTAAAAGATGAAAACCTGCAGCCACCCTGGCCCGGGTCATCCTTTAAAGAGCTCCCGAGGGATAGAACTGAACCAGCTGTGCCTCTGCCTCACCCCTCTGCCTCACCCCCCCCTCCACAACCACCTCACGTATATTACAATGTTCTTCACTATCCAATATCCACCGAGACATACAAACAAACAACCCATGCACACACACAGATATGCGCCCCCCCCCCATACACACACACATATATAGTAAACACACACACACACTTATATAAACACACACACATTTTCATTTCATTTCAAACCTTTATTTATACTCGTAAAGCACTGAGGTTTCCCTCATTTACAGTGTTGACGAGTTCACACAAATAACAACAGAACAAATACAATACACATTAATAATTAAGAACAGTTACAGGTCAAAGTACAAATACCAAGAGCCATGGATTTAAACTCTGCGACTGAAGGAAGTACCTCAAGCTTTAGAGTCTGTTGTAGAGTATTCCAGGTATAAGGAGCATCATGGAAAAAAGCAGCTCTACCAAGTTCAGAATGCACTCGAACACTAAAAACAAGCTGATCGTTTGATCGGGTCTGGTAGGTGCCAAGGCTACAGTCCAACAGAGACGAGATGTATGGTGGAAGTTTACCAATAATGGCTTTGAAAATAAACAAATACCACTGATCGTTACGCCTTAAAGAGAGAGGAGACCAGCCTACCTTATCATAAAGAACACAGTGGTGGGTCTCATATCCATCACCCATAATAAATCTATATGCTATATTGCCGTGGTAACTTTTGCTGCCGAGCTAACCTGCTCCGGGGCAGGTTAAGTTCCAGATTATGGATCAAAACGTATGAAGCACTGCCCGCTGACCGATCAATTCACTTGGAAAAAGGCATATGGACGTTAAGATTCTATATGGAACTTCAGTGTGCGAATTAAACAATAATCTGCTGTGCGCGAACAGCGAGAGGTTCTTAAGAAGTCTTTTTACAAACCGACAAAACCCTCTTTGGCTTTCCCCGATAGGCCTATCATGAAAAATTGCAGAATGACAGCTGCTTGTGCTTGAGCCATAGCCTATTGTGCCTTGTGCATTTACAGTCGTAGACTGTAGGCTACGGAAGAGCATTAGGGCCAACAACTGAGTTTATAATTTTTTTAAGCTTCTGAGTTTAAAGTCAGAATTTCTGACTTTAAAGTCAGATTTTCTGAGAAAAAAGTCAGAAATAACTTATGAGATTAAAGTCAGAATTTCTGAGAAAAAAGTCAGAATTTCTGACTTTAAACTCAGAAGCTTAAAAAAAAAAAAACTCCGCTGTTGGCCCTAATGCTCTCTCGTAGTAGGCTATGCACTGGCTTGCGTTTTATTAGTCTACCTGCAGTTTCATGTCTGTGGGTGATGCGGAGAACCATCTTTTATTCAATTGTCAAGTCTTTAATGTTGATTTATTAGACTAGCCTCATGTTCCTAGGAACAAAGATAAGTAGGCTACATTGTAATTGAATTGTGATAGCACCAATGCCTGACAATCAATGACGTTATACGCCATGACGATGAAATAGGCTACTTTTCCCCGTAGGCTTAGAGCCTACTTCTCCACCTCGAGTTTCACTTTTTACATTTTAATAGTCTGTTTTATCTCTAGTTCCTCTTGTATAGAGACTTCACATTGTCTACTCCAACCTGAAACTATTAAAAACCATAGCCTACATTTGCTTTATTTAAGCGTCCCCTGCCAGTCTAGGGGCTGCAGCTGAAAGAATAAGATATATTGATATAGGCTACAATTGCTTTACATGCCATAAGAATAGGCCAATGATCTAGCCTACTCGTGTTCATGTGGAGAATAATGATAAAATGTAGGCAGTATTTTTCCAGCTTTCCTTCCTGCCTTTGGCAGTAGCGACTGTGTTGCGCCTATAGTTCATATTTCTATATTATTGCTGCTCTTGTGTAAAATACGGTGGACGGAACTTGGTTATGCGTATTGTTTGGCTTGTCCATGGCCGTGTCCGAATACCCATAATAAGGTATGCGATTGGTCATTTCGAGCAAATACCTCCCCTTTTACCGTGAACGCGCTCATAGCTAGATTGGACCAGCTGGGTCGATTTAACGAGTTGATAGCCACCGTCATAGTAGCCTACTGTTTATCCGTGATTGCGGTTGTCCGGTTTACTCGAGCGAGCTAGCGAAAAGTTAACCTGGATATGTTGAACGAGCTTCGTAGTACGGGGCCCAGGATCAGTATCCAAGGGAGCCAGCCCAGTATACAGCCTATCAAAGAAGTGCCCAGCCTCAGTGAAGTGCTTATTAAAAGCAAAACAAATATCATTTGGATCAAAGATTACATGATCATCTTCATTAATAGACAAGGGCAGTGAACTAGAGGGTTTGTTTTTAGTTAAATTCACAGCACCGCAGAACTTTGCAGGGTGTGAATAGCTAGAGTAGAGTTTAAAACTAAATCCAAAAAGTAGTCAGATTTAGCTTTCCTTACAACTGTTGTACATGTATTTCTGAGTTGTCTAAAAGAAAGCCAGTCTTGTGTATCCCTTGTGCGTCACAAGAAAAACCATGGTGCAATTCTATCTTTAATCCTAATCTGTTTATAAGGAGCATGTTTATCTACAAAGTGATTTTTGTAAAAACATTCAAGGGCGACTTGCACATCATCAGACTCAACTGAGCATCAACTACTACAGTCAATAATGTGATCCAAAAAGGCTTGAGCATTGAAGGATTAAAGATTTCACCTCCAAACAATACGTGGTCATGTTTTCATCAACTTTGTAGTTCTATCGCAAGCCGTAGATTATGACTTTTTACTTATATATTACTTATACCCAAATCAAAAACAACACAAGCAGATGTTCTGTCACATCTGTTAGAGAAGATTAAATCAATAAGAGTAGATTCAGCATCATTTTTAGGATTCGGCCTAGTAATCTCAGTGACCAACTGAGACAGGTCCAGATTACCACTCACGTCCTTCAGGTAACCAGAAGCACACTCCGACAGTCCAGATTAAAATCACCCATCACCATCATCTCTGAATGTGAATACAAAGAGAATATATGAGAGATTCTGTCAAAAGCACTGACCTCAGTCTTGGGAGGCCTGTAAACACCAGTCACAAACAATGAGCTACTAGGTCCCAGTTCAACCTTCAATACAAGCAGTTCAAAACACTTTGGAATAGTATTGGCATTTATGACAGAGACAGATGGGCAAGATTCCCACTCTATTGATTCTATATAAGTTATATTGCTTCAGAGCTACTTAGAGAGGAGTCACTCTCAGATTGTTTTTAGCCAAGACACACACACACCGATACACAATTGAATTTCTTTATTTGTGTTCACAATAGACAAGAAATCATTGAACACTTACTAGATGCACAAGCTTTGGGAATCTCAGCGACATACTGTAACTTTCCAGTCTCAGTCTATGGATACAGGATGTCTCAGACATTAAACTGAATTTTGTCAAAGCCTCAGCTTTTGGCACACACACACACACACACTCACACACACACACACACACACACACACACACACACACACACACACACACACACACACACACAACCCCCCCACATTGATTCTTTGTAAAGTTTCATGGCTGCCGGTGGAAACTTACTGACGGAGGCTGTTACCTTGGCTTCTCTGAAGGAAATAAAGTGCTTAGAAATAAAGTGGGCTTATGCAGGACAGCACTGTTGTTCTGGTGTGTCTGTCTCCTGTTTGTAAGTACTGTAAGTAAAACTGCATTTCTATAGCGCTCTTCACAGCACAGGTGCACAGAGTGCTTCACAGATGGAGATAAAAATACCAATCGCACACCCAGAATACAGATATAAAACACAAATAAACATATAAAATACACATATAAAATACAGGCAACCACAACAACATAGAAAAAAAGAGTAGCTGAGCTACAGATGACCAAAAGCCTTTCTGAACAGGTGGGTCTGAAACTGACTCTTAACTGAGTTCTCAGATGTTTTGGCTCCTCACCCCCCCAGACTCCTCACCCTCCCAGACTCCTCACCCCCCCAGACTCCTCTCCCTCCCAGGCTCTTCACCCCCCCAGGCTCCCCCCCCCAGGCTCCTCACCCCAGCCCCCCCCCCCCCCCCAGGCTCCTCACCCCCCCAGGCTCCTCACCCCCCCAGGCCCCCCCCCCCAGACTCCTCTCCCCCCCAGGCTCCTCTCCCCCCCAGGCTCCTCTCCCCCCCAGGCTCCTCACCCCCCCAGGCCCCCCCCCCCAGACTCCTCACCCCCCCAGGCTCCTCACCCCCCCAGGCCCCCCCCCCCAGACTCCTCTCCCTCCCAGGCTCTTCACCCCCCCAGGCTCCCCCCCCCAGGCTCCTCACCCCAGCCCCCCCCCCCCCCCAGGCTCCTCACCCCCCCAGGCTCCTCACCCCCCCAGGCCCCCCCCCCCAGACTCCTCTCCCCCCCCCCCCAGGCTCCTCTCCCCCCCAGCACCCCAGGCTCCTCACCCCCCCAGGCTCCTCACCACCCCAGTGCTCCAGGCTTCCATGCCTGCTCACACAGAAGAGAAGGAGGTGGTGTGTTTGTGCGTCCTTGCTTGCGTCCGTCTGTGTACCGTGTGTGTGTGTGCATGTGTGTTTGTGTGCTTGTACCCTTACTTGCGTCTGTGTACGTGTGCTCGTCCGTGTATGTGTCTGTGTTTGTGCTCGTTGACCGTTCTGTGTGCGTTTGTGCGTGTTTGTGTGCGTTTGTGTGTCTGTGTGTGTGTGCGTGTGTGAGTGCGCATTCATTCGCCTCCACATTCCCTCACACCAAGGAGTTCTAATGAACTGCATTTGGGTAGCATGTCTGCATTATTGAAAGCTTCCCACCCCAGAGGAGTGAGCAGCCTGTAAAAGCCCTCTGATGGGCCGTGGGTGACAGGGCCGTCCCTGTGATCGCCCCATCATCATCAGCTGCCGGCCCCACTGAGGCCAGCAGGCAGGGCTGACTGACTGATCGCAATGGCCGCTGCTGCAGACTGGTATGTTGCCTTTCACTACACTCCCGGTTACTGCCAATGCAAGGAAATCACACACACACACACACACACACACACACACACACACACACACACACACACACACACACAAACAGGAGAAAAAAATCCCTCAGCTTGAAGTGTGAATAGACAGCGATTTAATCCTGAAATGCTCCCTCTTTCCCCCTTCTCAGGCAAACGGACTGCGAGCCATTCAGCAGTGGGCTACACTGAGCTGAGACAGGCCCGATCAGTAGCACAACAGTGAGGGGGCGGTGCAGAGGAGGCAGGGAGTTAAAACGCTCTATTCCCCCGGCTCCATGGATGACTCGGCGCTCCTGTTTTTAATTGTTTTTAACCCGATGTGTGTTCCCTAAGTTCTTTTCTATTGTGGGCATCAGTTTTGTGCTGATAAACAATGTTTGGACATGACTTCACCACCTTTTTGCTGCTTGGGTGGCTGTATCTAACCTATTTTCAGTCTCACAGAGTAGAACGCACTACTGCATACTGCATACACCTGCACTTTTAATCATAGTTATTGTTTTTAGACTAGCATACCCTTTGGCTACTGTAAAATGTACTCCAATTCAACTTGTGTTGCTTATGTACATTGCTGCCATGCTGAAATAATAATAAACCGTTTACTACTACTACTACCCGTCATGCCAATTATCTACAGTCGGGAGAGACTCCTCGAACTCCGGTCTGCTGTAGCAGAGGTGGCGGAGAGAGACGTGTCTGCTAAGGTCACACCCCCTGAATTAAGATCGGGATCAGGAGGAAGAGAGGCCGCCGAGGCGGCATGAAGGTCAGAAACAGACGGCGACACTTCAAACCATTCTTTCCTTCAGTCATCATGGGAAATGAGCGCTCCTTATCAAATAAGGTGGATAAACTATCAGCCAACCTAAAATGTGATGGCCTAATCCACCAGTGCAGCCTCCCCTGTTTTAGGGAGTCGTGGGTGACGGATAACACCCCTTCCTCGTTCGTCAGAATGGATGGATTTACAATGTTTCGCCTGGACAGTGTACAAACCAGAAGCCTGGTTTGTGTCTGTACTCTGGACAGATGGTGCCTCCCTGGACACCTCACAGTGAAACGGACGGTCTCAGACCCCGATATTGAACTCTTGGCAGTGAATTGCCGGCCATACTACTTGCTTAGTGAGATTTCCCACGTTATTGTCTTGTTGGTTTGTATACCCAGTATATAGATCACGGATACAAGCGGCCGAAATTAGTTTTCTCCGGAGGGTGGCTGGGTTCTCCCTGAGAGATCGGGTGAGAAGTTCGGTCACCCGGGAGAGACTCGGAGTAGAGCCGCTGCTCCTTTGTGTCGAAAGGAGCTAGTTCAGGTGGTTCGGGCATCTAGTGAGGATGCCTCCTGGCTGCCTCCCTAGGGAGGTGTTCCAGGCGTGTCCGGCTGGGAGGAGGCCGCGGGGTAGACCCAGGACCAGGTGGCAGGACTACATCTCCGCACTGGCCTGTGAGCGGCTAAAGATTCCCCAGGCAGAGCCGGTTGATGCTGCCAGGGAAAGGGATGTCTGGGGCCCCCTGCTGGAACTGCTGCCTCCGCGACCCGACCCCAGATAAGCGGATGACGATGGATGGATGGATGGATGGTTTATATACCCCCGTCTGCTAACGCAAAATCAATTACTCATGAACCGCAGAGCTGCTCTCCTGACCCACTGGTGATTGTAAATGGTGACTTCAATCACTGTTCGCTCTCTCCGCTCTGCCATCGCTCAAACAATCTGTCACCTGCCCCACCAGGAATGGCCGAACAATTGATTTGTTTTATTGTAATATTAAGGACAGTTCTGTATTGCACCCACTACCTCCCTTGGGACAATCTGACCACAATCTAGTGTCTTTGAGCTCTAAATACACCCTGATTGTGCGCAGGCAGCCTGCTACTACTGGGGCGGCTGTAGCTCAGTTGGTAGAGTGGGTCGTTCAATGATCGAAGGGTCAGTGGTTCGAATCCCAGCTCCGACTGTCCAGATGTCGAAGTGTCCTTGAGCAAGACACCTAACCCCAAATTGCTCCCAATGAGCAGGTTAGCACCTTACATGGCAGCTACCGCCGTGAATGTGTGTGTGTGAATGGGTGAATGAGAGGCCATTGTAAAGCGCTTTGAGTGCCGCTAAGGTGGAAAAGCGCTATATACTGTAAGTGCAGTCCATTTACCATTTACTACTGGAACTGTGAGGGAATGGTCAGACGAGGCCAGCGACAAACTACAAGGGGAGCTTGATTGTACTGACTGGTCTGTTTTCTTTGGGGACAGTGATGCGTTCTGTAGAATGACCGAATATATTAACTTTTGTTATGAGAAAGATATTCCCTGTAAAACTGTCAAATGTTTTTCGAATAACAAACCTTGTGTGACCAAGGAGGTGAAGGTTTTTATTAAACCTGCTTTTGCCAGTGGAGATAGGGAAAGCATTAAAGCTGCCCAGAAAGACCTGACATGTGTTATCAGTCAGGCAGAAAGGGTGTATAAACAGAAGATAGAAGACAAGGTACAGGGTCAGAACAGTAAGGCTGTGTGGGGTAGTCTGAAGCTTATAACTGGCTGTGGTGTCACCAGAGAGGGCCTACGGGAGGAGGGGGTCACTCCTAACGAGGTCAACTCTTTCTTTGCCAGATTTGACAAGCTTGACTTCTCTAGGGAACAGGCTCAGGTCACCTTATCCCTAGAGCAGAGAGACAGCGATAGCTCACTCCCTCCCATCACCATCACAGTTGACCAAGTTCTCCATCAGTTGAAGAGAATTAAAACCAACAAGGGAGCAGGTCCTGATGGTGTTCACCCCCGTGTTCTAAGAACTTGTGCGGATCAGCTGTGTGTTGTGTTTCATTATTATTTTCTCTCTTTTACTTTCTGTGCCAAGATCACATCCAGACTACCTATGGCATGGAAAACCTCCTGTATTATACCTGTCCCCAAGAAGAAAAAGGGGCGTGTCCAAGAGCTAAATGACCTGAGACTGATAGCGTTGACTTCTCAGGTCATGAAATGTTTTGAGAGGACTATACTAGAGCCTGTCTCTTTGTAGGTCCACCCCTATCAGGACCCCCTCCAGTTCACATATAGGAAAGCACTAGGGGTTTATGATGCTCTACTGTACATGCTTCACCGTAGACAGTATACCTGTATAGTCATCTTGAGAAGGCATCCAGCTATATTGGTATTACCTTCTTTGACCTCTCAAGTGCATTTAATACAATTCAGCCCCATCTGCTGGCCTCCAAATTGATTAACTGTAGGGGTCTACAGTGATTAATCAGGTGTGCCGCACACCTGATTAATCACTTCCACCCAATAGTACAGGACAGGAAATAAATATGCCTGTAGAATTTCAGGAAGTAGTAGAGCTTGTGCAAAGAGCCTATTGTCAGACAGTACTTCAGGAACAGTGCAAATCACACTGAAGTCAACAGCTGCCACGTTGCATGTCTGTGACTGATAAATCGTCAATGACGTGTAAATGGTTGAAATTCATGTTGAAATGAAGTCCCCTCTTTTCCATTGCAACTATAGCAGAGGCCGTTATTCACATTACAGTTGACCGTGTTTGCTTTCTTCACTGACAGAGAGAGAGAGAGGAAGAAAGAGAGAGGGAGAAGATGAAAAGATCAGTTGGTAGAGCGGGTCGTTCAATGATCGAAGGGTCAGTGGTTCGAATCCCAGCTCCGACTGACCACATGTCGAAGTGTCCTTGAGCAAGACACCTAACCCCAAATTGCTCCCAATGAGCAGGTGAGCACCTTGCATGGCAGCTACCGTCATTGGTGTGTGAATGTGTGTGTGAATGGGTGAATGAGAGGCCATTTTAAAGCGCTTTGAGTGCCGCTAAGGTGGAAAAGCGCTATAAGTGCAGTCCATTTACCATTCGCTTGTTGGCTTTGATGCGCTTGGCCCCGTTATTGCTGCGTCCTATTGTGTTGTGTTTCTTATGTTCCATTAGTTCATATTGCCCTACTGTTGTCTGAAGCACTTTGGTCAACTCTTGTTGTTTTAAATGTGCTCTATAAATAAAGTTGGATTGGATTGGATTGGATTAGGGGCACAGACATTTGTGTGGAATGAACAGTTTGTTGGTTTTAGAGGCCAGTGCAGTTTCTATAGATTTAAAGAAAAGTGTAGCCTATATTTTCGTGTTACACTATATGCAAATTAACAGTAAATTTGCTAAAATAACAATCAGATTTATTTTATTTTTTGCCATTTGACATTAAATACATTATGAAAAAGTTTCAATTTTGATGGTTGTCTCTTCCTGTAGTTTATTCTTGGGGTACCCAGGGACCCCAGTTGGTAGTCCATGTATGTTAAATATGTTGGTAGGATGAGGGTTAAACACAGAGTGATAATTTAGTGATCTCGCTTGAAGTCCTCCAGTAGACAGACAGAGAACAGCCCTGAGGGAAAAAGCTCTCTTAAGACCAGGAAGATATATATTGCAAATGAAATGTCAGGCATCTCTGAGAGAGTCTTACGGCTGCGGTCCTGTTAGCGAGCAATCAACGGTTTCTGGTGACTGGTATAGAGGTACCAGGAAAAGCTCCGCTGCTTCTATTTCAAAACAGAACATGTCCTTCCCCCTCGCAATTACTCTATCTCCACCTGGCGCCCTCCCTCCCCGGCTGTGATCGAAGGAGAGGGATGGGTCTGAGTCATTTGTAATCGTTTACGCCTCCAAAGCGCAGTGCCAATCTGAGTCTACGCCAGCGGGGGCCTGGGAGATTGGTGGCGTGGACCAACGCGGTGCCTGTTGTTAATTGTGTTGGGAGTGGCGGGGGAGAGGATTGGGTCGCTCCCTCAGGGAGGGCGCTCGTAATCCCCTTCGCCGGCAGCGCCGTCGTGCTCCACGCCACTTGTTGGTTCGTGCCCCCTCACTGTCTGGAGATGAGGAGAATTAGAGTGCCGCAGCTGAGTCACAGCTGGCTGCTGTGTTTGGCTTTCTAATGTGTTAATAATTCTGTTCCAGCAAAACCTAACCACCAGAACTGATCGGACCAACAGGCATCTAAGACTCTAATATACCCCTCTCGCTAGCTTAAAGGATAATGTTAGTTTTTGACAACCTGGACCTTATTTACATATTAGCATATTAAGACGTTTGACTCACCGACTTTGATGTAATTCGGAGGCCTGTAGAAGAAATTTAAAATCCAGCACGAGCCAAGTATATCCATGTAATGGCGGGGACGGGGCACTGAGAATGCAGCTTCTAAAAAATCTATTTTCTGCCGCGAAACGGTTGTTTTCAACAATCTGTTATTATGAATCGCTAGTTGTGCTTCCATAGAGCGAGGGCTTGTTTTGGTTTTCACATGCCTCTGTAATATGATCTTTAGAAAAGTCTTTAGAAAAACGAAATATAGCTTCCCCACTTGCTCCAGCACGCATGCGCACAGTGCGCAGACTGGCTATTCTCCATCTGTAGGCTACACTCGCGGCCCACAGGGGCTGCGGAGGCGTGGGGGGAGGGCAGGTCGTCTAGGCATCAGGGGGTGAGAAGCTGTGGAAAATGTCATCCAGGTGAGCCTAACCCTTGACCTCTGGAGATGGTGATCCTAAATTAACCATAATCCCAGACCTTCAGATCTTCAATGGAGATCTTTCTTTGACAGTAACTAAGAACCACTTCCTCAGAGCTCATCTAGATCATAAGTGTCAGAATCTCTACAATCTTGTGAAGCTGTAGCTCAACTGATAAAGCCTAGTTCTTACAGCGCTAGGATTGATGGTTCAATTCTCAATAGGGTTGCCCTAACCATGTGTGCTCCCACTGTGCTGTAAATCACTTTGGATGAAAGTGTCAGTGAAATGGGGCATCCGTTATTAGATCCCAAGCTGAATGTCCTCTAAAGTGCATTTGATTGGATGAATGCCTGTCCACAACAGGAAGTTCCTCGTCTCCTCACATGGAGATGAATGATGAATGACTGCTGAGCTGAACACCGTGTGTTGCTCTGGTAAACTTGTTTTATTTATCTTTTCATTTTTACTTGATTATATCTTTACAATACGCTGTTATATCTGAACCTGTATATAACCACACATATCACAGACAATGACAGTTCCACGTCAACTGAAGAAGTCTAATGAGGCTTTTCTAAAAGCCACCTTAGATTGAAACTACTGTCATGTCTTTCAGACTCATTGCGAGTGAGTGTAGATGTAGAAAATCAACGTTCCATCTCCACAATACCTCTGAGAATCTTTTTAAAAATCCCCTGACTCTGCAGCCATCTGCATTGCTATAGATATCTTACCCATCAACTCACTCATCCCAGCTAGATGATTAATATGCAGCCAAGGAGAGGATATGGCAAAGACATGTACACTTAGTATATACATTTCTCCTTCATACGGGGCTGGAACTCTCTTTTCATTACATTCTACAGAGAGCTTTTTGCCTTTGTGAAACCCTCAGGGCTTTGGCATTAATGGAGGAATGTCTTGGATATAAAGTACATTTAAGTGGATATGGAGGGGTATGGATATAAAGACGAGGCATTATAGTTAATGTGTGCACCCGGGAACTTTCAAAAATGGGTGCCATAGAGCAAAAAGGCAAATGTGTTGATGAAATGAAATCGTTTGAAACCATGGCTTTCACTGCTATGGGGTCTTCTTGTCAACACAATATATCAATTGATGTTTTCATTATCCAAGCAAAACAAACTTTGTGTATGAATTGTCATTTGGAATTCCTCGAAAAGAACTAGCTCATAACCTCAGGCACGTTTGGATGCAAACCCAACCCGGATGACGATGGCATCAGTATTACCTTCTGTCGGAGGGTAGAGTTGTTGAGTTATTGACGTAGTGAGGAGCCCTGGCCAGTCCTAACCGGCTGATAAAGCCCTGGTATAGCGCCACCTGGTGGCTGGTAGGTCTATCAGCTATCTAACCCACCTCTTAGCAGGCCCAGCTATGTTTGTCTAGCGAATGATGTTTGGTTTGGTTTCTGGTTTCTGGTTTATTTGATTTTATATTGATGTATGCTGCAAGACCCCCCAGACCTCTACCACCTAAGTACAATTACATAGAAGCACACACCAGCCGGCAAAGCCAACAGGTAGCAACTGGCAGACAGGTGAGCATTACCTGATTCCTCATCCTCTCTGGCGTCTCCCAGCTTGGCGTCACTAGCTGGCCGTTGTCTCTCTCTCTCTCTCTCCCTCTCTCTCTCTCTGTCTATCTGTTCAGTTTGGGTTAAAAGCAGTTTAGTTCATAAAGACCTGTAATATGATCCTGGCAGTCCTGGGCAGAAAGCAGCCCAGTAGTCCTCTCCAGTGGGAAGGTGAGCCACAGTGTCCTTGCGGCTCCTCGCGAACTTGGCTTCTACGCTACCGCTTCCGGATGAATGAGCCACCTGGTGCCACGGCAACACTCCATCTCAGGCACACTTCCAGTCATCAATCTACCCAGGATTGCTGGCATAATTATTGTAAGGGGAGCTGGGAAGTCCACCCTGGCTACTCTCAAACTAATACAAGGCTTTGGCTACGTTCGGTCTAGGCAAGGCAAGGCAAGGCAAGTTTATTTATATAGCACATTTCAGCCACAGGGCAATTCAAGGTGCTTTACATGAGACATTAAAAGCATTAAAACAAAAAGCAAGACATTATAGACATTTAAAACAAAAGGCAGGACAAATTAAAAGCATTAAAACAAAAAGCAAGTCATTATAGACATTTAAACAAAAAGCAGGACAAATAGAATACAGGAATAAAAGTTACAGTGCAGTATACTGATAAACATAGCTCCTCTTAGAAAGCAGTGGCAAAAAGAAAAGTCTTCAGGCTTGTTTTAAAAGAACCAAGAGTTGCAGCAGACCTGCAGTTTTCTGGAAGTTTGTTCCAGATATGTGAAGCATAAAAACTGAATGCTGCTTCTCCATGTTTTGTTTTAACTCTGGGGACAGAAAGCAGACCTGTGCCAGATGACCTGAGGGGTCTGGATGGTTCATAGCATATGAGCAGATCAGAAATATATTTTGGCCCTAGACCATTCAGTGCTTTATAAACCAACAGCAGTATTTTAAAGTCAATTCTTTGACAGACAGGAAGCCAGTGTAAAGACCTTAGTACTGGTGTGATATGCTCCACTTTCTTAGTTTTAGTGAGGACTCGAGCAGCAGCGTTCTGAATCAGCTGCAGCTGTCTGATCGATTTTTTAGAGAGACCTGTCTAGGAGTAGTTCTGGCCAATGGACCCCCAGTGTCCTTCTCCCTGAGAGACCCGTGTTCTCCGTTGTAGCCCCAAGACCGGTCTGCGTCTTTGTCGCAGCAAGCTCCGTCCTTCTTAGCAGCTTGTTCACAGGTTTAAAACAGTTCTTCAAGATTCAACAGTAATCTGGCACAGAAAGGGACAAGCCTCTGCTAACCGAGTCCCCACAAGTGATAGTCTTTCCTCGCGACTGAAAATAACACCAACGATCGGTACGATCGAAACCACTCTAGGTCTAGGACAGCACCTTTAATCCCTACACACTGATCAACAATGAGATTAAAGGACCCCATAATCCACGGTGTCTAAAGCGGCAGTCAAATCCAAAAGCACAAGAATAGTGGAGTCCCCTGAATCAACCGTTAGAATCAGATCACCGAAAACTCTTAAGAGAGCAATTTCAATACGACGTTGAGGTTCAGGTTGAAGGTTGAGGTTGAAACTTTCACAAATACAATTTTTGTCTAAAAATGATTGCAACTGAATAAGAACAACTTTCTCCAGCACTTTAGACAGAAGATGCAGTTTGGAGATAAGCCTAAAATTGTTAAGAACAGATGGATCTAGATTTGGCTTCTTGATGAGAGGCTGGACTACAGCATGCTTGAAAACAGCTGGAACACATTCTGATATGAGACAGGGGTTTATCAATACAAGAATACATGAACCAACTGGATCAAAAAGTTCTTTGAGAAGACAAGAGGGAATCCTATCTGACGGTCTGTTCCATTGGTCTAGCTCTTCATCACAGGTCTTTGTTGTTAATCCTTTGTGACAAGTGCTGATAATCCAAATATCTAGGAGGCCTTTGATGCTCCCAAACCACCAACAACAGACATCATTTTATAATCAGCATCTCATAAAAGGCGTCTTATCTCCTTCCAACCCATCACACTATCAGTAGTCCTCAGGCCTTTTTCAAATTACAAATACCAAGTCATCAGGCCTGTTTCAAATTACAAAAACCAAGTCATCGGGCCTGTTTCAAATTACAAATACCAAGTCATCAGGATTGTTTCAAATTACCAATGCTGCCCCCTCATTCTCCCTATTAGTCACATTTGGTACCTACTGTACCATGGCGACATTATTATGAAGGTAATAATGGGATATTATGTAAACAGTGTCTGCTATTATCAACTAATCTTTTAATTTGTGCTTTTCTTTCATGAATGACTCGTATGGCTGTTATTTATGCCAGAGGGGGTGCCCCAATGACCTGGGCCCCCATTTCATTAGAAACATCACATAGAGCAAATTCATCCCCTGGTAGTCATGCAGAGCTTCCAATAACCTTGCAGTGTGTGTGTGCGTTCATCTCTCAGAATGACAACAAACCATAGAGACAACGCAAAGTGTCGCCCCCGAAGCATAAATGCTACATATCGAGCGACACTTTTTTTTTTGTCGAGCAACATTTGTCGAGCTTTTGTCAACACTTTTCAAGAAGCATAAATTAGGCTTAAGGGTGATCACTTCTGACACCAATTTGTTGGATAATTTAATATATATCCATATATTCATCCAAGGATTGTTACAAACACTCGAGTGTGGCTTCTTGTCCAGCAACCTGCAGCAAGGCTGGGCTGAGTTTCTCTATGGTTTGTTGCTCTCTCAACTGACCAGCGCTGAGTTTCCCAGAGGCATCGTAGCACTACGTTCATCTTAAGCTACGGCATTCATCGTAGCGCTACAATGAACGTAGCGCTACGATGAACACCGTAGCTTAAGATGAACGTAGTGCTACGATGCCTCTGGGAAACTCAGCGCTGGTCAGTTGAGAGAGCGCCTTGTGCAATCTGCTTCACAATTTAACAAGAAAAGGTGCAACTCCCCCTTTCCTGTCCATAAATCTGGATGTATTACAAAACATAAAACCTAGACAAAGATGGGCCCTCCACATCCCAGGTCTATGTTGTAAAGTTCCCAGGACATCATTGGGGCTGCCCTTTCCATTGTAAAGATAACCAGCTTACCAAGGCACTTACCCCCCTTTCCAAACACACACACTCCAAACCTCTCTGTGACCCCAACCCCTTGTCTTCTCATTGTAACGTCGTACAGAACAAATTTTTACCCTTACAGTGGGTGTGTCAAGTAACTGAGCGGCTCGGCTTCGCTCAGAGCATAGAACACACTCAACGGGTTGCTCAGTTACACTCAGACTGATCTGCTCAGAGCTCAAGTGAGCACTTCTAAACTACCATCAGTCTGAGCAAACACAAAAGAAGATGGAGCCCAAAAGGATGCTCGTACACCTCTCCAGTGCTGATGGCACACTAAAGGCATCCGTTTTAGTGACCGAAGAGGAAATGAGTCACATAGATGAAGGGATGTAACTGATGATTGAATAAGGCACCTATACTGCTTTTTTCATAGCCATTTTCAGTGAATGTTTTTGACATGACGGTTGATCAGCGCTCAGAATGAGTAGAACGTTAAAATGCGCTCAGTGAGCATTCTAAGCGTGAGCACTCAGTTCCTCAACGCGCCCAGTGTGTGTGTGTGTGTGTGTGTATCACGCCGCCTGCAGCCCCAGACATCTGAGGAGGCAGACTGCACGTCTGGTGACGCCCTGAGAAAGCCAGGCCTGAAGCGAGGGATGAGTGGAGGGAAAGACGGAGTGAAGGAGGGAAGTCTGGTGGGTGTGTGGCAGACAATCTTCTATTCATCTGCTATAGACTGATGCTCTCTCCACAGAGGCCTGGAGGCCAGGGGGAACAGGGGGGAGGGAGAGAGAGAGAGAGAGGCAGAGAGAGAGAGAGAGAGAGAGAGAGAGAGGCAGAGAGAGAGAGAGAGAGAGAGAGAGAGGCAGAGAGAGAGAGAGAGAGAGAGAGAGAGGGAGAGAGGCAGAGAGAGAGAGAGACAGAGAGAGAGAGAGAGAGAGAGGCAGAGAGAGAGAGGGAGAGAGAGACAGAGAGAGAAAGAGAGAGAGAGAGGCAGAGTGAAAGAGAGGCAGAGAGAGAGAGACAGAGAGAGAAAGAGAGAGAGAGGCAGAGAGAGACAAAGAGAGAAAGAGAGAGAGAGAGAGGCAGAGAGAGAGAGAGACAGAGAGAGAGGGAGTGAGAGAGAGAGAGACAGAGAGAGAGAAAGAGGCAGAGAGAGAGAGAGAGAGACAGAGAGAGAGAGAGAGAGAGAGGGAGAGAGAGAGGCAGAGAGAGACAGAGAGAGAGAGAGAGAGGCAGAGAGAGAGAGAGGGAGAGAGAGAGACAGAGAGAGAAAGAGAGAGAGAGAGAGGCAGAGAGAAAGAGAGGCAGAGAGAGAGAGTGAGACAGAGAGAGAAAGAGAGAGAGAGAGAGGCAGAGAGAGAGAGAGGGAGAGAGAGACGGAGAGAGAAAGAGAGAGAGAGAGAGAGAGAGAGAGAGAGGCAGAGAGAGAGAGAGAGGAAAAAGGGAGGGAAACAGAGAGAAAAACAGACAACGCCCCCTTGGGAATCACACCGAAGGAAATAATGTACAGAGGGAATTCCGAAGGGAATAAGTACCTTGAGTTACAATAGACGGTTTCCCCTATAGGTTCTTCAGATGCAAGGAAGATAGATGTGATTCAAAATCAAAAGGATTACATTTAAATGTGAAGAAGGTATGGCTGGAAGCATCTAAGGATGGGGGGGGGGGGTCAATGTCATCGACTGAGGTGCAAGTCAATCAATGGCCCTGTTCCAATACGTGTACTTGTCTGTACTTGTGTTCTTGTGAAACGTCATCAGTCGGAGCCCAAGTATTGTTCCAATTCAAAAGGATGCAAGTCCCAAGTCCGCATCAAATGCCAGGATGTGTTCTTGCTCCGCCCATTTTATCGAGGATGCATCGGAGCAGACTTGTGTGGACTTGAGACAGACAGATATCCCAGAAATCATTTTGCATCAAGCGGCTGTGCTAACGGTTGTTAGGGCAACACCATTGAAAATGCCTAAATAATCTATGTAAACTAGTAGAAACATACGTTATTTGGAAAAAAAAATCACATAATTGGCTTCAATGGTGGTAATTATCCGCCTGAAAAGATATGAAAATGTACCAATATTTACTATAAAACTGTTTAAAACGCTTTTCAAAATCCTGGGCATCTTTATTTCCTGTCCTATGGCACACCCAGCGCACACCTGATAAATCACTTAATCTGTAGTAATCTGGAGCTGGTGCACAGAGCCTATTTGATGCTGAAGGGAAGTGTGGATTCTCCTTTAGGGTCAGTTAAGCATGGTGTTGGTTTGTGGGCAGACGTGCCGTTGCAAGTAAAGGGAGTGTGTTTGGGAGTGGCAGAGAGAATTGTGTGGTTAGTGAACTTCAAAGTTTAAAGAAGCAGGCCTGTATTGAATACTGGGACAGTGTTGTTTAAGTGGCAGGGAAACTGGTATTAAAGACTGTGCTGCATGCTGTTTAATGCCTGTGCGTTGAGTGAAAGGTTAATGTTTATTCACATCATGATGTACTTAGAAATCCCCTTGTTTTTCCTTGTTGTCTGTATACAACATTTGTGAGCCCTAGGGAAAAATCCAACCTTTAAACTGGCTGGTTCACACAATAGAAATTGACAATGTACACAAAGCAATCTAAATGTTTAATCTGAACCGAAATTCATTAATTCTGTTCTGTCTGATTTCATTGCTTATAGTTTGTCTTACTTAGGGAAAGCAGGAGTCTGAGTCTGAGTCTACAGACTGTCAGGTTAAAGACTAACCTCAGCCCCAGCCTTCTCACCAAATAACCTCTGACTGGCTGCTACTGGCAACACACACAAACACACACACACACACACACACACACACACACACACACACACACTCAGATAGACACACACACACACACACACACACACACACACACTCAGACACACACACACACACACACACAGATGGACACACACATATACAGACACATACACAAACAATCATATGGACACACACACACACACACCAGAACACACGCACACCAGTGGAGGCTCGTCCATTGAGGCAGGGGCGGACAGTCCTCCTCAGTTTTTGGAGAGAAGAGAGGGACTAAAATATAAATATATGAATTTATTTATTCATAAAAATAAATGATCTCAGTTTTGTTCATAAAGTAGGTTTTCCCTATGGATAAAAACCCATTATTAAAATTCTAAAGCTCCAACAGTGACATATATAACATGCAGCTGGAGGACCCATAGATATCTATGGAAGGGAGGCTAGCCTCCCTTAGGGCGGGTTCTTTTCTCTTAAATCAATGTAATGCCTTTTTTCTTGCTAATTTGTGATTGGCCAAAACGCTGAAAAATTACCGCAAGGGAGGACAGTACTCCGGCCCTGTCTGAACAGGATTCAGATATTGACATTTTGTTAGTCCAATCACATTCCAGATTTACCACAGTGAAGGCCGATTGAGTCGGCGTTGATGTCTGTGTTTCTCTTCCCTGTGCCATTGGAGACTTTTTGTGTGTTCGTAGCTCCATAATATAATACATCCGAAAGTATTATGGGACATATTATACATCAGACTGTTTGTCTATTTGTCTTGATTCTAGCCATCTAAATATCCAAGCTGACATAAATACTTTTTGAGCTATCTAGCAAGTTGTTCTAGAGCCGTCTGAACACCACAGTTCCACTGGCTGGCTATAGCCGGTAACGTTAGCTACGAGGTGCACGTCAGGCTACGGCATAGGCAGGCGCAAATCATATAATTAGAGAAAAAACCATCAAAGTGAGAGATATCCTAGTAAACAGCTTCCAGACTAACGGTAGCATCCAATCACTGGAAAAACCACATAGGAAAGCAATTGATGTTAAAGAAAAGGCAGGAAATCTTTCATTGTAGTGGACAGCCATGGGGTAGTAGTTTGGATTTTTAGTGCCAATTCCGGGTTTATGTTCCCCAAGTCTATTTTTAATCTCCCCACATAAAAGCACCCGCAGGGGCATTCAAGTCGATACCCCACATGTGAGCTACTACAGTTGGCAAACTGGTTTATTTTATGTTCTTTTAGTGAACTGTGATCTAAAAAACTCTGTTTAATAGATGTTGTCACAGTGGCAACAATGTCCTCAAGGGAAGTTGTCCACAGGTTTACGAAGCCATGAGGTCTTTGTTGCAAGGGAGCTGTGGACATGCTTGTTCTGCAGGGGGGGGGCGCTCTCTTAGAAGCAAAAGAAAGCGGATTAGGAAACAGTTCTTGTAAGGATGGATCACTGTGTAATATGTTCCAGTTCCGTTTGATAACGTTGCGGATCTGAGTAAGCTGTTTGCTGTAGGTCGACACAAAATAAACATTTGATCCATGTGGTAACTTGGAGATGGGGCGATAGTTGTCCAAGCTGTCCCTATCACCTCCTTTGTGCAATGGAGTCACCTTTGCTGATTTCCATACTGAAGGGAATTTGTTAGACATGATAGAGAGATTAAAAATATTTGTTAGTGACAGGCTAATTAAAGGGGCCGCCAGTTTTATTTAAAAAATGGGTCTAACTTGTCCTCACCAGTAGAACCCTTAGGATCAATGGATTGCAAATCTGTAGCGTTTCACTAGGTGAGAAAGGCTGAAATGAGAATTGAGGGACATGCTCTAAGGAAGGACTGCAATCATTGGCAGGTTGCAAGGAAGCTGGCTCAGGGTGCAATCTATCAAATAGGTGCCCAGCCTCTGCAAAGTGCTTATTAAAAGCGATACAGATATCAGTTGGGTCTGAAATTCCATGACCATCGGATATAACAGACAGCGGAAGAGAACTAGATGGTTTATTCTTACTAAGATTTATTGCAGTCCAGAACTTGCCAGGATTAGAGTAAGAGTAAGAGACTATAGATACAAGCGGCTGAAATTAGTTTTCTCCGGAGGGTGGCTGGGGTCTCCCTGCTGAGAGATCGGGTGAGAAGTTCAGTCATCCGGGAGAGACTCGGAGTAGAGCCGCTGCTCCTTTGCGTCGAAAGGAGCCAGTTGAGGTGGTTCGGGCATCTAGTGAGGATGCCTCCTGGGCGCCTCCCTAGGGAGGTGTTCCAGGCATGTCCGGCTGGGAGGAGACCGCGGGGAAGACTCAGGACTAGGTGGCGGGATTACATCTCCGCACTGGCCTGGAAGCGGCTAAAGATTCCCCAGGAGTTGGTTGATGCTGCCAGGGAGAGGGATGTCTGGGGCCCCCTGCTGGAACTTCTGCCTCCGCGACCCGACCCCAGATAAGCGGATGAAGATGGAAGATGGATGGAGTCAGAGACTAAATCCAAAAAGTAGCTATGGACCAGATGATTTTGTCCCAGTGGAGGTTGGATGGGCCCAAGATGAACTTTTCCTCCCACAGTCCAAGGGAGAGGCAGGCATAGTTTGGGGCAAAGCTGGCCCCCATTGCTGTGCCACATTTTTGCCGAAACATGTTTTCCTGGAACATAAATACCTTGTTGTTAAGAGTCCACTCCATTAGTGTCAGAAAGAACTCATGGCCATCTGTTCTGGATTGTAAAAGATGGTTGACCGCTTCAAGACCCTCCTCATGTTTGATGTTGCTGTATAAGGATGTCACATCCATGGTGACCAGAAACATGTTTTCCTGGAACATAAATACCTTGTTGTTAAGAGTCCATTCCATTAGTGTCACAAATAATTCATGGTCATCTGTTCTGGATTGTAAAAAATGGTTGACCGCTTCAAGACCCTCCTCATGTTTGATGTTGCTGTATAGGGATGTCACATCCATGGTGACCATGAACACATCACCAACCCTAACCCTTAAAGCTAATTGATTTTGGTGAGGAAATGTGGTATCTTGGATCTTGAAAGGATGGGAGAGCAGAAACAAATGGTTTAATAAAGTGATCAATATATTGAGAAGCAGGCTCAGAGATCTATACTGTACCATTGATAATGGATCGGCCTGGAGGTTTGAGTCTATGATAAAGTGATCAATTTCAGGTGCATGACAAATCATGCTAATCATTTTCAAAGTAGACCTACTGTATTCATTTTTTCTAGGAGCCTGCACCTGAAAACCTGGTACCATCAACACAACACACCAATGCAACCTCTAAAAAGGAGTTCAGAGCCAAATCTACATTCGATTCTGAATCGATTCATGAATCCCAAAATCGATCTTTTATTTAATGAATGAATGAATAAATGAAGGAATGAATAGTTCATTAATTCATTCAATGATTCATTCATTCATTAATTTTTGTAAATCAGTATCGTACTGTATCGATACCCAGCCCTAGTTGTTACAAAGCACATTCAGTACTTAGCAGTGGCTAGAAGGCGGGTTTGAGTGTTTTCACAAAGATGGCCGTCTGCCAGTAGGGGAGCTCTCCGAGACCCTGTGCAGCCAGATTTGGAATGAGGCAACTGTCCTACGATGGGGCCAGAAGTGGCCGGACACGAACCTACTGAGAGGGGTTCAGACCAACTGAAGTAGTTTTTCCCTAAGGCCTAGGTCATCTGTCCAGTGACCTCTATCCAGGCCGCTCTTGATAGTGAAATAGCACAGTGTGCACGCTGGCTGTGGGTGCTCGAACACCGCTCCTTACTTGGACCCAGTATCCCCCCAGACTCAGGGTGGCGTCTTTGGGCCTGGAACAATACCATCGCTACTTGTTTCCTAATTCTACGGCTCAGCTATTTCCCTCCAACCTGATATTAGAAGACACCTCCTCCCATTTCTAATATCAAGCTGTTAGTGACCTTTGGAAATGCTATATAAACTGATATAGTCTCATCTGATCCAGTTAGTTGTTGTTGCTACTGTAGCTATCAACCTGGGATGTTGTCTTATTAATAAATCAACATTATGTATTCAAGCCATTCGCTAGTCTGTTGGATTCTTCATTAAAGTATTAATTGGTGTATGGGAAACTACATCACAACCCAGGACCCCTACCTGCCCCTATCATAACCAAGATCACCCAGCGGCAGATCAGTACTGGTTGTGTGACTATAACCATCTCCGGTACGGTCCATCTCCGTAACCATCACCCTCCCTAGAGACTGGACTGGGAGGTGTGCCAGGGGGCGGGCTGTAATGGAACCGATAGTGGTACATGGTGACCTGAGTCACCCTCAGCCTCCTCACAGCAGACAGCAACGAGCCTATGCACCACACGCCCAAGTATATTTAGACTCAATGGCCCTGTTCAAGGCCCGAAATGAGACAGCATCAGGTTTCAAATCTATCTTGCCTTGGACCACAGCCCAATGTACAGCGGCCCTCGGCTCAATGTACAGTCATGCCACTATAAGCCAAAAGCGAATGCGTTAGTAGGCGAGTAGTGCTTCTGTGATCGGTGGGCTTTGAAAAGAAGACACCGGGAAGCTGAGGCTGAGCTCTCACTCCGGGGCAGGGCCCTCGAGTGGAAAGGGGTCTAGTCAGGCACTGCGCCCTGGGTGGGAGGTCCAAAGGACTCAAGTGAAACTACATCTAATACAACCAGCATAAAGATTAATAAAATATAGAAGCAACGCACTCACTGCGCTGGGGGAACAACTGTCAGCCACCAGTGCTATGAGAATGCTGGCTCAGGAGACCAATTGGAGTTTTTCGATGAATGCACTGCCCTCACTGTAATCATGTTGTCCCTGATAAAACCTTTGTTGATTTTAAATCCAACAGGACCTTTCATGTTAAGGATTTCATCAACTGTAACACAACGTTTGTTATTTATCATCTATCCTGCCCGTGATGGTGTTTTCTATGTAGGTCGTACTAAACAACGCCTACGCGAACGACTAGCTGAGCACAAATCTACGCTCTAACAATCTAGATTATCCTATGGCCCAGCACTTCATGCGGTTTCACAATCAGAACGACTCACTGTTGAAAATAGAGGCCCTCGACCATGTTAGACCTCTAGTGAGAGGAGGTGATCGGATCCAGAAGTTAAATCAACGAGAATCTTTTTGGATCCATCACTTAGATGCGCTAAACTATCCAGGTCTGAATGAGGACATAGAGTTTAAATGTTTCTTATGACTCATGTTTTTACGATCTTCTGTATTATAGTTCCATGTATTGTCTTTCTCTGTCTTATTTGTGCTTGTGTACTTATGTTGTGCTTTTTTTTCTCTCTCTCCAGGTAGCCTTACTTCTGGGGATGAGAGCTCTTATCTGTAGGCTATAGACTGTATATTTATATAGGCCACATATCCTGACCATAGTGACCCAGAAATTGGATAACTGTCCTGCAGTGATTGGCTTTTCAGGTATCTGTCTGCTGAAGGGTGTGGCTTGATTGTCTGATATTATGCATCTGTCCACTTAAGGGTGTGTCTGTGTCCATTTAGCCCAGATAGCTCAGTGGTGTGTATACTTTCTCTGCCCTGAAGAAGACCAGTGTAGTCGAAACATGTTGGTTTTTTGATTTTTAGACCAAGATGATTAAATAAAGCCTTTTTCCTCCTACATTCCTCGCCTTCTGGTTTTGAGTGCCTGGAGACCTGCTGGTTTTGCATTATTCATACAAAGCCTTTTGGATTTGTCATGAACGTTATCGCAAAGTCTGTTATTGTGAGACTGTGACAGGCAGAATAAGAGAGTGAGGACGAGCGAAAGGAAATTATTAAGCCTGAGAGAAGGAGGTACTGTACTCAGAGCGGGATAGATTTGCTCGTAATGAATTGTTGTTGCCTTATTTTTTTTGTGAACCCACTTGGGCAATATTTATTGTGAAGAGTACATCCTGCCAGGAAAGCAATCTGATCTCATAATAAAAATAGAGTCATACATCCACAGACATAGATGGAACAAGCAAGGGAGGGTTGGCAAACAAGACTGAAAGTGAGAGATTGTATTGTCTGGAACACATCAAGCCATGTGGAAGGGAGGGTGTGGTGTGTGTGTGTGTGTGTGTGTGTGTGTGTATACAGTATGTGTGTATATATATGTGTGTGTGTGTGTGTGTGTGTGTGTGTGTGTGTGTGTGTGTGTGTGTGTGTGTGTGTGTGTGTGCAGAGGGCTGGAATTGAGGAGATAGCAGTAACATCCTCCCATTAATCATCTCTGGGCTGCATGTGAGGATGAAGAGAGCAGAGAGCACAACGGAACCTTCCCAGGAAGTGAGGCAGAGCAGCCCTGGAGGATGGAGGAGGCAGAGCAGCCCTGGAGCATGGAGGAGGTAGAGGAGCAGGTGGAGGATGGAGGAGGTGGAGGAGCCCTGGAGGATGGAGGAGGTGGAGGAGCCCTGGCGGATGGAGGAGGTGGAGGAGCTGACGTGTAAGGACGCCTTTGGGTTTGGTTACAATCTTCAATGTTCTTTGTTCAGTAGTTGAAGTCGAATCAAAAAGGCACTGGTGACTGGATCTTAATGCAATAGGTTTTATTTGTTGGTACACTCAGTAACAGACAAACTAAAACCGGTGGGCTCTCGAGAGATATCACACACGACTGATGTTGACTGCGTCTTATATACTTTATCTGGTGAAGAGCACCTGGTTTCCCACACCATGTAGTTTCTAGCCTGACTCGTTATCTGATACAATGTTTCAATTTCATTTCAACGTTTCTTTTGCGGCATCTGCGTTCTCACGGGAGCAGGAGCGCTCCCCCTCCCTTACAAAACAAACCTCGTGATAGCTGTTTTCTGGCCCTACTGTCTTGTCACAAAATGCTGCTTCTGGCCTAAACTGACTTTAAGAATAGACACATATAATATAATCTTGATTAGAACAAAGGGTCGAGCTTAATTAGGCAAATTAATACACGACAGAGCCCTGGAGGATGGAGGAGGTAGAGGAGCAGGTGGAGGATGGAGGAGGTAGAGCAGCCCTGGAGGATGGAGGAGGTAGAGGAGCAGGTGGAGGATGGAGGAGGTAGAGCAGCCCTGGAGGATGGAGGAGGTAGAGCAGCCCTGGAGGATGGAGGAGGTAGAGGAGCCCTGGAGGATGGAGGAGGTGGAGGAGCAGGTGGAGGATGGAGGAGGTAGAGGAGCAGGTGGAGGATGGAGGAGGTGGAGGAGCAGGTGGAGGATGGAGGAGGTAGAGCAGCCCTGGAGGATGGAGGAGGTGGAGGAGCAGGTGGAGGATGGAGGAGGTAGAGGAGCAGGTGGAGGATGGAGGAGGTGGAGGAGCAGGTGGAGGATGGAGGAGGTAGAGGAGCAGGTGGAGGATGGAGGAGGTGGAGGAGCCCTGGAGGATGGAGGAGGTAGAGGAGCAGGTGGAGGATGGAGGAGGTGGAGGAGCAGGTGGAGGATGGAGGAGGTAGAGGAGCCCTGGAGGATGGAGGAGGTAGAGGAGCAGGTGGAGGATGGAGGAGGTGGAGGAGCCCTGGAGGATGGAGGAGGTAGAGGAGCCCTGGAGGATAGAGGAGGCAGAGCAGCCCTGGAGGATGGAGGAGGTAGAGGAGCAGGTGGAGGATGGAGGAGGTGGAGGAGCCCTGGAGGATGGAGGAGGTAGAGGAGCCCTGGAGGATAGAGGAGGCAGAGCAGCCCTGGAGGATGGAGGAGGTAGAGGAGCAGGTGGAGGATGGAGGAGGTGGAGGAGCCCTGGAGGATGGAGGAGGTGGAGGAGCAGGTGGAGGATGGAGGAGGTGGAGGAGCTCTGGAGGATGGAGGAGGTAGAGGAGCAGGTGGAGGATGGAGGAGGTGGAGGAGCAGGTGGAGGATGGAGGAGGTAGAGGAGCCCTGGAGGATGGAGGAGGTGGAGGAGCAGGTGGAGGATGGAGGAGGTGGAGGAGCCCTGGAGGATGGAGGAGGTAGAGGAGCCCTGGAGGATAGAGGAGGCAGAGCAGCCCTGGAGGATGGAGGAGGTAGAAGAGCAGTCTCTGTCCTACCTAGGCCGGATTATTTTGGGCGGTGTGAGTTAACATTGTTCTTGTAAAGCTTAGTCTTATGGGTAATGGAGATTGCATCGGCAGAGTAGCAAGTGATGCCATGCATGTACCACGCTAAGCTCTTCAGTGAACTCTGTCTTATTCATTTTTCAGGGCTGTTGCATGTGTGTCAACAGCCTGTCACAAGCTATGGCTAACCATTGTTAATGAATCCTTTCCTGTTAGACTAAACCCGGATGACAAGAAACTCTCAATCTTTGTACTTTTGGTCCTAAGCACAGTTTTTTATACAGTCGATAATATAATATCACAATATTCTTATTAACAGACTGCAGATGTGAACCCCACCACCACCGTTGATAGACACTTGCATATGACCTGAATGTATTGTATAAGACCCACCACACTCACATATCACACCGCACACACCATACAGTAACACACTCACATACACATTTTGTACTTGCCCTTTGCACGGTCCTGTCTTTGCGCTGTCCTGTCTCGTCCCTGCACCCTGTCCAATGTTGTCTCCATGTTATGCACCACGACCGAAAGCAAATTCCTAGTACATTGAAAAACTGCATAGCAATACATCTAATTATGCTTATGATTATGATATGGTACAATCAAACAGTTAATCAATCAATTAACCAACCAGTCAATCAAACAATGTATGAACAAGAACTTAATTGAACAAGTGCTCTGTTGGTGTGGCAGGATAAAACATTTATCTGCTTTGTCCTTTCTCCTAATGTAAAAGTACAGTTTTTCTGGTGGGCTCATGCAGGCAAACTCAGGGCACATACAGAAGGCTACTCTCAAACTTGGGGAAACATGTCTCTCTGTATTGTTCATTGTTCATGTCAGTTTCCACCTCTCTCTGAGCAGTGGGCACAGGGTGCAGCCTGTTTTCCTGGGCAGTCAGCCTGTGAAGGCCTGTATCTATTACCAGGCTGTGCCTACTGTGTCTGTACTTTGTCAGTGTTTTCCCCAGTTTCTAATTAGTCACTGTAATCAGGTATTCTGCCACGGTGTACTGCCTGCTTACTTCTAATTAGCATTCAAATATACTTTTTTGGATTTTGGTGATTCTTTCCAATGGGAGATAATTAATTACCTGTAGTGTTGGTACAGTAGGTGTTGGTTAACTGAGCCTCAGGGGTAGCTGGCTGAGTGAACAACTGCTGTTGTCATTTCCCTGATTATTGATTTCCTGGTCACATCCTTTGCTAATCTCTTGGAATGTAATGGCTTTGTAATGGAAGGAGGAGGGGTTGCTTGTTTTTAAATGATCGTAACATCTGATGGCTCATTTTTCATGAGTAATGAATATTGGCCTAATTCCTGCTCTACAACATCAGGAGGATTCACCCTTTCCACACTGACGAAATGATGCAGGTGCTCATCCAGGTCCTGGGGCCTTATTTAGAAAACCTTGCTCAGGATTCGCGTACTAAGGGTTGCGGACATCCGCAAGTTCCAAAAGGTACGCACAATAATTCTCCCATTTATAACGAAGTGCGCACGCACGTCCCACGCCGGTTCTCCATTATGAATCTCAATCAACTCTAAACTTGATGCACGTGAGCGCGCGTTTTGTCCCACCCTCTTAACGCCCATAAATGCCCATAAATGGTCAGTGAAACCCCTCCAATTCACAGAAATCGATGCAGCCCAAATCTATCATGACCGCAAACGTGGCAGCAAAAAAGTGGAAGCAGCTCATGAGCCACTCGTGGTCATTGGCCAGTAGGTCTCGCCGGTCCCTGAAGACTCGCTCTCTCCGAATTCCTTCATCCACATCATCAAACAGCAGTACATATAAAACAGCCATTGTGCATCATTATGCATTGGAATTGCATGTCTTTTTATACCCACCCACGGACATGATTATATGGAATAGGTGTGATTGTCATTGGCCCGGTTTACCAAACGAGTTAAAAAGCACTCCAAAGTACTTCTTAACTCCCATACAAAGGGTTGCTTAAGAAAGGTTCCTTAAGAAGGTTCTTTATCGGGAAACTCCGCCATTCTCCCGTCAAGTTATAAATCCCGAACTTTTTTACTCGTTTACTCAGGAGTGGCGTACGCATTCTTTTGTGTGTACGCAAGCTTTATAAATGATGCCCCTGGCGTTCAACCACCCCAAGTTGGAAGGGTTGAGTCTGCAGACAATATAGAGGGGTTGAGTCTAGAGCCAATGTAGAGGGGTTGAGTCTACAGTCTACAGTCAATGTAGAGGAGGTGAGTCTACAGTCTACAGCCAATGTGGAGGGGTTGAGTCTACAGTCTACAGCCAATGTGGAGGGGTTGAGTCTACAGTCTACAGCCAATGTAGAGGGATTGAGTCTACAGTCTACAGTCAATGTAGAGGAGGTGAGTCTACAGTCTACAGCCAATGTGGAGGGGTTGAGTCTACAGTCTACAGCCAATGTGGAGGGGTTGAGTCTACAGCCAATGTAGAGGAGGTGAGTCTACAGTCTACAGCCAATGTGGAGGGGTTGAGTCTACAGTCTACAGCCAATGTGGAGGGGTTGAGTCTACAGTCTACAGCCAATGTAGAGGAGGTGAGTCTACAGTCTACAGCCAATGTGGAGGGGTTGAGTCTACAGCCAATGTAGAGGAGGTGAGTCTACAGTCTACAGCCAATGTGGAGGGGTTGAGTCTACAGTCTACAGCCAATGTAGAGGGATTGAGTCTACAGTCTACAGTCAATGTAGAGGAGGTGAGTCTACAGTCTACAGCCAATGTGGAGGGGTTGAGTCTACAGTCTACAGCCAATGTGGAGGGGTTGAGTCTACAGTCTACAGCCAATGTGGAGGGGTTGAGTCCACAGTCTACAGCCAATGTGGAGGGGTTGAGTCTACAGTCTACAGCCAATGTAGAGGAGGTGAGTCTACAGTCTACAGCCAATGTGGAGGGGTTGAGTCTACAGCCAATGTAGAGGAGGTGAGTCTACAGTCTACAGCCAATGTGGAGGGGTTGAGTCTACAGTCTACAGCCAATGTGGAGGGGTTGAGTCTACAGTCTACAGCCAATGTAGAGGAGGTGAGTCTACAGTCTACAGCCAATGTGGAGGGGTTGAGTCTACAGTCTACAGCCAATGTGGAGGGGTTGAGTCTACAGTCTACAGCCAATGTGGAGGGGTTGAGTCCACAGTCTACAGCCAATGTGGAGGGGTTGAGTCTACAGTCTACAGCCAATGTAGAGGAGGTGAGTCTACAGTCTACAGCCAATGTGGAGGGGTTGAGTCTACAGCCAATGTAGAGGAGGTGAGTCTACAGTCTACAGCCAATGTGGAGGGGTTGAGTCTACAGTCTACAGCCGATGTGGAGGGGTTGAGTCTACAGTCTACAGCCAATGTGGAGGGGTTGAGTCTACAGTCTACAGTCAATGTAGAGGAGGTGAGTCTGTGGCCCTCTGGACCTGGGGAGGCACGTTCATAGTAAGTGTTCATGACTGGAAAATCAGGATCAGGGAAATTATCGTGTTCATGTGAGATCAGCTCTATGTGGGCAGGCAGGAGGAGAAACGCTGCTCTGACGAGAGAGAGAGAGAGAATGGGGGAGAGAAAGAGAGAATGGGGGAGAGAGAGAGAGAGAGAATGGGGGAGAGAAAGAGAGAGAATGGGGGAGAGAGAGAGAGAATGGGGGAGAGAGAGAGAGAGAATGGGGGAGAGAAAGGAATATGCTTCAAATGTCTCCCTGGCGAATCTCACACACAAGACAGACAAGGTACCCTCTTTTGTGAAGAGAGAAAGAGGGAGAGAGAGAGCTTGGGGGTGGGTTTTTGTACCTGTCTTGCCAATAAAGCTTGAATTTGAGAGAGAGAGAGAGAGAGAGAGAGAGAGAGAGAGAGAGAGAGAGAGAGAGAGAGAGAGAGAGAGCTCTGCATCACTGTTATCTGATCGGATAACAGGTGACAGTTTTAATACTAGCTGATCCAGTGTGTTTGTTGACAGGTGACATATATGTAACAGTAGCTAAGTATGCAGAACCTACACAGAGTACTCTGTAGAAATGTTCCTGATAGAACCCTTCTCAGGACAGACAAGACAGCACCTTACTGACCTGAAAAGGGTTCGATTGTATCTGGGACACTTCTGAAGGTTCTTTTACTGTTTCAAATGGTTCTTCGTCATAGCACTCTTTTTATGGAGTTTATACAACATACAGTAAATTGTAAGCAAGGTAAATGTGCACACAGGAAGAGCATTTTCACATTTCAACACAAACATGTTTGTGTTTTTGTGGGCTGCTGTATGCCAGGAACGCAGCTGCTCTCGACAATTAATGTGTCACATTTCAGCTCAACACAACGCAACAGGAAACAGAAGACACCGCACACTCATGTCTAGATGCAAACACGTTAAGTGGACAACGTTTCAGCCGTAGCCTTGGTCACGTTGTCCACTCAACTTTTTTTGGCATCTAGACCCGAGTGTGCAGGTTTGTCTTTGTTCTATACCATTGCATTGAGCTGAAGTGTACTGACACATTAATTGTGTGTTTTCTTATTTTTTCTACATCAGTGCGTTCCCCGCTACCAGCAGCTCTGAACATTCCCGGTGTGCGTTTTATTCTCTTTGATAAGCTCTACTCAACACAACACATCACCATGGCAACTGAGCCCTTACTGCAACACAAGGTACCACAGTGGTCGTCAGAGTGAAGATGGTTGGAGCTCACATCACATCCAGCACTCACACTCCACACAGCGCAAAACCTTAAAGTTATAAGAATACACGGAAGCTTAATTGCACACCTCGCGAAACAAAACAAACCCCCCCAAAAAAGCACATGAAAAATTTGACAGCTAAAGTTTACAGGGAAAAGGTGTTTGTGTTCATTAGTAGGCCTACATATAGGAGGCAGCATGATGTAACTCCCACCTAGGGAATCGATGCTTACCTTCCGGCTGTAATGCTATGCTGAATTATTTCTGTGTTACTGTGAGAGAGGGAGTCATTCCCCCTCCGCTGGGTCCTCAGGTCATAAATCAACCCAGTCCCTGGCAATGCACTGAATAGTTAACTTAAGAGGGAAAAGTATTTCCCATAAAAGAGTCCCGAACCATAAATCAGTTAAATCCTCCTCCTTCTCCTCCTCCTCCTCCTCCTCCTCTCTACTCCTCTACCAGGGCCTGGACCACCTCCTCTCTCTGGCATCTCCTGGCCAGCTCCAGCGGCGTGCAGCCCGCGCTGTCCTCCGGCCTCCTTTCCGCCCCGTTGAGGAGCAGCGCCCGGACCACGGCGCCGTGCCCCCGGCCGGCCGCCAGGTGAAGGGGCGTGAACTGCCCCCGGTTCCTGGCGTTGACGGGGGCCCCGTGGGAGATGAGCTGGAGGACGCTGGGGAAGCTGCCGCTGTGGCACGCCAGGTGGAGCGGGGTCCAGCCCGCGTCCTCGGCCAGGGAAGGGGACGCGCCGGCGGCCAGCAGCTTGGCCACCACATCCTCCCGGGCGTGATGGCTGGCCAGGTGGAGCGCGGTCCAGCCGTCCTCCCCCCGCGCGTTCAGCTCGGCCCCGTGGCTCTCCAGGAGGAGTACCAGGGCCGCGTGGCCCCCGAGGGCCGCCAGGTGCATGGGGGTCCACCCCTGGCTGGTCTGGGGGGCGGGGTCGGCGCCGTGGCCCAGCAGTTGCCTGCAGATGCCCATGTGACCCTTCAGGGTGGCGAGGTGGAGCGGCGTGTAGCGCCTGGCGTCCGTGCGGTTGACCTCCGACCCCTGCTTCACCAGGAGCCTCGCCACCCGGAAGTGGCCCGCCTCAGCGGCCAGATGCAATGGCGTGGCCTGCGATTGGTCCGTCACGTTAGGGTCCGCCCCCTGGGAGAGGAGGAGCTTGGCGATGCTGACGTGTCCGTAGGTGGAGGCCAGGTGAAGAGGCGTCCTGACCCGAGGCTCCTCCCCTCCGCTCGGGGGATCGTCCAATCGGGACAGCAAGAGCCTGACCACGCTCTCGTGCCCGTTCTGACACGCCAGGTGGAGCGGTGTCCAGCCCGCCTTCTCCCTGGCACGCGCCCGCGCTCCGTGGTCCAATAGCAGACGGACGGCTCTGTCGTCGCCGCTCTGAGCGGCAAAGTGGAGCGGCGTCCACTCGTCGGCGTCTCCCTGGTTGACGTCCGCCTCGCCCTCCACCAATAAGGAGCTGATCTCATGGAGGCCGCGCAGGGCGGCGATGATGAGGGGCGTGTAGCCACGCGTGCTGGGGCAGTTGACTTGGGCGCCGAGGGTCAGGAGCTGCTGGACGCTGCGGGCGTCTCCGCTGGCCACGGCGTAGTGCAGGAGCGTGTTGTTCTCAGAGAAGCGCAGAGAGGCGTGCTCTCTCCTCACAGAGAGTCGGAAACCCTCAAAGTCTCTCTTCGACAAGAGGGAGAGGATGTCAGCACTGTCCTGCCCAACCCCTGCACATGAGGTACAGAGAGAGAGAGAGAGAGAGAGAGAGAGGAAAGAAAGAAAGAAAGAAAGAAAGAAAGAAAGAAAGAAAGAAAGAAAGAAAGAAAGAAAGAAAGAAAGAAAGAAAGAAAGAAAGAAAGAAAGAATGGTGGCATACAGCGAAAAAGACAGAGAGAAGGACAGAGAGACGTTTGAGAGCCATATCCCCACCATGGCACAATCGATGTCATCCATTTGGGTTGTCGTAGCTACGTTATCTGCAAACCTGATTGAAAGTGACATCATCTCAGAATCAGATCCTGAAGTGGGAGACTTGCCCAGAGGGTCTGTTCTCTGCTTATAGACGCCTACATCTTTCATAAACTGTAAATTTCATAAGGTCATCTGTGACAGGGCAGGCAAGCCATTCACTGTTGTCTTTTTGCTGCTGCTTTTTATTGAATCAAATAATAATTTATTCCTACACTGCACTGTTACTTTTATTCATGCATTTTATTTTTCCTACATTTTGTTTTGAATGTCCTTTTTATTTTTTTGGCATTTCGTTTTATATGACCTTTTATGTGTTGCACTTTGTCTTGATGCTTTTAATGTCTCATGTAAAGCACTTTGAATTGCCTTGTTGCTGAAATGTACTATACAAATGAACTTGCCTTGCCTATGCACACTATAATGAACAGTATTTGCGCATATTTAATCTACAGGGGGAGAATCAGAGGAAAGGTGTTTTCCCTTTTCCTCTAACTGGATGACAAACCCTCGTTTTCTGAAGTAAAACTATTTTAAATGTCAACTCCTTAGGCTGGGAGGCCCACTGCACACACACTCCCATCTCACACACACTCCCATCTCACACACACTCCCATCTCACACACACTCCCATCTCCCTCACACACTCCCATCTCACACACACTCCCATCTCACACACACTCCCATCTCCCTCCTCTGCAGTCACATTACCTGAGACCAGGTCCTCCGCCTCACAAAGGGATTTCTAATGGGGGGAAAAAACATGTTGCCAGGTTAATAACATTCACCATCAATCACAATCACATGTTGAGAGGCTCTTATAATGGAGAGATATGAGCCAAATGTAGCCGGGGGTGTTCTCTTCTTAAACTGTGCTACTGTGTCCCCAGAATGTGCACATACAGTAGGGCTACATAATTAATCAGAGAGGGGGGGTCAGAGAGAGAGAGAGAGAGAGAGAGAGAGAGAGAGAGAGAGAGACAGAGAGAGATAGAGAGACAGTCAAAGAGAAAGAGAGACAGACAGATTGAGTCAGAGTGAGAGAGAGAGAGACGAACAGATAGTCAGAGAGAGAGACAGACAGTCAAAGAGAGAGAATGGAAGAGAAAGAGCCAGAGAGAGAGGGAGAGAAAGCCTGAAAGAGTCAGAACGAGAGAATGCTTAAGTCAGAGAAAGAGGAGAGAGACAGAGTCAGAAAAAGAATGGGAGAGAGAGAGTCAGAGAGAGAGAGAGAGAGAGAGAGACAGAGAGAGTCAGAGAGAGAGAGAGAGAGAGAGAGAGACAGAGAGTCAGAGAGAGAGAGAGAGAGAGTCAGATTAGAGACAGAGAGTCAGAGAGAGAGAGAGAGAGAGAGAGAGAGAGAGAGACAGAGAGAGTCAGAGAGACAGAGAGAGACAGAGAGAGAAAGAGAGAGTCAGAGAGAGAGAGACAGAGAGAGTCAGAGAGAGAGAGAGAGAGAGAGACAGAGAGAGTCAGAGAGACAGAGAGAGACAGAGAGAGACAGAGAGAGACAGAGAGAGTCAGAGAGAGAGACAGAGAGAGTCAGAGAGAGAGAGAGAGAGAGTCAG
>NC_140234.1:27318243-27353243 GCF_949987555.1 Borostomias antarcticus
ACAAAGATCACCGGCCTAAATGACTACAGGCCCGTCGCCCTGACCTCTGTAGTAATGAAGGTCTTTGAGCACCTTCTGCTGCACCTCAGATCCATCACAGACCCTCTCCTGGACCCCCTGCAGTTCACCTACAGAGCAAACAGGTCTGTGGACGATGCAGTAAACATGGCCCTTCACTACATTATACCAGCTGCGCGTGCCTGACTCCACCTGCAGGTGGATCACCGACTTCCTGTCCTGATAGGAAACAGCACGTGAAGCTGGGCAAAAACATGTCAGACTCCAGGTCCATCAGCACAGGCTCCTCCCTGGGCTGCGTCCTTTCCCCTCTACTCTTCTCCCTGGACATGAACAGCTGCACCTCCAGCCACCAGTCAGACTCGTCTGTCCCACCAACTGGTGCAGCCGAAACAACCTTGAGCTCAACGCTCTCAGTGGAGATGATTGTAGACTTTAGTGACCACTGTTGACCCCTTCCGCTTCCTGGGCACCGCTAACTCCCGGGACCTCAAATGGGAACTAAACACCAGCTCCCTCGCGAAGAAATTCGGACTACCCCAAAAAAATGAGGGTACTCTTCTACACCTCCATCATTGAGTCCATCCTCACCTCCTCCATCACCGTCTGGTACTCCGCGGCTTCAGCCAAAGACAGGGCCAGACTGCAGCGCGTTATCCGATCCACTGAGAAGGTGATCGGCTGCAACCTGCCCTCCCTCCTGGTCCAACCTGCCCTCCCTCCTGGTCCAACCTGCCCTCCCTCCTGGTCCTGCACAACTCCAGGACCCTGAAGCAGGCCATGAAGATTGCGGCTGACCCCTCCCACCCCGGCCATAATCTCTCCATGACACTCCCCTCAGGCAGGAGGCCGATGCCCATCAGGCGTGTGACTATATGATTGCTGGCCATCCTATTTTAACTTTTAGAACCTTTTCCCTTTTCCCCTGTAACTAAATAAAGTGTTCAACATTTGGAATAGAGCACAGGCTTGATTTCTCTTGCTCCTTATTTCAATACAAGAACACACAGACACGCACGCACGCACGCACACACACACACACACACACACACACACACACACACACACACACACACACACACACACACACAACACACGGAGAAGAGAAAGGTAGAGTATTGACCCCTGCTGAGATGGGCCTCGGCAGCTCACCTGTAAACATCGAAGGCGGTCCCTGGGGGTGGGGGGGAGGGGGTGAAAGCCTCGGGGGGGATGTAGTTGATATTCCCCCTCCTCGTTAGCCACTCCAAAAACTCCTTCTGGGTCACGGCGTCCTCCCTTTTAATCAGCCCAAAATCTGAAATCTTTTGAGGAGGGAGGGAGACTCTACTCAAACAATAGCACTGCCTCCTATTAGACTGAAATCCTATATTTCCTCTTCAACGGCTCTCAGCTAATTACAACCTATCAGGAGATCGTTAGGAGGCCTGGCTCGTTAAGCTTATTAGCTGGTTTCACACCCAAGCCCTGAACCTTCACAGACTTATTGATGTCACCTGGTCAGTACATGGTTGAGTGGCTGCAAAGCTGCATTATTGTGGGTTTGGGAGTTTTGATTTTATTTTTTGATTTTACGGTAATTTAAATGAATGTTGGTCTGAGTCAAATCCCCTTTAGTTGCGCATTATCACAACTCATGGGTCACCCTCAAAACATTTCCATTCAACTTGTTGAATTCATTTAAGCTTAAGATATTAATAACTACATAACTACCTGTGATTCTTGTTTATGATAGATCCAAATGTATTTTGCTACTCAAGAATGGTAGTTCAACATGCATTTCTGTTTTGCACAAATACAGCAAACTCTTTCCATATTCATACTGGAAATCTCAATTCAAAGAACACTGCACTGAGACAGATGATTAATGTCATACTGCTTTTAACTGAGGAATTATTTGGTTCAAGGAAACAGAAATCTATGTGATTTATAGCCATAGCCTAACAAATCAAATTATATAAACCATATGATGATTACCATACCTAAAAATATTCTAACCAAAATAATGATATGGCTACTTGTCCTTCTCGACCAACAACCCAAAGATACCAATAAGCAATTCCAGCTGAGAACATCTGAAAACATATTTTTTGAAACGTGAACGTTAGGGTTGGTTGCTCCTTCCTTGCTTGTTTGTTTACCGATCTTCTGGTAATCCCATGTTTCCCGTCACAACGATATGAACTGTGGGTAATTCCCTCAGGCAAAGTGCAGACTCACGGTAAGGGGGCATAAAGGGCTCAAAGGTCTGCCAGAGAGCTCTTGTGTACTTTACGATTTGACGATGGGACTAGAGCACTAAGCCCTCACACACTTAGCAGAACACGCCTCAAAGTATGCGAGTCTGTGAGGGTTTTTGGGACATTGGGACTGGGCCATAGTAATAACAGGTCTGACACTTCATCTCCCTCTCTCTGCCTCTATCTCTCCCTCTTTTTTCTCCCTCACTCACTTTTCACCTCCTTCATCAGCTCTTTCACTCTCTCTCCCTCTCTCTCCTTCTCCCTCCCTTTCTCTCTACCTTTCTCTATCTTTCTCTCTCCCTTTCTCTCTCCTTCACCCTCTCTTTCACTCTCTCTCTCCTTCTCCCTCTCTTTCTCTCTCCCTTTCTCTCTCCCTTTCTCTTACTCTCTCCCTCTCTCCTTCACCCTCTCTTTCTCTCTCTCTTTCTCTCTCTCTCTCCTTCTCCCTCTCTTTCTCTCTCCCTTTCTCTCTCCCTTTCTCTCTCTTTCTCTCTCTTTCTTTCTCCTTCACCCTCTCTTTCTCTCTCTCTTTCTCTCTCTCTCCTTCTCCCTCTCTTTCTCTCTCCCTTTCTCTCTCTCTCTCTCTTTCTCTCTCCCTTTCTTTCTCCTTCACCCTCTCTTTCTCTCTCTCTCTCTTTCTCTCTCTCTCTCTCTCTCCTTCTCCCTCTCTTTCTCTCTCCCTTTCTCTCTCTCCCTCTCTCCCTTTCTCTCTCCCTTCCTCTCTCCCTTTCTCTCTCCCTCTCTTTCTCTCTCCCTTTCTCTCTCTCCCTCTCTTTCTCTCTCTCTTTCTCTCTCCTTCTCCCTCTCTTTCTCTCTCCCTTTCTCTCTCCTTCTCCCTCTCTTTCTCTCTCCCTCATCCTCACCTTCACATGCAAGTGGTCGTCCAGCAGAACGTTGGGTGGTTTCAGGTTGAGGTGGAGGACTGGGGGGGTCAGGCTGTGGAGGTAGTTCATGCCCATGGTGGCCTCGTGGATCATCTGGAATTTCTTGGGCCACATGATGACGTGACTGGCCAGGAGGGCGTCCAGGGAGCCATTACTCATGTACTCCATCACCATGGCAGCAGGGTCGCTGCACGTGCCGTAGACCGATATGATGTACTTGAACTTTAATTTTGCCATCTTGGAGGCCTCCTCCATAATTCTCCTGCAGAGGACAAAGAGACAGAGAGAGAGAGAGAGAGAGATTGGAGGGAGAGAGAGAGAGAAGGAGAGAGTGAGAGAGAAGGATAAAATGAGAGAGATGGGGAGGGAGAGAGAAACAGAGATAGTGATGGAATGAGAGATGGGTAGGGGAGAGAGAGAAAGAGAGAGTGAGGGAGAGAGAGAGAGATGGGGAGGGGGGAGAGAGAAAGAGAGAGAGATGGGGAGGGGGGAGAGAGAAAGAGAGAGAGATGGGGAGGGGAGAAAGAGAGAGAGAGAGGGAGAGAAATGGGGAGGGGAGAGAGAAGTGAGGGAGAAAAAGCAAACATGAAAGACAGAGTGAAATTGGGATGAAGAAAAAGAGAGGGAGGGAGGGAAGGAGACAGAGGGAGAGATTGGGTAAAGATAGAGATAAAGATATGGAGAGATATGGCCAAGTTAGAGAGAGAGAGAGAGATAGAGAGGGAGAGGGAGAGAGAGACAGACAGACAGACAGACAGACAGACAGACAGACAGACAGACAGACAGACAGACAGACAGACAGACAGAGAAGGAAGGGTTTAGAGATGATCATGTTAAGGGCGTATTGTTGGTGTCGGAGACTTGCCAACATCAGCAAATAGATATTTTTGAAATTTCTGAAATCTAGAACATTCACTGTCCATCATTCACAAAACCATTATTTATCTTAAGCAGTATTGATTTCACACAGGGCTACAGCCCAGTAGATCTCCGGTGTGGATGTGTGTGTGTGCGTTCATGCATGTGAGAATGTGTGTGTGTGGGTGGGTGCGAGAAAGAATGTGTGTGTGAGTGTGTGTGAGAATGTGTGTGTGTGTGAGAGAGAGATAATGTGTTGGTGTGTGTGTCTGTGTGTGAGAGAGAATGTGTGTGTGTGTGTGTGTGTGTGTGTGCAGGGCCGGACTGGGTGAATATTTCCTGCCGGGAAATGTAGCCCCAGTCAGGCCACTAGCCGAGCCGAGGCGGTGAGATGGAACACCTTCAGTTTCGTTTTGTTGACGGGGGGGGGGGGGGGGTGCTGCGCGATTTGTTGACGGGGTGGGGGGGGACGGGGGGCTGCGCGATTTGTTGACAGGGGGGCAGGCCATTCACCGCGGGCCAGGCCGGTTGGCGCGCCAGGCCACCGGGAAATATATTATAAATAGAATATAAAATATATATTTTTTTTTTTTCCCCCCAGCCGGTTCGGCCTGGATGGGTCGGCCGTTCGGGAGTCTTCCCGAACCTCCCGATGGCCACCCCGCCCCTGTGTGTGTGTGTGTGTATGTGTGAGAGAATGTGTGTGTGTGTGTGTGGGTGTGTGTGACCGGGCCTCCATGTCTGAGTGTGTGAGAGTGTTGATCACCTGCAGCGTTACCTGTTGAAGCTGGTGCCAGAGGAAGCGGAGTCAAAGCTCTTCAGGGCATAGCTCTCCCTCCAGAGCTTTAGCTTGACCCGGTACACCTGACCTCCAAAGCTACGGTCTGCTACCTTGATCCAGTCAGCCTCAAAGTCACCCTTCCAGAAGCTTCTGAACTTCCCTGAGCCCCCATCAAAATAATCCATAAGCGCGCAGATCCTCCTTGTCGACAAACACACTCTTTAATCTCACGCGCAAACACAGACACACAGGATAGCTTCTCTGTGGGCGATCTGCAGGTTGAGGAAGTGTCCCAGGTGAGGCGACAGGTGGGTGTGTCTTAGAGAAACGACCTCGTGTTGTTCTGTGGGAGGAGTTGTCGACCCGTCCTCTTGTTTTCATAGTAATGTGACCCAGCTGGTTCTGACCTCCACAGAATGGCAGCAATGCCAGGAAAGCTGCTGACTGCTAGGGTTTCCGGCGTGCGTGTAGCGCTGGTTGGTTGGCTGGTTGGAAAACCTGAACTTCTGGCCTCAAGTCTGTCCTTAAATTCCTGGAATGATTCACTCCACTGCCACAGTGAACTACTGTATGTGTGTCACACAATAGTACTCAATGGAAACTGAGTATCAACAGAGTATCAAACATCAATAAAGTACCTATCTAGCTAGCTACTGTAGCTACATTATTAATCACACCCAATTGCAGCCACCCTTAGAAAAAAATGTTTTCATAAGATTACAGATACAAATAACATAACATTACAGGCATTTTTATCAAAAGCCGCTTTCAATAATTGGATTTAACATAGGTAGTCATTGTACCACCACTCACCAGAACACGCAAGTGCATCTCTTTTCTAAACAAGTAATCAAGAGCATAATCTAGTGATAAAGAAAAAAAAAGCAAGAGCAACGAGACACAAATACAATAGGTGCTTAAGAGGAAGGGTCCGGGTAGAACTTCTGAAGAGGTGGGTTTTGAACCTGTGGCGCTTTGAGCCTGATGTCAGTGGGCAGTTCATTCCACCACTGCGGAGCCAGGACAGAAAGAGCCGTATCTGGGTCGATCCACCACTGAGGTCTCGGAGCGACGGCACAACCAATCGCCCCGAGGTAGCAGAGCGTAGTGGTCAGACGGGGGTGTAGGGCTTGACCATGGCCGGGAGGTAGGAGGGAGCTGTTCCGTTCATTGCCCTGTAGGCTAGTACCAGAGTTTTAAACAGGCCTATGGGCTGCTGCTAGGAAACATCACTCTCCTGAAACAGAAGGGGGATGTAATTGAGAATGAGGTCTATAAAAACAAAAATTATGTTTATAGACTTTTCTTTCTTACCTTAGCTTGGCTGAGTCAAAGACCGTGGGTAGAACTGCTCAATGTGGGCCTTGCTAAAGAAATTAGAGTTAATTCTGTCTCCAACTCCAATCTCAATCAAAGTTATGTCTCTACAGTTTTTCTCCAACTGTACATCTTGTCATCAATATTCAGCAGCCTGCTGTGTGTATGCAGTCCTAGGTTCAATAAGATAAACCACCATCACCTACACACCTACTGCACATGTACTATCACCATCTCATATAAACGTTTACATATCACCCTCACATAAGATAAGTTAAGAGTTTGTATTATTATTAATATTATTGATAACAACAACAACAACAATAATAATAATAATAATCATACAAACTCTTAACTTACCTTATGTGATGGTGATATGTAAAGGTTTATAAGATGCAGTGATAGTAAAAATATTAGTAGTAGTAGTAGTAGTAAAATAAGTATTATTATAATAATAATAATAATAAAAACGGACTCCTCCCCCAGCTGCAGATTAAAATGGACCCTTCCCCCAGCTGCTGATTAAAACGGATCGTTCCCCCAGCTGCAGACAATCTTGAAAGGCAATTTAAAGGAAGATCGCTCTATTGACCTGTATCACCAGCTAATCAACATCACACAGGACAGTCACAAATCCCCACAGAACGTTCTGTTCATGGCAGTGGAACTTGAAGAGAGACTGTTAGCTGCAGTTAGGGCGGATGGCTCAGATGAGCACTACAGCCCTGAACGGATACAGTCATCTCTGGGAGCCATGGGAACTGTGCTGTTACAGTATGTGATCAGGTGAAATATCTTAAGAGCCGTCTAGATGACCAGGCAGATACTGATGATGTTCTAGTTTCTAAAATGAGTGAAGCAGAAAGTCCTGAGTGGGAAAGATAGCAAAAGTTCAAGAAGAGCTCTGCTAATAAGAAGCCCAGAGTGCATGAAGTGCATGCTGAAGTACATTAATACCAAGGTGCTGAAGCAGCAGCAGTAAGGGGGGCAGCCTTCACCCATGAGTGACAAAGAAACCCTTCAAGAGAAAGGCAGCGGCAAATCAAAAAGTCTGAGCTCTTATGTGATTAGGCAGCTGAATGGAGTGGAGCAGATAAGAAAAGCCATGCACAACTCCACTAGTTCTAGGGCTTCTCGGCAGCAGCAATACAGTAGAAAGAACTTGCTTATACCGGTTGACACAGAGATGCTTAGCAAAGTGATGTCACAACTTAAGTCATCTCCCATTACCTGCCCCCTATAATCCTATTCTCACCAAGTGCTTCAAGACTATTTTTAACTCTGTATCCATGGACACTTTAGCTACTGAAAATGGTTCCCTCAGTACAGGCATTATTCCATCAGCACTTCAAACAAACTGCCCTGGTAAAACCCATCTTGAAGAAAAACAACTTGGACTCCTCAATCCTCAGCAATGTTAGACCAATCTCCAACCTTCCCTTTTTAAGTAAAATTCTAGAAAAAATAGTATTCAAACAGCTAAATTATTTCCTAGCTGCAAATTGTATTCTGGACAATTTTGAGTCAGGTTTTTGCTGGCATCATAGCCCAGAGACAGCGCTGGTCAAGGTTGTCAACAACCTCAGAATCAATGCTGACTCAAAAAAGCTCTCTGTCCTTGTCCTGCTGTCCTTCAGTCTGTACATGTTAACCCTATGTGATGTCATGAAAAGGAACAACATTAGTTACCATAGCTCATAAAGAAAAAAGTGTTGCACACTCTGGCTCCATATGCAGTTAATTATTAATTATTGACGTTTCGGCCTTTTGGCCTTCCTCAGAATCTACATGAAGGCCAACGGGCTGAAACGTCAATAATAAATTAACTGCATGTGGAATAGAGCCAGAGTGTGCAACACTGTTTTTATTTCTTATGATCTGTTCTTCCAGTGATCATACGCTGCACTGTAACTTTTATTCCTGTATTTTATTTTTCCTGCATTGGTTTTAAATGTCCTTTTTATTTTTTTGTATATATAGTTTTAATTTTTGCATTTCGTTTTATATGATCTTTTATGTTTATGTTTCTTGAACTTTGTTGTGATGCTTTTAATGTCTCATGTAAAGTACTTTGAATTGCCTTGTTGCTGAAATGTGCTCTACGAATAAACTTGCCTTGCCTTGTAGAACTGTGTTTTTAACACAACTGAATGCGCTGCTCAGAAGGACGGAGCTGGTTGACAGGACGTGGGCCAGCCCGGGCGCTGAGATGGAGCGGACAGGACGTGGGCCAGCCCAGGCGCTGAGATGGAGGACTCAGGGAGGATAAATTAAGGGTTTGCTTGTGACAGTGACAGGAGGGACACTGGGGGGGTTGTTTAGCTAGATCATTCACCCTTGGCAACGTAGCCAATTTATTTATTTTTTTAATGGGTATATAATTCCAGGACCTGAGGGGTCTTTAATCTTTAATCAACCAGATGGTGACACACACACACACACACACACACACACACACACACACACACACACACACACAGGTACATACGGCTCATGGGTCCATTCAGACAAGCTTAATATTAAGTCTTTTACTGTTATATGTCAACAACATTCAACAAGACATTTTCACCTGGCTTCATATAATGTTGTGGTTTTTATGCAAAGAAGCGCATACATAATTAGATTATACACCATTTGGCCAGGTAAACAAACAATTTAAAAAAAAACTTGTAATAGGCCTACATTTTTTGTTTGTCTTAATGTAAGTAATGACCGCTGTAATTTTCATGGTCATATCTATTGGTTAAAATGTTTACCCTATTCCCCTGTGTGTTAAAAGGGCGTTTTTGGTATGATTATATTTGGGTGATTTTCAAACCTTTCCCCCCATGGGATTCCTTGGGACTTTTTTTCCCCTCTCTCAGGACATATTTAGGATACAACATCAGTTGAGTTTGCTTCTGTTGCAATTTGTTTTACGTTGACCCCCATTTTTGCATAAAATGCCTGGAGTAGATGGCACTGCTCTGTGCAGACTGTAAAATACACGCCAAGACTCTGCCAGAGAACAGACTGAACACTCACATAGACTCTATAGTGCATAGAGAACAGACTGACACTCACCTGGACACTACAGTGCAGAGAACAGACTGAACACTCACCTGGACTCTATAGTACATAGAGAACAGACTGAACACTCACCTGGACTCTATAGTACATAGAGAACAGACTGAACACTCACCTGGACTCTATAGTACATAGAGAACAGACTGAACACTCACCTGGACTCTATAGTACATAGAGAACAGACTGAACACTCACCTGGACACTATAGTGCATAGAGAATAGACTGAACGCTCACCTGAACACTATAGTGCATAGAGAATAGGCTGAACACTCACCTGGACACTATAGTACATAGAGAACAGACTGAACACTCACCTGAACACTATAGAGCATAAGGAATAGACTGAACACTCACCTGAACACTATAGTACATAGATAATAGACTGAACACTCACCTGAACACTATAGAGCATAGAGAATAGACTGACCACTCACCTGAACACTATAGTACATAGAGAATAGACTGAACACTCACCTGAACACTATAGAGCATAGGAACCAGACGTACTTGGTGTGCCGGGTCGGTCGATCATGGACAGTTTGTTCCTTTTAAGGTAACTGATGGAACTGTCACAACGGGGAGACACGGGTTTGGGCCTGGTCTCCCTGGACCAGGAAAAAGCCTTTGACAGGGGGGACCATGAGTATTGGTTTAATGTGTTGTCTGGGTGTGTTTGGGCAGGGTTTCATATCTGGGGTGAAGTTACTGTGTGCTGGGGCTTCCTGTTTGGTGAAGGTGGGCGGGGGGCTGAGCATGTTGTGGTTGTGTTTTAAGAGGATAACTGGTGTTAGTGGCTGCTATTAAGTGTTTTGTAAGGATGTCTCAATAAAGAGCATCACATTTCTCAGGCACTTCAAGGAGGGATGCTATTATGTGTTCAGAGACTGAACACTACAATGTGCACAGCACAAGGCTTGAGAGTGTGCGCAAACAAGAGCATTCATCATGTTTATGAAAGGACCAGTCACCCGTGAACATCTCAGTGCATTGAGGAGGTATTTAATCCACCACCATGTATACTGTATGCAGCGCTCTCAGGGTAAAGTACAGGCATTGATTCCTCTGGCATAAAATAGAGCATGATATCATCATTAATCGAATATAATTAATGTAATATGGATTTGGTAAATGTGATCAATCGTGTGCTTTGTTGCATTGTGACATGTGACCTCCGTTTGAGAGGTACCCTCTTCTTTCAAGTCTCAATAGGCCGTCTCGTCTTCCAGACGCACACAGTAGATAAGCCATGACCCCAAACTTCTCATACTGTACCTTCAATGGGAATTTTCTATTCAATGTGTGATTAGGTCTAGGGCTAGGCTTAATATTCTCTCTGGGAAACTGCCCTAGAAAGCACATTAAGGTCAACCAGTCTTTAACACCTGCCAATTCTGCAATGCATCAGTGTGCACATTTGAATTGATGCGAAGTGATGTTGAATGGAGAGATAGGGAGAGGTCTCAAGCTTTATGTGTAGCTGTCTTTGTCTGTGTGCTTCTACAGGATGGGAGATGGCGAGCGTCTGTGAAATGGCTCCTGGCAGATGTCAGGACTCAAGCAAGGAGTGAACTGCTTTGCGTCTAGTCTTGTCTGGACGGTCGGACGTGATGCTCAGGCTGTTCCCGGGTCGGCCATCTTACGTTATTCACAGTACGTGATTGGCTATCCGCCTTCTTCCAGGCCATGCGATTGGCTGCTCTAAGTCTTCTTGTTGTGATGATTGGCTGCTATTGTTGGAGGTGGGACGATGTGGCTGGTGTTGTGTGCTGCTTGGTCATGGTAGGATCAGGCAGCCACAACAGGCTGGAGGGTCTGGATGGAACAGCCGCCCCCCCGCGCCCCGTCTGTGTGCCAGCCAGACCAGCAGCAGGGCCACCAGCGCTAGGGAGCAGCCCGCCGCCAGGCCCACTAGCACCAGTACCAGCAGCAGGGCCACCGGCTCTGGGGAACACAGTACACATTTACACAATCCTAAAAGAGAAAAAAAAAAAAAGTATGGAAAAAAAAAAAAAAGAGTTAGTAGTTACTTAGAAACTAGTCTGACTCAACGGATGTAGGCTACTGCTGCTGCTAGTTGTTGTGAGCTCGAGCTAACTGGCTATCTTGCTCTTATTGTGCAGGATTAGCATTGGAAGCATTGGAACTGATGTGTCCAGGCGACAAGACCTATCTTAGTTTATCAGACATAATTTCATGTAATTTCAATTCACAGTTATTTCAGTGGCATGACTAGCTTCCGTCCTACCAGTCCTGAACACAAACAAGCCAGCCTGGACCTGGCCTGGTTTAATGTGTTGTGACACTTCAGGGCCACCGTAGATAAGTCACTGAGCGTGTGCTACAGTTATGTATTTGCATTTTCTCCTCCCATATTTTGCACGCTAGGGTAGGCATGTTCATTATTTCATATTTATTTCAGCCAAAAGTACTAATTGGATAAAGCACTTGAAGGACGCAATCCTCCATGCACACCGTTCATAGATCACCTTGCACATTTATTTGCATGTATTAAGGCATTTGCACATGTTTTTATACGTGCAAAACTTTAGTAGATAAGACCTGGAGTGTACAAAGGAATGGTTTCACAGGAGAGAAGAATCTTCACAGTACGTCAATCTGTTTTTACCCTCAGCACCAGAGCAAAGCACGCTCAGGGACTAGATTTTCTGCACACTCACATTCCTATTACAGTGAGCTAGCCAGCCCGGCGGCTGTAATACACAGTCAGTCATTTAAAGAACTGTGGAACAGTAAGTCAGTTAACTGCAGTACAAACAAGATTTACAGTCTATAGCCTACGGTTAGACAGAGACACGGCTAGTGTCTAAGGTCAACCACTCTTTGCCTCAGAACAGCATGTTCCGCAGTCTGGGAGAAGATTGAAACAGTGTGTGTAGCTGAATCTGTCCTGATGAAGGTAGAAACCGAAACGTTGGCAGATTAAAAGCAAAGAAAAAGTGTGTGCGGGAGGATGTTATTCTTCATTTTAAACTTTTAATGGGATTTACTCCCAGGACCACAACAGTGTGAGAGTGTGCTCATCTCCTTCCTGCCGTCGCCGCCAACATGTCCGTCTCCCGACACCCTTTATCTCAGATAGGTCACATATGTGTCGAAGCACAGCTGATAATTATACCCATCTCCTCGGGGGAGGCGGAGTCCTGCATGCCTCTCAACACTGGACCGAAGGAGACGCGGTTCCTCCGGATGGTGGAGATGACCCCTGAGGGAGAAGAGGACGGGTCTCTGCGCTGAAGACACTGCTGCTGACACACACACACGCTCACACTCACACACACACACACACACACACACACACACACACACACACGCACACACACAAGGACATTCTTTCTGTGTTCATGCGTATAAAAAATGGAGTAGATTAAGAAGAAATTAGTTTCTTCAAGGATGTATCTTGGCTATCTCTCAGGGACAATACATAATGACTACCATTCATCCTCCCTCGGACAAATGTGCTGAATCATACGGCCCTCCTGGCGCGTGTTTCCGTTTGAAAGAGGATAAGGTGGGAGAGTGCTCCAGCTCAGTGGCAGACCACTCTCAAAGCCAATAAGGATAGCTAACTGGCTGGGTCTTCCTGCAGTGCTACCCCAGATAGCAAGCGGATGTATCATAATTCTGGGCCATCTATGGGCCGGAACTAAGCCACAAGGGCCAGATCTGGCCTGTATATGGCCCAGATCCGCTTGCTATCTGGGACAGGACTCCCACGGCCCATAGATATGGTTGGGTCTCCATCTGATATACAGCCATACTGGGGACAACTGAGATGCTTCAGATGTATAGTGGATCATATCTCCAGGACCTGCGCTGAGTATGCTTGTTTGTTTTAGGAGGGCCGCCTCTATCTCCCTCTCACACTCTAATACTATTAAACCCAATGTGTCCCAGACTCACCCTCTCACTCAAACCCAATGTCTCCCAGACTCACCCTCTCACTCAAACCCAATGTCTCCCAGACTCACCCTCTCACACAAACCCAATGTGTCCCAGACTCACCCTCTCACACAAACCCAATGTCTCCCAGACTCACCCTCTCACTCAGTATGGTCTGTATACTCACACTCACCCTCTCACTCAGTATGGTCCCGTAGACTCATGTTCACCCTCTCACTCAGTATGGTCTGAATAGACTCACACTCACCCTCTCACTCAGTATGGTCCCGTAGACTCATGCTCACCCTCTCACACTCTGCGATTTCAGACTCAGCCTCTCACACCAAGTATCACATTTCCCTCTCACCCTCTTACAGCATCTCACAGTTTAAGCCTCCAGATCACCCTCTCACAATCAGCCTTCCCAGCCCAGCGCCCGGTCTCACCCTCTCACAATCAGCGCCTCCCAGCCCAGCGCCCGGTCTCACCCTCTCATAGACGGAGCAGTTCCTGGGGCAGACGCTGAGGTCACAGTGGAGATAGGCCACGGAGAAGCTGACCATCTGGAACAGGTTGAGAGAGAAGCTGCTGCTGCTGGACTGACCCCCGGAGAGCAGCCGCATACCCAGAGACCCCCTGGGCAGCCTGGAGAGGAGAGGAGAGAGGGAAGGAAGGAGGAGAGGAGGGGAGGGGAGAGGAGAAACAGGTGTGCTTGAGGTTTCTTTTTGGTTTGATGTTTCTGTTCGGACATCTATAAGTTATAAATACACTATATGAACAAAAGTATTGGGACACCTACACATTACACCTACAGGAGCTTTTCTGACATCTTTATCTCTGCATGAATATGGAGTTGGCCGTCCCTTTGCAACTAGAACAGCTTCCACTCTTTTGGAAAGGCTTTCTACAAGATTTTGGAGTGTCTGGGGGAATGTTTGCCCATTCATCCAGAAGAGCATGTGAGGTCAGACACTGAAGGTCAGAAGCAGTTTTGGTCCCTTTTCAGTGCATACATGCAAGTCTGGACCTCTATGGAAACAGCACAATCATGGCTAGAAGTTTGATGGATTGTCTTATCTGTTATTGTGCAGTATAACAGGTTATAATGTCAGAAATAACAAACATGGAATAAATCCCGCGGGCGGGATTTGGGTCTTAGAAGGTCAATGCCATCCATCCATCCAACTAAGACTTAATCAAGAGCTGCTCATTGCAGGGATGTGAAGAGCCCTTAGTGCTGTAATGTTGATAAGCAATATGGAGGTTTGGCTGATTAGACTACCACTCAGCACACACACACACACAAGTAAGTGAATCCCAAAATCGATCTTTTATTTAATGAATGAATGAATAAATGAAGGAATTAATAGTTAATTCATTCATTCAATGATTCATTCATTCATTCATTTTTGGAAATCAGTATCGATACCCAGCCCTAGTATTGATGTGTTGCATAACTTGGCAGTCATGTAATTAAGGTTACAGCTAAGAAAAACAGGTTTTAGTAACACTAACCGAATCGATATTGAATCGAATCGAATTGAATCGTGATAATCGATTCTGAACCTTGTGAATCGGAATCGAATCGATTCTTGAAATTCAAATCGATACCCAGCCCTAATCATGACTGAGGCCCATCAGTCCCCAAACCCCTGAGCTCAGAGACGTGTGGTCAGCTCCCTCTGCTCTAGCGCCAGGGAGAATGACGTGAGCGCCGACCTGGATACAGGCTGAGCTGTTTCACCTTCCTCTCCATTTTACATTGTTTAACCAGAGCCAGACATGCATTAAGAAGAGACGTCTCTGACGTCAACATTTCCCCCTTTTCAATAGAAGCTCCACTGGTCTAATGGCAGCAGCGGCAGTCCAAAGCTAAAGAGCGTATTCTCATTTGGCACACGCTAGAGTTAAGAGTTTTATTAAAGCTGCTGCTGTGGTGTTTGGAGTGGCATTTCATTTGCTGTCCATCTCAGTGATGCTGGCTCCTGGAGATAAGGGTGTTTTCTACTTAGGGCGTTTTATATTGATGGGCTTAGCAAAAACTCCAAAAGGGCAAATACCGCAATGTCGTCTCTTAGTTGATGTGTTTAATGATGATAAAGAATACACAGAGCACACTGCGTCTCTGCATTTTGAAATGTCCATCTTGAGCTCTGAAGTAAGTTGGGGTGGTGGTGGAACTCAGGGGGTTAGGGTTAGGGTTGGGTTTAGGGTTGGGTTTAGGGTTAGGTTTAAGGGTGAGGGTTGGGTTTAAGGGTTAGGGTTGGGTTTAAGGGTTAGGGTTAGGTTTAAGGGTTCGGGTTGGGTTTAAGGGTTAAGGTTGGGTTTAAGGGTTAGGGTTAGGTGTGTTCAGCACCTGGACAGGAGGCAGCAGGTGGAGTTGGGGTGGTGGGGCTGGCCAGAGGGAGACAGGCAGCAGGACGTCACCTCCAGGATGACCTGGCTGTCGTTGATCTTCAGACTGATGACCACCCGCACGTTCCCCAAGGCTGGGACAGAGTCCCCAGGCTGGAGGACTGAATCCCCGGGCAGACCGACACCCACCAGGTCTCCAGGCTGGACCTCTCTCCCCAGGACTGGGACTGGGTGTCCAAACTGGACCTCTCTCCCCAGGACGGGATGTCCAGGCTGGCCTCCTGGCTCCAGTCCCAGGCTCATCTCCACACTGTAGTTCCCACTGCCACACAGGTCATCAGACACCTCCGCCACACTGGGAACAGATCAAGAGATGAAGTAAAGGTTATGCATATTATATATACATATTGTACATCAGTATGCCGGCCCGTAGCCAGGGAGGGGTCGGGTGAAGAACCCCCCCTCACGACCAAAGGTCCAGAATTCGTCAACAAGTCGCTCGACAATCAAAATACAAAGTATCTGTCAGCCTCCCCCCGTCAACAAGTCACGCGACAATAAAATTATCGATAAGGTCCACTTTTTGCAAAAACGTACCCCCCTTCTACAAGGCTGGCCTGGTATGTACCATATTTTGTATATTAAAGGAATATTGTATGTAGAATGTACATTGAATCTAATCTAATTTAAATAATGAATTAATCAAAATGATTAACTGGAATCCAATGCTATATTTACCCAGTGAGGAAGAAATCAGCGGAGGACCTTCTGCTGTGGTGAACCACAGATGGTTGTGGTCCTGGGACTAACCCTGGAACTGGACCTGGCTGTGGGTTTGCTCCTGGTCCTGGTCCTGGGCCAGACCCATTCCCCATCAGTCTAGTCCCGCTCACCTGCCCTGCAGGTCCTCCAGACTCCGCAGACGACCCCTCAGTGACCTCAGGCCTGTGGTTGGCTGTTGAGACCTCTCCATGTTCACTCACATCAGTAGCCTTCACCACGATAAGGGAATGCTCAGTGGTCAAGAGATGGTTATTTCCGTTACTGGTGAGATTATGGTCATTTCCGTTACTGGTGAGATTATGGTCAGTTCTGTTTGTTGTCCGGGGATGGTCAGTCATTCTAGTGGTCAGCTGAAGGCCAATTATCTTAGTGGTTAGCTGATGGTCAGTTCCTTTAGTGGTCTGGATATGGTCAATTCCTTCAGTGGTTAGCTGACGGTCAGTTATTTTAGTGGTCAGGTGTGGTCAGTTCCTTTAGTGGTCAGGTGATGGTCAGTTGTTTTAGTGGTCAGGCGGTCCGTTATTTTAGTGGCCTGGTGGTCAGTTGGTTTAGTGGTCAGGTGATGGTCAGTTGATTTAGTGTTCAGGTGATGATCAATTGCTTTAGTGGTTAGGTGGTCAGTTGTTTTAGTGGTCATGTGGTCAGTTGTTTTAGTGGTTAGGTGATGGTCAGTTCCTTTAGTGGTCAGGTGGTCAGTTGCTTTTGTGGTTAGGCTATGGTCAATTATTTTAGTGGTCAGGTGATGGTCAGTTATTTTAATGGTCAGGTGATGGTCAGTTGGTTTAGTGGTTAGGTGATGGTCAGTTATTTTAATGGCCAGGTGGTCAGTTGGTTTAGTGGTCAGGTGATGGTCCGTTGGTTTAGTGGTCAGGTGATTGTCAGTTATTTTAATGGTTAGGTGGTCAGTTCTTTTAGTGGCCAGGTGATGGTCAGTTCCTTTAGTGGTCAGGTGATGGTCAGTTCCTTTAGTGTACAGGTGGTCAGTTGCTTTTGTGGTTAGGCTATGGTCAATTGTTTTAGTGGTCAGGTGATGGTCAGTTGGTTTAGTGGTCAGGTGATGGCCAGCTGTCTTAGTGGTCAGGTGGTCAGTTATATTAATGGTCAGGTGGTCAGTTATATTAATGGTCAGGTGGTCAGTTGGTTTAGTGGTCAGGTGATGGTCAGTTATTTTAGTGGTAAGGTGATGGTCAGTTGTTTTAGTGGCCAGGTGGTCAGTTATTTTAATGGTCAGGTGGTCAGTTCCTTTAGTGGTCAGGTGATGGTCAATTCCTTTAGTGTTCAGGTGGTCAGTTGCTTCTGTGGTTAGGCTATGGTCAATTGTTTTAGTGGTCAGGTGATGGTCAGTTGGTTTAGTGGTCAGGTGATGGTCAGTTGGTTTAGTGGTCAGGTGGTCAGTTGTTTTAGTGGTCAGATGGTCAGTTGTTTTAGTGTTCAGATGATGGCCAGTTGGTTTATTGGTCAGGTGATGGTCAGTTGTTTTAGTGGCCAGGTGGTCAGTTGTTTTAGTGGTCAGGTGGTCAGTTGTTTTGGTGGTTAGGTGATGGCCAGCTGTCTTAGTGATCAGGTGGTCAGTTATATTAATGGTCAGGTGGTCAGTTGTTTTAGTGGTCAAGTGATGGTCAGTTATTTTAGTGGTCAGGTGATGGTCAGTTATTTTAATGGTCAGGTGGTCAGTTATTTTAATGGTCAGGTGATGGTCAGTTATTTTAACGGTCAGGTGGTCAGTTCCTTTAGTGGTCAGGTGGTCAGTTGCTTTTGTGGTTAGGCTATGGTCAATTGTTTTAGTGGTCAGGTGATGGTCAGTTGGTTTAGTGCTCAGGTGGTCAATTATTTTAGTGGCCAGGTGGTCAGTTGGTTTAGTGGTCAGGTGATGGTCCGTTGGTTTAGTGGTCAGGTGATTGTCAGTTATTTTAATGGTTAGGTGGTCAGTTCTTTTAGTGGCCAGGTGATGGTCAGTTCCTTTAGTGGTCAGGTGATGGTCAGTTCCTTTAGTGTACAGGTGGTCAGTTGCTTTTGTGGTTAGGCTATGGTCAATTGTTTTAGTGGTCAGGTGATGGTCAGTTGGTTTAGTGGTCAGGTGATGGCCAGCTGTCTTAGTGGTCAGGTGGTCAGTTATATTAATGGTCAGGTGGTCAGTTATATTAATGGTCAGGTGGTCAGTTGTTTTAGTGGTCAGGTGATGGTCAGTTATTTTAGTGGTAAGGTGATGGTCAGTTGTTTTAGTGGCCAGGTGGTCAGTTATTTTAATGGTCAGGTGGTCAGTTCCTTTAGTGGTCAGGTGATGGTCAATTCCTTTAGTGTTCAGGTGGTCAGTTGCTTCTGTGGTTAGGCTATGGTCAATTGTTTTAGTGGTCAGGTGATGGTCAGTTGGTTTAGTGGTCAGGTGATGGTCAGTTGGTTTAGTGGTCAGGTGGTCAGTTGTTTTAGTGGTCAGATGGTCAGTTGTTTTAGTGTTCAGATGATGGCCAGTTGGTTTATTGGTCAGGTGATGGTCAGTTGTTTTAGTGGCCAGGTGGTCAGTTGTTTTAGTGGTCAGGTGGTCAGTTGTTTTGGTGGTTAGGTGATGGCCAGCTGTCTTAGTGATCAGGTGGTCAGTTATATTAATGGTCAGGTGGTCAGTTGTTTTAGTGGTCAAGTGATGGTCAGTTATTTTAGTGGTCAGGTGATGGTCAGTTATTTTAATGGTCAGGTGGTCAGTTATTTTAATGGTCAGGTGATGGTCAGTTATTTTAACGGTCAGGTGGTCAGTTCCTTTAGTGGTCAGGTGGTCAGTTGCTTTTGTGGTTAGGCTATGGTCAATTGTTTTAGTGGTCAGGTGATGGTCAGTTGGTTTAGTGCTCAGGTGGTCAATTATTTTAGTGGTCAGGTGGTCAGTTGGTTTAGTGGTCAGTTGTGTTAGTGGTCAGGTGATGGTCAGTTGTTTCAGTGTTCAGGTGATGGTCAGTTCCTTTAATGGTTAGGTGATGGTCAGTTGTTTTAGTGGTCAGGTGATGGTCAGTTGTTTTCGTGTTCAGGTGATGGTCAGTTCCTTTAATGGTTAGGTGATGGTCAGTTGTTTTAGTGGTCAGGTGATGGTCAGTTGTTTTCGTGTTCAGGTGATGGTCAATTCTTCTAGCTGTCTGAACAGCAGAGTTCTCCTCAGAGGTAGGACTACTGCGGTCCACAAAGTCAGCTCCACCAGTGGTCTGTCCTGCCATGCTGCTTCCAGAGAGGCTCCACTCAGCCCCACCGGTCTGCACCATCGTCAGAGGAGGGTCCGTCTCACGACTGACCTGCTTTCGGCTGTTCCCAGAGGAGTGATTGCTGTCAGGTTCACCAGTGGTGTGTAACATGGTCATAGCATGCTCATTTTCACCCAGAGTTTCTAATGCGGGACTGTCTGAAGCACTGTTGTGGTCAGGTTCATCAGTAGTGTGTAGCACTGTAGTCTCTCCAGCTGCAGTGTGGTCAGTCCAACTGATGTCCTGTGACATGTCAGGACCAGATGAGGGTTCGGCAGAGAACATCCCCTTCTGATCTTCACAGTCAGGCTCATCAGCAGTCAGCAGTGCTGTAGTGTCCTCGTCAGCTGAAGTCAAGTTCTGTACCACTTTAGACACCTCGTCAGGCGTCTGTACCACAGAGGTCACATCAGAGGACTGACTGTGGTCTGGTTTAATAGTGGTCATTACAGCAGGGGTCTCTCTGGATGTAGTGCTGTCATTCTCATGTATGGTCTGTAACTTGGACGGACGATGCTCCTTCTCACCAGCAGTCTGTGACGCAGAGGTCACATTGGAGGACTGACTGTTGTGGTCATCATGGTGAGGTACATACACGGTCTGCACTGCAACGTTCTCTCCAGGTGAGCGGTCAGTCTCATGCACCGAGGTCAGATCTTGCTCATCCTCATCAGTCTCAATAACGGCCTGCACTGCAGTAGTCTCATTAGAAGAATGACTATCGGCGTCCTCATGGTCAGTTTCACTAGCAGTCGGCACTGACTGTGCATTGCCAGCTAGACCAGTAGTGTGTATCACATGCAGAGCATGGTCCATGGTAGTCTTCGCCAGAGACAGATCATCGCCAGTCTCATCGGTCACCTCAGGGGTGTCCACTACAATAGTCTCTCCAGACAGGACACGTTCATCATCATCATCTTCATCATCATCATCAGTATCTTTAGCCACCGTCTCTAGCATAGAGAGACCCAGATACGTCTCCCTAGAAGCATGTGTCCTAGGCAGAGCAGGTCCGGTCTCTCCAGTGGTTTTTAACACAGGAGACCCTCCTATGGAGTGACCGTCACGGTCCTCGTGGTCAACGGCAATCTGTACTGCAGTAGGAGCCTGATCAGCGAGACCAGTAGTCTGTATCGTATGCTGAGACTGATCCACGTCGTTAGCGGTGTGTTGTGTCTGAGCCGGTGTAAATCCCCCAGCGTTTCCAGTTATCGTAATTCCCCCATTGTTTCCTGTCGTCCAATCATGCGGTGAGCTGGTGAGCCCCCTGGGGCTACCAGACGAGTTGTCTCCTGTTAGCGGTGATAGCGCTGAGGACATTATCTGTGGCTCTGGGGCCGGGGGAGGCGGTGGAGGTCTGGTGCTGAGAGCAGATTGCTCTATTTTCACTTCACGCTTCGCCGGAGAGACCAGAGTGCTGAGCTTATTGGGGGAGACGCGTGGGGTGCCTGAACGCCGCGTGTTCGGCCAGGCTGTGAGTGATAGCGGCGGGCCGGGAGACACGCTGTTAGCGGGCGCCGTCTCGGGGGCGGGCGGTTCTTGCTCCTCTCTCCTCTCCCCCATGCTGATCTCTCTCTCTTCCATTCCCCGGTCCTTTCTGACGTTCTCTTTCTCCTCCTCTTCTCTTTCCACGTTTTTACTGCTCTCTCTCTGCACCTCTCTCCTCTCCTCACTGCCAGTATCTCCCCCCTCCTCTGTCCTGGTCTCGCCTGGCGTCTCCCCTCTCCTGTTCTCCTCGTTACTTGTTTCTTTCCCCTCTTCTAAACTGGTCTCTCTCTCTTCCTCTCTGATCATCTCTCTTGCTTCCTCTCTGCTGGCGTCTCTCTCTTCCTCGCCAGGAGAGATGCTGATGGACGGGGGTATCCCAGGGTGAGACCGGGGAGGAGGACCTGGGTGTGGGGTCTCTGAAACTGAAGGGTCCTCAGTAGGAGGGGTATTATTCGTCTGCGGCCTGGCAAAAGCTTGGGGGGTTCTTCTCGACACATCGGCCAGAGTAGAGGTCACGGGGTCGCGCCCCGTGGGGTTAAACACATGTGGTGCTGGCGTAACCTGCTTCATATGTGCTTCATCTCCAACAGGATCAACACTGTCACGTACAAGGAGAGATGATTTAACCATGGCTGGGCTCTCTGGGAAAAACTGCAGGTTTGATTCCTCATGAACATTATTTTTTCTGATTGGAGTCAGAGTGTCTGTGACCATGTTGGGGAAGGCAGCTATGGTGCTTGCAGGCGAGTTTATGGGCCAGGAACGCAGAACTGGCGCGGGTGTTGGAACCGAAGCTGCGGACTTGCTTGTGTGTTGCTTGAATACCTTATGGAGAGAGAGATCTGGTTGAGGAGAAATATGGGGTCGCTGGAAGCAATATGTCCTGCTCGATATCCTCTGGATCAGAGTTGTATACACAGACTGTTCTGCCCTTTTACGGCTCGGTGCTTGGCTAGAGAATGACCTAGTTTTCCCTTCCAGAGGCTGGGATAGATTCTCACTCCTCTGCTCTTTGTGCTGCGTTTCTCCAAACTGTTTAATGAATGACTGTGTGGGAGAGGACTTGTTTGCAGAATCTTCTTTATCTCTGTCGCCCATGTTTGTGTTAAGTATTTGGCTGCTGGTCTCTGACTCCTCTTCCCTGTTCTCTACTTCCCTTCTGGTCTCTATCTCTCTGCTGGTCTCTGACTCTGTGCTGGTCTCTGTCTCTGTGCTGGTCTCTGTCTCTCTGCTGGTCTCTGTCTCTCTGCTGGTCTCTGTCTCTCTGCTGGTCTCTGTCTCCCTGCTGGTCTCTATCTCTCTGCTGGTCTCTATCTCTCTGCTGGTCTCTGACTCCTCTCCCCTGTTCTCTACTTCCCTTCTGGTCTCTATCTCTCTGCTGGTCTCTGACTCTGTGCTGGTCTCTGTCTCTGTGCTGGTCTCTGTCTCTCTGCTGGTCTCTGTCTCTCTGCTGGTCTCTGTCTCTGTGCTGGTCTCTGTCTCCCTGCTGGTCTCTATCTCTCTGCTGGTCTCTATCTCTCTGCTGGTCTCTATCTCTCTGCTGGTCTCTGACTCCTCATCTCTTCTCATCTCCATCTGACCCACTTCTTTCCTTGTTCTCTCTCTACTCATCTCTTCACCTCTCTCTGCTTCTTTCTTCTCTTCTCTTCTATTTTTGTCCTCTTTACTCCTCCTGTCCTCCTCGTTCTTGGTTGCCTCTCTCTCCTCCTCTCTCCTAGCCTCTCTCTCCTCCTCTCTCATAGTCTCTCCCTCCTCCTCTCTCCTAGCCTCTCTTTCCTCCTCTCTCCTAGCCTCTCTCTCCTCCTGTCTCCTAGCCTCTCTTTCCTCCTCTCTCCTAGCCTCTCTCTCCTCCTCTCTCCTAGCCTCTCTCTCCTCCTCTCTCCTAGTCCCTCCCTCCTCCTCTCTCCTAGCCTCTCTTTCCTCCTCTCTCCTAGCCTCTCTCTCCTCCTGTCTCCTAGCCTCTCTTTCCTCCTCTCTCCTAGTCTCTCCCTCCTCCTCTCTCCTAGCCTCTCTTTCCTCCTCTCTCCTAGCCTCTCTCTCCTCCTGTCTCCTAGCCTCTCTTTCCTCCTCTCTCCTAGCCTCTCTCTCCTCCTCTCTCCTAGCCTCTCTCTCCTCCTCTCTCCTAGTCCCTCCCTCCTCCTCTCTCCTAGCCTCTCTTTCCTCCTCTCTCCTAGCCTCTCTCTCCTCCTGTCTCCTAGCCTCTCTTTCCTCCTCTCTCCTAGTCTCTCCCTCCTCCTCTCTCCTAGTCTCTCTCCTAGCCTCTCTCTCCTCCTCTCTCCTAGTCTCTCCCTCCTCCTCTCTCCTAGCCTCTCTTTCCTCCTCTCTCCTAGCCTCTCTCTCCTCCTGTCTCCTAGCCTCTCTTTCCTCCTCTCTCATAGTCTCTCCTTCCTCCTCTCTCCTAGTCTCTCTCCTCCTCTCTCCCTCCTCCTCCCCCGTGGCGTGAGCGTCCAGTTTGCTGTCTTCTCTCCGTGTCAGGGTCTGGTTCACGTCTGACTCCCTGGAGTCTGTCACAACTTGATTCATGACAGTTACAGCTGCATTTTTTAAATGGCTCCCAGCAGTGCTGTCAACAGGCCTGGCAGAGCCCATTGATTTCATGGTTACGTGACTCACTAGAACACTCTTCAGTGTCAAGCTTCCCGCCAGTGCTACGGACACACTGTCAAGTCGTAACTTCTGCCTAATGACTGAGACGGGTGGCTTCAGGGGGACAACAGCACTCCCAGTTGACAGATAACTGCTCTCCATGGCAGTTGGCCTCGCTGAGCGGGAAGAGGCGGTCTGAGACGGCGCCCGTTCAAAAAAACACTCTACTGTGGCAGTCTGAGGCGCAGGCTGCTGTATTCTCCACGGGGGTCTTGTTGTGGTTTCTGATGCTAGCTGGGAGCGGGGGGTGGTCAGCGGGGGAGTCCACGGAGGCGCAGAGGGCGGAGAGCCAGGCAGACGGTCAGGGGTGTTTGACGCAGACATCAGAGATGTCCCCCTCACAGTGGGAGGCCGAGGAGCAGGAACATGGATGGTGGGTGTGGCCAGCGTCTCTGTGGGCGGGGCTGTTGCTCCAGTACGGGATTCAGCTGACAGCGTTCTCACAGGCTGAGGTGATTGGTCGATGTGATTGGATGGGATAATTATTTCGTCGCCGTTGTTCGGGACAGTCTGAAATGAGGTCGGCACATCGCTAATGCCCATTGATCCAACATGGTCAGCAGCCGACCTACTCTCATTAGATGTGTTTTCTACATTTGATTGAACCATGGAGAGGTTTGTAAAAGAGGTATTTCGTAGGTTTTCTCTCATGTTTAGGTGATTTACAGAGGAGCCTTTATTCAGAGACGTCAGCTCCGACTGGCCTCTGGTGTTCACCAGCGTCGATGTCTGCTGTTCTCTACTGGTCAGTGGGGCCGATAAAGCAGGAAGTAACTCTTGAAGATGATAAGGCCACCTTATCTTCGTCTTACGATGATCAGTCAGTCTGGGAAATGTCTGAATCTCCATCCTCATAGTGACTGGTGTCCTCATGGTGGGGTTCCTCTCAACTCTCACAGTTTCTGACTCGGACAGAAACCTAGTCTCTCCCTCCTCCTCTCTCCTAGTCTCTCTCCTAGTCTCTCCCTCCTCCTCTCTCCTAGTCTCTCTCCTAGTCTCTCCCTCCTCCTCTCTCCTAGTCTCTCTCCTAGTCTCTCCCTCCTCCTCTCTCCTAGCTTCTGAGGAGGGAGCGGAAGACACTGTCAGATTAAAACCCGGTTCATCTGTGACATTTACAGATATACCTGGCCTGTGTGCTCTGGATTCCTCCATATCTCTAAATGTGACGTTCTGCGTCTCTTTCTCCTCGTCTGTTGCTGTTAACGGTCTAGGCAGTGTGGATGAACGCTGAGGGCTGAGAGATCCACCTGGCTCTAAAATCTGAGACAGGGCACGAGGTCTCTCTGTTAATATTTGTATCTTGTCTTGCAGGCAGGTCGAACACCTGTCGGCCACGGCCTCCGCCATCACAACGTTGTCACCGCGGGAAACGGAATCCGTCCTGTTCAGCAGAGGCACTTTTCCCTCCGATTCGGAAATGCCTTTTTCATTTGTGCTTCCTCGCCGCCGTTCATCATCTTCATCATCACGTGACTCCGCCGGGTTATCAATACCGCCAGGCAGAGGGAGACCAGATGGCGTGGGCCCGCCCCCCCACCTCAGCGAGGTGAGGGTAAAAATAGCCTCTGAGTTTATTTGATTACGCCTCTCAACTGGACCATGACGCTGCCCGCTAGACGACCAGTCAGTGATAGAGGTGGGCTGAACCCTGGACTCCTTGCTGCCATTCATCACTGAGTCAAGCCCAGTCAGGGAGGAGGAGAGGGAGAGGGAGGAGGCGGAGGGTGCAGACGACGGAGAGGAGAAGGAGGAGACAGATGCCTCATGATGAAATCTCCTCTCCTCCCTAGGAGATGTCATCATCTTGGCTGATATATAGTCCTCCTCAGTGGGCACATCATCCTCTGCAGGCATATCTGCTCCATCTGGGGTTGAAGGGGCAGTTAAATGTTTAGTGGAGGCATTGGTGGTGCTGGTTGTGCTCTTGTGTGGTGTGGTATGGGGCGTGGCTGGCTCAGCCCCTGTGTAAAGACCTAGCTCCTCTTCTGAGAGGACCGAGGTGTCTCCCTCCATCAACCTCTCTGTAGTAGAGCCTGCTGACTGATGACCTTCGTATCCTTCATGTTCAGCTCGCACTAGATAGATAGATAGATGATAGATAGATAGATAGATGATAGATAGATAGATAGATAGATAGATAGATAGATAGATAGATAGATAGATAGATAGATAGATAGATAGATAGATAGATAGATAGATAGATAGATAGATAGATAGATAGATAGATAGATAGATAGATAGATAGATAGATAGATAAGGACTAAGTCTAGATAAATAATATTTATAAAGAACATTTTAATTACTTCATACTTTATGAACATTCACCATCTCTCACGGTGAGTGTAGTTATGGAGTCGACTACATACGGTGGGGATACATGTAGATTAAATATACATAAACAATAAGGTAATAATTAGCATTAAACAACATCAGACCTTGAACTAGATATTATCATGAGTCTGAAATAGAATCCATTAGCATAGTTTTCTCCTTTACATAACCTCAAAGAAACTCCTTCCAGCCAAGAGTTTTAGTAGGAAGTGTGTGTTCATGCTTATCTTATTGTAAAAGTTGTAAACACCAGATAACTGCCCCTACAGTGTAGGTCACAGTAGAACTGCAGGACACAGAAGATTACATCTTAAGTACGTACCTGACTGGAGGCAAAGAAAGATGATGAGATACCAGAGACTGTTCATTTCTGAAAGTTGAAGCAGCATGCACTGCAGTCTACTGTCCTATCCCACTCAAAGTTTGCTCAATCTCTTAGTGTAAATCCGACTGTAGAGCATATCAGTGACTTGCACTCACTCAGGCCGGCCAAGGTGAACTCTCTCTGTGAGCGTGTCGGTGGCTCACCTCTCATTTATACAGTACCAGGGTCAGGTGTCCCCGACCGGTGAACGAGCGTCCCTATCAGTCAGCATGGAGACGGGTGGCTCTGACACCGGCACACTCACACCACCTGACCGCGGTCCAACACACTCAAATACATAATACATTTAAGGTGCGTTTGATTTGACCTTCCTTTGGCGTGGTTGCACTCAGAGGCGTCATGCCTATAGAACTTGAGGGGGCACGTGACCCCTCAGATTTGGGATTGTTATTTTATTTTTTTACATTTCTGTTGTTTGTTTACCATTACATTTTACAATGCGGAGCTATGATTATTTTCTCTACTGAGCTGAATGTATTATTTTAATTATGTCATCGACCACCTCGAAAAGCCACCATAACCTCTTTCAAAAAGCCAAACACCCTCTTTTCCGGTGGATTTGGTTTCTTCCAAATTAACACTGGATCTGGAAGCCCCCCCCTCGCCACGTCTCAGATAAACACGTTTTCATGGTCTGCTAGCATACATTTAGATTAAGGTTGTCCTTAAAGGAGTAGTAAAGGGAAAATGCATGTTTAGCCCTGTTTTAAGGTTACTTATGATCATATACAATGGTTCAGATCAATACGTTGACAAAACTAGCAATTTTGAGAAAGTCTGATAATTGCTCTACCACCGTTTAGGTGATACAATGGATGTGGGTGGGCACCGTGAAAAATCTTTCAAAAACATGTTAAACTCTCCGTTGGTGTTCTGACATCAAATTCGCCGCAAAGTATGAATCCTGTAGGGTTTAATTGATCATTTTATGAAATCCATTGACTTGTACTGAAGCGACCGTTGTAGATGTGTAGATCAATTCGCAGAGGGGATTCAGGAAGCGGAACTACTTACAGTAGCTATTGTTATTGTTTATGTTGCTAGGCTATCTAGTTTGCGGAAGTTTACACACATATGTGCTGCGACTAAATAGTGCTATGCTAAATATTTTAAAAAGCCTTTCCAGATGAACTAGAATCTTACTTTATGACGAATTATATGTCAGAACGCCAACTAACACCTCAATGAGTTTCTTGTCTTTGAAATCGAGAGTTTAACATGTTTTTTGAATGATTTTTCACGGTGCCCACCCACATCCATTGTATGACCAAAACGGTGGTAGAGCAATTATCAGACTTTCTCAAAAGTGCTAGTTTTGTCAACGTTTTGATCTGAACCATTGTATATGATCATAAGTAACCTTAAAACAGGGCTAAACACATTTTCCCTTTACTACTCCTTTAACTGATGAACAGGTCCTCCAAATATTAGGCTATTCAGGAAATCAGACTCAATATACTTCATACTTCAGTATACAGTATCCAATCCAGGACCAATGCCAAGTGAGTAAAAAAAAGTAGATTTGTTTTCCCTTACTTTTATTTTGAAAGTCCTTGAAAGAACGCTACCGGTAAGTTTAATTTCACACCGCTTGAGTGGCAACTGGTAGTGTGCTGTGTCCTGATTTTAAACTGCAAAAATGCACACAAAAAATTGTGTGCACGCTGTTAACGCTATCTTGTGCCCCCTCGGTTTTTTGGGTTGCATGACGCCCCTGGTTGCACTTGCTATATTAAATCAAGTGCACCCCAAGAAGCCTGTTTGATAGCATTTGCACATCGTACTGTTCCACACAGGTCGGAGGCGTTCGTTTCCTTCTGTGCAGCACGTGCTGTCAGAGCTGCCAGAGCTTGTGCGTACCCATGGCTGACGTGATTGGCCGTGATGCCAGGCAGTTATCCGGCGTGCAGCGTAATGATCCATTTAGATCCGTGCACCAGAAGCCCACTCCTATCAGGCCAGCGTGGCCCAGCTCCAGACCCCACACTCCCCAGAACACCCCCGGCCCACCAGGAGAGACCCTGTCTAGAACCGTTCCAGGAGGAACACAGCCAGTATGGTAATGCTCCACCCCCCCAACACACTGAGTCTTATGAGCCCCCCCCCCCAGCACACTGAGTCTTATGAGCCCCCACACCCCCCCCAACACACTGAGTCTTATGAGCCCCCCCCCCCAACACACTGAGTCTTATGAGCCCCCACACCCCCCCCCAACACACTGAGTCTTATGAGCCCCCCCCCCCAGCACACTGAGTCTTATGAGCCCCCACACCCCCCCCAACACACTGAGTCTTATGAGCCCCCCCCCCCAGCACACTGAGTCTTATGAGCCCCCACACCCCCCCCAACACACTGAGTCTTATGAGCCCCCACACCCCCCCAACACGCCCCCCCCCCAGCACACTGAGTCTTATGAGCCCCCACACCCCCCCCAACACGCCCCCCCCCAGCACACTGAGTCTTATGAGCCCCCACACCCCCCCCCCAACACACTGAGTCTTATGAGCCCCCCCCCCCAGCACACTGAGTCTTACGAGCCCCCCCCCCCCAACACCTTGAGTCTTAGGAGCCCCCCCCCCAACACACTGAGTCTTATGAGCCCCCCCCCCCAGCACACTGAGTCTTATGAGCCCCCCCCCCCCCCCCAACACCTTGAGTCTTAGGAGCCCCCCCCCCAACACACTGAGTCTTATGAGCCCCCCCCCCCCCCCCCCCCAACACCTTGAGTCTTAGGAGCCCCCCCCCCCAACACACTGAGTCTTAGGAGCAGTGGGTGTATCTCCAACCCCCCCCCCCCCCAACATGTGTATTCTATATCATAGCATATTGATAATGGTGTGTAAATGTCTTCACGTGACAACTATCCTCTATCCTATCCTATACTCAATCTCCTCTGAGATTGAGTATAAAACGGGGCACAATGCTTTCTTGGCGGAAAAAACCCCAGCAACTTTATTGCCCCCCAGTAGTGATGTTTTGGTACAGAACATCTCTCAAAAACGCAACAGGTTATTCAAAATGAATAAACAGACTAAAACAGTGGCACAAGCACATGTTCGTACAGAGCTTGGACACCACCTCGATGCTACTTCCTGTTGATATTTAGAAGCGATTACCAACAACATGTAGTCTAATTTAACATGCAATTACTGTACATACTGTACAGACAGACAGACAGACAGATTAGGGCAGAACAAACCACAACCGGCCATGGCAACTGTGCAATTAAATGTTTAATTAAAAAGGAATATATATTTTATGAGTTTGTCACAGAGATTTGCACTTTGATGATGCCGAATGTTCCAAATTCTAATCAGTCCAGCTAGGGAAGCGTAATGAAACTATATAATTTAACTATTTTACTGTGTGTGTGTGTGTGCGTGCGTGCACACTGAATTACTAGCCATTGATTAGAATGGATAATGAAAACCCTGTCCTTGAGCAAGACTTCAAGAGACAGTAGTGGGTGAAGAGATGAAAACAGGGCTCAGAGGACGCCAGCTAGTTAGAGCAGTCAGACCAGGGATGTATTAATAGAACTGGATAGGGTCACTCCATTCACTGACTGCTCGAAAGAGTGAAGCCTTATGGAACCGCGCCATCTTTGAAAAAAACGCGTCACTGATACCTTTGACATGCGCACTCAAAGGTATCAATGACAGGTTCTTGTAGTCCACAAACAGATTGCGTTCATGGCTCTCCCCGCTCTGAGTAAGCGATGAAAAGCAGCTTGCTTATTAAAGGAGTAGTAATGGGAAAATGCATGTTAAGCCCTGTTTTAAGGTTACTTATGATCATATACAATGGTTCAGATCTAAATGTTGACAAAACTAGCACTTTTGAGAAATTCTGATAATTGCTCTACCACCGTTTTGGTCATACAATGGATGTGGTTGGACACCTTGAGAAGTGTGAAGGAATTTACATCCAAACACCTTAAACCTTTGTCCTCTCACTTCTCTTGTAATTCATCACCTCCCCCCAAGTATTCACATGGCTGTGCTAACATACAAAATGGCTTCCAGAAGGCCATCTGTCTGCTCCAGAATAACCATCCATTGTTCCTTTGTCCCTCTTAGAAACTACCGCCTTTTTCTCATGTCACATGTCTTTATTCTTGGCCACGCCTGCCATTCATTTTCTCATGTCACATGTCTTTACTCTTTGCCACGCCTGCCATTCATATGTACAATGCAGTAGCCAATCACATCCTGGAAGCACTGTACCTTTGTTTTGATTGCATATAAGCCACAGCAATACCCATGAACGGCACTTCGCTGACTAACCACTCGTTGTTCAGGAAGTCCTTGCGCTCGTATGTTTTTCACAATAAACCAGACTTAACCTTTTGAGCGAATCTTGGTAAATCATTTTTACTAGAACAGTAATTTCCATTACAATTTGGCGACTCGGGACGGGATCGGCTGCTGTGAGGTTCGCCTGGAGTGAACAACGAAGGAAGCCAGACGTGCGGAGCAGTAGCGAGCTCTGGAAAATCTTCTCTCTTTGCGCCTATTGCATTGGTTCGGAGAAGTCCGCCTCGTTTGGTTTCACTCGGCTAAACTCACGGTACGTTGAAAAACGAATCCTTTTATGCTTGGTATTTGCCTTGGTTTCGTTTCAGATTGTGTTGTGGGTCTGGCGTATTGTTGAAAGCAAACTCCCCGGGGAAGGTGGTGGCGATAAGGCGTTGTTTTTAACAGTGGCAGTTTAGGATTGGTGATATTGCATTGTTCTCTGACTTCGTCCTTGTTTAGGCTACCGGGGTTCTCTTCAGAAGAGGTGTAATTTTGGTTTTGGGACTCGCTCCCTTACAGTTGATGTAGACTAGTTTAGATTGTTTGTCGGCTCGGCTGTAGTTAAGAAGTGAGAGTGCACTTCTAGGATAACGTTTTGGGTTGCTTTAGTTCGATGTTCCAGAATTAGCACAGAAGGGAACCTGTTGAAGTTCGCAGATAGTGCGATTTCCACAGGGTTGAAGTTCGCAGATAGTGCGATTCCCACAGGGTTGAAGTTCGCAGTGAGTGCGATTTCCAAATGGGTTGAAGTTCGCAGTGAGTGCGATTACCAGCTAATCTCCGGAGTGTCTGTTTTTGTCGTTGTGTTGTCTTTGTGTTTGTCTAGCGCTATTTCGCCGGCTCAGTGGGATTTTTGATTGCATTTTTGAGCTTCGGCTCTTGCCTTGTATTGTTTGTTAAGCGCGCCTATTATCCAGGTAGGTATTGTTCACATTTTGTACACTGTTAAATCGTAACTGCTAGATTTCCAGTAGGCTAGCTGGTTGTCTGGGAGACAAAGGAAACAACAACTACTACTCCGCTCTCCCGGTGATCCCGCCTGAGCCAGAAGAGAACAAAGCACTTCCTGACTGGGTGAGTACTAAGCGAATTTAATGTGTCTTAATGTGTGTTTCTTTCGAAATTGTATTCTTTCCCACCGTGAGTTAACCATAAGGTTTCCTTTCATTGCTGTTTTGGGGTTTTAGGCTGCGTCGTGATTATTAGGGATTTGTTTCTTTAAATTTCCCCGCGCTGCCAAAGACAACTTCCGGGTCATACATGCAACATTTTGGGAGCACCACTAGGTGTCAATGTAACCCCGGCTAATAACATATGGCTAGAGAATGTAACAGAATTCTACTGCTAAACGTCTAGCCTGATGAGATTGTTGAGCTAAAGCATTTTCAATTTCTTACATCCACATCTGACATTTTAGTGTTAAATTCTAAGATTCGGGCTCAGCTAGAGGTGGTTGAGATAAGGTTAAGGGAAAAGCCTGTTAATTCTATAGCACCCAACCAGGCTGTTGCTGCCTCCGCCATTAGCCACGCCCCTTCTCTCTACGAGTTAAGCCACCCCTTTCTACGAGGTATTTGTCCGAACAGGTCCGGAAGGAAGAGCCTCCGATTTTGGGGTCGAGCGCCACCTGCTGGAGTTCCCTTGAACAACCCATAAGGGAGATTTTAAACTAGCCAAGATAGAGAGTTTTAATTTTTTAAGGTAAATAAACAGGATAAAATAGATGTAGAGCGAACTCAAAAGTCTGACAGGGTTTTGAATAGGTGTTTGATTCAGGAGTTTGTTTCAATAGTCAATGAATGGCCATAAGCTGTTCGTTTTATGCATTTCTACTGTATGAATTTCATTCATATAATGATAATGTGTTTTTGAGGAGTTGACTTTAGGCCTTCTCCTCTGCTATTGAACCCAGTCTGTGTTTGAGTCTTATATTTCAGGTGTTATGGACCCTGGGCGGCAGGTCTTTGAGGAGCCTGGATCATGCCTTCCTGGGGACATTGGAACCTGCTGTTGGTCTGTTTAACTGTTGTTTGTTTTGTCTCTTTTTCTGATATGTAGCTTAAGACATAAGGTTTGTGCATAATAGTGGGGGGAATAGATAAGGGTTGCCAGTGTCTTAATCTGAATGCAGCATCTCATAACCCAATTATATATTTTTTTTAAATGAGTATGTTAAATATCTCATGTTTATAGTTTGAGGCACATTCATCGGGCCTGAGTGTTTTTTCTGAGTGGTTTTTTACAGACAACTGTCGTTCCGGGAGTGATGGGTGAATGCCGAACCAGGAGACGGGCACAGACCGGAGGTGGAGATGGAGGTTACTGGCCTGTTTCCCTACAGATGGGCGATCTGGGGTTCGTGAGATGCAACGCCAACGCCATGTCACCAACTCACTGTGAGCGACAGATAAGTATGAAACGGAGAAGAGACCATTTTGTCCGAAGCAGTGCCCAAATACTCTGTCCTCAAATGCAGAAGAGGGAGGTTTTAGATATACAAATTTTAGCTATACAAATGAAGCTTTGATGGAGTTTTTTGATTAGTTAATTGTAAATGAAGCCAATTCATTTTAGTGTCATTTTCTTTGCCCCATCTCTAATTTTTATCCTGACTTCAGGAAATTTTTGCTTTCACCCTTAGGGGGTGTTGTTTTGTTGAGACGAGAATATGGTTATTTTATTTTCATAAAATCGCGAGAGAAATTCTAGAGCCAAATCCATTTGCCTCGATCATGACTGGGGACTGGGCGTGTTGAAGTCATTCTAAACACTGCCCCTGATGTCACTGTAGGGGTACTGCAGACTGGCTCTAAAATGACACTTGAACAGACAACCTGTTTAAGTTTTCCTGACTGAATAACAACATTTTTTCCCCAAAGCAGGAGCTTGCGCTTAACCATATTTCTGAGAATCTCCAACAGATTTTGAATAACCGTTCCTGACCAAAGAAGGGAACAGGGAGACCAGACCAGAGGACTCTCCTTTTGCTCTTCTGTTTTGTCTCTGTTTGTCTCTCTCATCTGTGGATCCACAGACGGAGCACTTCATCAGCCTGTGCTGGGGGAGCGGGAGCGCCGAGATGAGCCCTCCAGCAGCACGACCCGGGCCGACCCTACGTGGAGCAGTACAGGGATGGACCGGGTTCAATTCAAGAGCCTGTACGTGCTGCTGGCGCCCTGGCTGTGTGGCGTCCACACGGACACCGTGTCCCATCGCACCTTCACCCTGCTGAACCAGGACAGGGACTCCCTCCTCACCCTCCGAGAGCTCGCTGCAAAAGCTGCGGCTGTCTCTGCTTCCTCCCCTGTGCTTTCTATGCTCTCTGTACCATCCACAGACCCTGACAAGATTCCTCCACTGTCCCTGGCAGACATTTCTGACCTACAAGCATCTGCTCCACCTGCGGAGAAAAAGAAATGGAGGAATAAGTGCACATTCCACCACCAAACTAACCTGTATCTAGGGCCTAATGACAAACCTGTACTACCTCGTTCATGTTTTCATTATGCTTTCAAACTAGCCCACGGGCCAGATCATGTTTCAAAAACAGGGGTGGCGGAGGATGTTAACAGGTATTGGTATGCACCAAGTTTCACGGTTTTTGCAGAACAAAACTGTGCCAAATGCATCATATGCATGCAAAACAATATTGGAAAAGGGATAAAAATGGAACTGTCAACATATCCCCGGCCAAGTGGGCCATGGGAACATGTTATGATGGATTTTATTGAACTCTCTCCATGCCAGGGGTACAAATATTGCCTAGTGTTAACTGATGTTTTCTCCAAATGGACTGAGGTATTTCCTTGCAGGCATGCCTCAGCGTTGTCAGTGGCAAACAGTCTCCTGAGAGAGATCATTCCAAGATGGGGCCTGCCAACCAAAGTCTCTTCAGATCGAGGGAGCCATTTTGTAAATAGTGTCATTCAGGAAATCTGCAATAGCCTACAGATTGACCTTAGAACGCATTGTAGCTATCATCCAGCAAGTGCTGGAATAGTGGAGAGAGCTAATCAAACTCTGAAAGTAAAGCTCACCAAGCTGATGGCAGAGACAGGTCTGTCATGGATGAAAGTTCTACCTCTGGCACTCATGTACATGAGAGGGAGACCGCACCAGACCACAGGGCTGGCTCCATATGAAGTCCTTACTGGTCGACCTATGAAAATGACTAACACACCGTTTTCCCCAAAATAAGATTAGTCTCATGTCATGTGAAGATGATATGATACAATATTGTCTTGCACTGAATAACATTCTAAAAGATGTCTTCAACAGAGTGAGGACTGCCATTCCTGAGGCTAAGGAGGGGTTCCTGCATCACATCTCTCCTGGGGATTGGGTCCTGGTCCACGACCACAGACGAAGGAGCTGGAACTCGCCGAGGTGGCTCGGGCCGTACCAGGTTCTACTCACCACGCAGAC
>NC_140234.1:27360743-27365743 GCF_949987555.1 Borostomias antarcticus
CGTCATTGCGTTTCTCTGCGCCGGTGTTATTAGCTCATATTTAAATTCGGTAATATGGGCGGAGAATGTTCCCCTTTCTATGCAAATGAACATTATTGCAAAACCCGCCCAATTCACAAAGATCGGCGCAAATTGCCTCACGCAGTTAAAGTGAAATTAATTACGTTTTCAGAGACGTGGTGGTATTTAAGCGCAAGGGGTGTCATGGCCAGCCTTTCCACTGATCATGTTAGCAGTGATTGTTGCGAGGCGAATTCGGCATCGCAATGCCAGGCATGTTGTTCGTGAGAGAATATTTAGAAGAAGGTCACTTTCTGATTTAACACTAGAACCACCGCGGTAGCTGTTTGGACACCAGAGTGCGCAGCTCTTCAGCCAACTGGAGGATGAAGTCGCGTCTGGGGAGGCTCAGTTGACTATGCGTCTCTCCACCCGTCCCCAGCGAGTCCAAGCTCCCCCAATGAATAATACTTATTTATAATAGCCTACATAGCACGAAACTGTGCGTATAATAGTCTATACGCGAAACTGCGCATTCCCTATAGCTGTTCATTGAACGGCTGGGGGCCGATATAGGTATAAATAAATAAAAACATAGCCTACACAATATTTTTTTATTTGAATGGTCTTGAAAATATTTTGCTTTTGTATCATAGGTGACGGCAGGTATCATCTTCAGCCATGGATGATGACTCCCGTGCGTAATCCTTCCAACGTTGGAGAGGCGGCGTACAACTGGGCTCACATCAGGACGCGCGGTGTGATTGAGCGCACATTTGGAATCCTGAAAAGCCGTTTAGATGCCTAGAGCGTACCGGTGGGGCAATGTTATACACTCCCCCAAAAGTATGCCAGATCATCGTGCTTAACATAACATAAAATGACAATTTTTCCTTTGTTCGTCTTTTCAAATCATTCCACCTCCGTTTGCAGTCTTCCTCGTTTACACACACAAATGGCACTGACTGATTGGGAAATTAAACCCCAAATATGATTTTTTGCTGCAGTCGTGATATTTTTTGCGGAAAGCTGTGAGAGTCCGTGAGGCCTTCAAGTTCGCTGTCTGAAAATCGTATCTTTCTTTTTCTGTCTGCCATCGTCCAATGATATGCATACGAGTTGTATGCGCTGTATGCGCAGTATTTATAGTCATTTCCTATATCAGCAGCAAATTGCACTCAGCCGCAAACACCGAATGGGCGTGTTTGCGCTGGGATATTATTAGCGCAATGTCTTTAGTGAATAGGTTTTTAAAACGGAGCACATAGCTGGCGCAACTGACGCGGAATGTAATGGTGCGATTAGCGGGCGCAATTTGCTTTAGTGAATTCGCCCCTCAGAGCGCACTGGGTGCTCTGGCTGAAAATATGGCTTGTCCGAGCGAACTGACCATTCGTAAATTAACTGATCACAACTCGTAAACTCAGGTGTCATTGTTATTTCCCAATGTCTCACTCATAATTACCACCTTGGAGGGCCGTTCATGTGCTCGTAAATACGGTAAATACGACATTTACATGTCGTATTACGCTCCTCGTAAATACATGAATTTGCAAGGAGCACTTGAACGCAGCAGTAGTTCTGCTCTGGTGTGTGTGGTCTCAGTAGGGTGCTGTTGGATATTGCTGTTGGGTTTTTATCTTCTTGCACCTTGGCCTCAGCACTAGATTATGCTCTTAGTCACTTAGTCTTCAATTTCGTTGTTGTGGAAATGACAATGACAATAAAGAATCTAACTAACTGGTTTAGAAGGGAGATGCACTTGTGAGTTCTGTTGAGTAGTAGTACACTGACTTCCTACGTTAAATGCAATTATTATAAGTCGCTTTAGATAAAAGTATCTGCTAAATGACTGTAATGTGCTCCAGTGTGTGATCTCGACTGGGTGCTGTTGGGTATTGTAGTTCTAGTCTGTGTGTGGTCTCGGTGGGGACCTGTTGGGTATTGTAGTTCTAGTCCAGTGTGTGGTTTTGGTGGGGAGCTGTTGGGTATTGTAGTTCTAGTCCAGTGTGTGATCTCGGTGGGGCGGTGTTGGATATTGTAGTTCTAGTCCAGTGTGTGATCTCGGTGGGGTGCTGTTGGGTATTGTAGTTCTAGTCCAGTGTGTGGTTTTGGTGGGGAGCTGTTGGGTATTGTAGAGTAGTTCTATTCCAGTGTGTGATCTCGGTGGGGTGCTGTTGGGTATTGTAGTTCTAGTCCAGTGTGTGATCTCGGTGGGGTGCTGTTGGGTATTGTAGTTCTAGTCCAGTGTGTGACCTGCTGTGGTGCTGCTGTGAGAGTCTCACCGTGATGACAGCCCCGTCCGTGTGGCTCAGCAGGCCCAGACAGCAGGTGCTGAGTGGAACAGCATGCTCCTGGGAGATAAAGCACAGACGGACGCGGGGATGAAGGGGAGAAAAACAAGCACTAATCCAATTTCCATTGTACATATCACTTCCTAGGAGAGATAACACCTCATGGCTGGGAGGTTCAGTCTCTCCCTGGACTGTCTCCCTCCCTGTTCTTTTCCTCTGTCCCATGGGCCTCATTTATAAACGTTGCGTAAGTACAAAAGTGTGCGTAACCCATGCTGAGCAACTTTCTAAGCAACTCTTGGTATTTATAAAAAACGAGCTTAACGATAACTTGGCGGAAGGTGTGCGCAACTCTACACACACTCCGACCCTCCCATAACTACGATAAGCAAGTTTCTGGAGAAATGGGAAAACACGACTCCAATGGCAAAGCAATGAAACTCGGGAAAGCCTGCGAAACGCATGACATATTGAATAAAAAACACATCGGTAAAGGGCAGCTGGCATTGGCGTGGCGTAAGTCAACATGGGCTGTGATACGCAGCGTTTTATAAATCTGAGATTTTTTGTGCATATATTTTAGTACTTACTTAACTAAGCAAACTTTGTTACGTGGATTCTACACAACGTTTATAAATGAGGCCCCTGGTCTGCTTTCAATCATTCTCTCTCTCTCCCTGGCTCTCGCTATACTCTGCTTTCTATCAGTCCCTCCCTCTCTCTCTCTCTCTCTCTCTCTCTCACACACACACACACATTCTGTATCAGTCCGCTAACTAGCCTAGGTTCCCCCAGAAGCAGAAGCAGTGTGTTCACCTGTATGGTGGATGAGGGTCTGGAGCTCAGGGTGATGAGCAGCCCCAGCAGAGCACTGAGCAGGTCTGTGAACTCACTGCTCCTGCATCGCTCCTGCAAGCTCAGGCACAACAGGGCTCAGTGCACAAAGACACACACACACACACACACACACACACACACACACACGTGTGCGCGCACGCACACATGCACACACACACACACACATGCACACACACGCGCGCACACACACACACACACACACACACACACACACACGACACACACACACGCACACACACACATGCCCACACACACACACACACACATGCACACACACACACACACACACACACACACACACACAAGACACACACATGCATGCAAAATCCACTCGTTCTGGACCAGTGTTATCCTGGATCCAGCCCCTGAATCAGAATTTTCGCATTGGGTGCGTTAAGTAGCTGAGCGCTCAGTCAGCGATTTGTTTGAGCCAAACAAACCTGAGCAAAAAAAAACAAGGGGCGCGTTTTGGCTTGGGAATCGTTGGGACGCTGCTCGCTAATCACACATGATTGACAACAGTTGAAAAGTTCTCGTCTCCTAGCAACTCAGCGCTTGGTTAGAGCAGACTGTTAAGTGGTTTTAAAAAATGCTCAGAGTGACCATTCTAAGAGTGAGCGCTCAGCTACTTAACGCACCCATTTTCTAAAATGTGATTTAGAGTCTAGAAAGGCTCATGTCCAGAGTGATATCTCCATTCCAATCAGAGTCCTTTGAAAGCGATGACGGAATTAAACAGTGCGATATGATTGGTTAGGGGATTAACTAATCGCTGACGACTCCTTCAGCTACCATCTGGAAAAACGGCCGCAGGGGCATCCTGTTCAGACGGAATAATGAAGTGAAACCAAAATGGCAATTCCGTCTGCGTGTCAGGATAGATCAATGTTGTAATATCAGGGAAAGAACAGTGAAATCATGTCTCCCGGCGCGCGTTCTGTGACATTTCAAACTGGTAGCACATTATCAGGAGAGAGCAGCAAGGTGAGACCACCAGAATCCAATAACTACTTGACTGGGAGGCCGGTACGTAATCATATTCACCATGGCGATGAGGAGGGCCTCCCAGAGATCCGGGGAGCCGGCCAGCTCTTGGCGGATGACGTTGTCGCGGGTCAGCCTGCCGACCGTGGATAGGAGAGACAGGAGGACGAGTCGATTGGAGGAGGTGATATTCCTCTGGAGGAAGAGGGCGTAGACATGGCCTCGATCAACATATCATCTTGATATGAGTCATATTTGACGTCACCTGTAGTCGCACCTGTAGTCAAGTGTGTGTGTGTGTGTGTGTGTGTGTGTGTGTGTGTGTGTGTGTGTGTGTGTGTGTGTGTAGCACATATGTAAGGGGGCTGTACTTAGGGTTTGTTTTTTAAGGGTCTGGGGAGGTTGGGATATGGGTATAGGGATGAGTGAAATCTCTGCTATATAACTTTTTTCTATTCCTGTATGTAACTCTCCTACTGTATACTATTTGCCCCACTATTTTAAGACTGTATATTTATTTGCCCAGGGACTGCAGGTGGAAATTAGCTGTTTTAGCTATAACCTTGTACAGTGCATCTCTCCCTATTCTATAGGGTAAATGTCTACTGTACCTTGTCCCTGTCTTAAAAATAAATAAAATTCAATCAATCAATCAATCTTGCGTCTTACCAGCATGCGTGTGAATGGGGCCCCGACGGACAAGGCGAACGTGCCTCTTAGCTGCATGCAAAATCTACAGCAGGGGACACAATCACGCTTACGTTCAAACACACAACAATAAGCAAACAAAAAAACAGTCTTGATAAAGATCTTATATAAAGTCTGACATGACTAACTATACAACTACACGTTTCCCTGTCTCAG
>NC_140234.1:27370743-27418243 GCF_949987555.1 Borostomias antarcticus
ACGAAGGAGATAGGAAACAGAGAAAAGCGGGTGAGAGGAGAGGAGGAGTGAAGTGAAGAGGAGAGAGAGAGGAGAGGGAAGAGGAGAAGAGGAGAGCGCAAGAGGCGAAGAGGGAGAGGAGAGATATATGAGAGACCAGCAGAAAGAGTGGAATAGTGGACGTCATGGAGAGCAGGTTGGAGGGTCAGAGGTCGCCCCTCTCATAACGACCAGGGGTAGACAGGACCGACAGAGCTGAGTTATGCTGAGGAGAGAGGCCTTGCTAATGTCACCTCTCTCTCTCTCTCTTTATCTCTTTCATTCTCTCTCTACCTCCCTTTATCTCCCTCCTAGCTCTCTCATTCTGAGATTCGCCAACCCTGGCCTGGGTGAGTTACGTAACTGCTGCCCTTTACAGTAAATGACATTGTGAAGACGGGCAGTGGATCATCTGACACCAGGATGCTGTGTGTCCGTGCAAGAGCAAACAGAACAGATCATAGCCCTGATTACATTACATTACAATCATTTAAATGACACTTTTATCCAAAGTGACTAACAATAATTGCTATATTATTACTACAGTAGGTAATGGAGCGCTAGGGTTAGCTCCTCCTCCTCCTCCTCCCCTAGCCTGGGTCTCTAGGGATGCTTCTAGTAGTCATTCTTTATCCTTTTCTCCTTCTCTGTTGGTGATGTCTGGAAAGCCCTAAGGGAGCTAGACCCTAGGAAATGGTCCGGTCCTGATAATCTTCCCCCTCTGTTTCTGCGCCTGGCTGCAGACATCATAGCAAAGCCCGTGTCTCACATTTGTAATCTATCTGTTTTAAATAATGTAATCCCAGAGAGGTCTGGTAAACTACTTTTGTGCTCCTGCTCCTGAAAGGTGGTGATCCCAAAAACCTGAATAACTATAGGCCGAGTTCTAAGCTTTCTATTTTAGCCAAGGTCCCTGAACGCTTAGTTAATGACCAGATCAAGGACTTCCCGGGTTCGCATAATATTTTATCGCCCCTTCAATCTGGCTTTAGGAAGGAAGTCTTCCAGCATGCTCAATGTCTCAAATGGGGGGTATCCCAAGGTTCAGTCCTAGGGCCAACTCTTTTCACTATTTATATAAATGATATTGAGTCTGGGTCTACTTCAAACGCTCCTGTCCATTTATATGCCGATGACATGATTGTATATTGCTGTGCATTCATTCTCTGTCACTAATGTTTTATATTGCTGTGCATGCATTCTCTGTCACTAATGTTTTATATTGCTGTGCATTCATTCTCTGACACTAATGTTTTATATTGCTGTGCATGCATTCTCTGTCACTAATTTTATATTGCTGTGCATTCATTCTCTGTCACTAATGTTTTACAATCTCTGCAATCTGCTTGTGATGTCCTCCAGTCTCAACTGCATCAGCTTAAATTTGTGTTGAATGCAGAGAAAACCAAGGCCATGCTTTCCTCTAATAGCAAGCGGGTGCCAGCTGCTCTTCAAAGCATTGTTTCTCTTCAGGGTGCACCCATATTGATGACAGCCTTTCTTTTAAAATCCATGAATATAATATTTTAAATAAACTTAATTTTTTTCTTCAGGGACAAATCCTGCTTCTCATTTGCTGCAAGGAAATCCTGCTTCTCATTTGCTGCCTTCCTACTTAACTCTTTATCTATCTTTTTATCTAAACAATCCAGCTACAGCCTTCGTATCCAGGACTTCATGACCTCCTCCACCCTTTCGGTCCGTACTGAGAAAGGCAAGAAGGCGTTTTCCTACGCGGCCACTTCCTCCTGGAGCACGCTGCAGCTCCGGCTGAAGCTGTCAGACCTCATCCCTCTGACCAGTTTTAAATTGTTATTGAGGAATATTGAGAGTGCGTCATGACTTGCTCCTGTACTCGATTGGCTCCTGTAGCTACTCCATATTGACCCTCTCTCAGCATCTTATACCTTGATGTCCTTGTATTTCACTGTACATTTTTGTATCTGCTTTTATGTCTTATGCCGGGCTCAGACTACAGGATTTTTGGGCCAATTTATCCCCGATTCACCCCTCCCGACAATCGGAGAAGAAATCTGGTCTGTAACGTTGGTCGGGGCCGATGATCTGCCCAGATTATCTTGTAATGTGAGGGATTTACAGATCCAATCTTATATCTCCCGATCGGCTCGCAGACCCATCGGGGCGGCCCCGATAAAATCAAACATGTTTGATATTTAAGATTATTACGTCCCGACTTTACAAGTGAGACGGCGAGACCAGTGGTTCGTTGCTCCCTATGGCACGATAAGATCCTGTAGTGTGTGATGAGCCGTTATTTTCACATATTGCTGTGTGTGCTTGTTTGAGATGCGCAAGAAGAATATCTGTTAAGATTCTCCTTATGTGCGTGATGTAACCCGATTTCGAAATTGGTTAGGATTTTAAATATCCTGTAGTGTGAGCCCGGCATTAGTGATGCCACTTTGAGTCTGTCTTGTTATTATTCTGTTGCCTTGTTCTATTGTTGTTGCCTTGTTGCCCCCGTAACTTGCCCTGATTGTTGCTGCTGTTTGATACAGGTCACACTTGTCAATGAGCCCCTGGGTCTCAATGTGATTTTACCTGTTTAAATAAAGGCTTAAAATAATAAAATAAAAAAACTTTGTCGTAGTGTATCACAGTGAACCGAGGGCTAGTGCAAAGTGTATTGTGCATTGAACAGTGTCCACTCCCACCACATATGGGGAGTTGATTGGCTGTGGCGTCGTGGCCCGGTATGGGAAGCGTGCTCACTCTGGTGGGCACATGAAGCCAGAGGAGAAAGAGATCAATGGTGGACAGGGTCAGGCCTCGGCCCTCTCCCTTGAGAGGAGAGCCCACTGAGCGATGCCACAACAGCCAGCATTTTGCTTTAGAGAACACAGTGGGTGCGTTAAGTAGCTGAGCGCTCACTCTTAGAATGGGTGCGTTAAGAAGCTGAGCGCTCACTCTTAGAATGGGTGCGTTAGGTAGCTGAGCGCTCACTCTTAGAATGGGTGCGTTAAGAAGCTGAGCGCTCACTCTTAGAACGGGTGCGTTAAGAAGCTGAGCGCTCACTCTTAGAATGCTCACTCTGAGCGCTGAGTGGTTTTTAAAACCACTTAACAGTCTGCTCTAACCGAGCACTGAGTTGCTAGGAGACGAGAACTTTTCACCCTGTTGTCAATCATGTGTGATTAGCGAGCAGCGTCCCAACGATTCCCAAGCCAAAACGCGCCCCTTGTTTTTTTTTTCTCAGGTGATGATGATTATGACATGGTGTTTGGCTCAAACAGATCATAGTTCAAAACTGCTCACTTGTGCTCTGAGCAGATCAGTCTGAGCGTAACTGAACAACCCGTTAAGTGAATTCTGATCACTGATCGCTGACTGAGCGCTCAGCTACTTAACGCACCCATATATTGTGACATTGGGTGCATGGTCCCTCCTCCACCAGTCCACCCTTTGTCTTTCTCCTCTTCACTGGAGCTGCCATTGACGTCCATTTGGCCCACATGACAGTCGAGGGAGTGAGACTTAAAAGTGGGGAGGATGGAGGAGGGGGAGGGGAGAGGAGGGGAGGAGTTAGAAAGGATGGAGGGTGGGGGGGGTGGCAGAAAGAGAGATAAGAAGAATGGAGAGAGAGAGAGAGAGAGAGAGGGAGAGAGGGAGAGGGAGAGAGAGCAAGGCTGGCTGGCTGGCTGGCTGGCTGGCTGGCTGGCTGGCTGGCTGGCTGGCTGGCTGGCTGGCTGGCTGGCTGGCTGGCTGGCTGGCTGGCTGGCTGGCTGGCTGGCTGGCTGGCTGGCTGGCTGGCTGGCTGGCTGGCTGGCTGGCTGGCTGGCTGGCTGGCTGGCTGGCTGGCTGGCTGGCTGGCTGGCTGGCTGGCTGGCTGGCTGGCTGGCTGGCTGGCTGGCTGGCTGGCTGGCTGGCTGGCTGGCTGGCTGGCTGGCTGGCTGGCTGGCTGGCTGGCTGGCTGGCTGGCTGGCTGGCTGGCTGGCTGGCTGGCTGGCCTGACTCTGAAGCATGCAGACGTCTCGAGGCGCCAGAGAAGAGAAGAAAGAGAAGAGAAAGCCCAGAGTAAAGCTGTGTGCTACTCACAGTCAGTAATGGCCTGGGTCAGCAGCTGGATGCCTCCACAGTAGTAGAGAGGGATCTGCTCGGGCCTGGACAGCTTCTCCAGCAGCTCGGACACCCTGGTGGCCTTCAGCTCCCCCCTCTCCAGCTCCCCCCGCGCCTGGCACTCCTGCGCCTCCCTCTGCTCCTCCTGGTCCACCTGGAGGAGGTACTCTGGAGAAGAGCGGAGGAATGGAGGGAGAAGGGGAGGGGGGGAGGGAGGAGGGAAGGAGGGAGAGAGGAGTGTAGGGGGGAGGGAGGATGGAGGAGGGTAGGGGGGAGGGAGGGAGGGAGGAGGGTAGGGGGGGAGGGAGGATGGAGGAGGGAGGGAGGAGGGTAGGGGGAGGGAGGAGGGAGGAGGAGAGGGAGGAGGGAGGGTAGGAGGGAGGAGTGTAGGGGGAGGGAGGAGGGAGGGAGCGAGGGAGGAGGGTAGGGAGGAGGGAGGGAGGGAGAGAGGAGTGTAGGGGGGAGGGAGGAGGGTAGGGGGGAGGGAGGAGGGAGGGAGGGAGGAGGGTAGGGGGGAGGGAGGAGGGAGGGAGGGAGGGAGGGAGGGAGGGAGGGAGGGAGGGAGGGAGGGAGAGAGGTGAGTGGGGCAGGAATGGAGGGAGCAGAGGGGAAGGAAAGGAAGGAAGGAATACAGGAAGACAGGAAAGCAGTAAGGAGGAGGGAAGGGAAAATCTGATCTGAGTGTGTCCAATCAGAGGATAGTAGCGTGTCGCTACGGTAGCTATAGCACCCGCGTGCAGCAGTGCTCTGACTTCCTCTCTCTCTCTTTAGTGTCTGGATGACATCTCTGTACAGTATGTGCCGGACGACCCCCCTCTGGGTAGCAGGAAATGAGAGCAGAGCTCCCATCTGTGACGCCTATAGGAGTATAGTGATCTCTGTCTCTAAATGGGGCACCGACACCACGGAGCAGCTCTCAGAACAGTGCTCCAGGGAGACTATGCTAAGATCCACTTCTATATGACAGCGTATGATGATAAAGTACATACCCTAAATGTATCTCTCTGGTTATACACAACACGGATTAAGCAAACAGGCGATAACACATAGGCCACAGGCGATACATGGAAATGCAAGTCAACTGAATCCATTGGAGGTGCTTGTTGTTCTTAGCTTTTGCTCAGTGTTCTGTGTTGGAAACATTTTAATAACATCCCAAAAGATCCTGTCTCCAATTTAATGTGTTTCTTAACACCTGCTCCTCCCTTGAACTCTGTAGAATAATATGGTGTGTGTGTGTGTGTGTGTGTGTGTGTGTGTGTGTGTGTGTGTGTGTGTGTGTGTGTGTGTGTGCGTGTGTGTGTGTCCGTGTGTGTGTGTGTGTGTGTGTGTGTGTGTGTGTGTGTGTGTGTGTGTGTGCCTGCATGTTTGCGTGTGTATTTCCTCTGTGGGAAATCAACTAGTAATCTATGGCAAGGGCCGCAAGCCAAACAGCTAAATGAACAAGCTAACCACTCAATCAGTCGGTTTCTACACACTCAAAAACAGGACTAGGAGCAAGTACACCCCCTCGGGGCAGATGGTACTCGTTGACCAGCAGACCGGCCAGTGGGGGTGGTATGGTGGGTTAAGGTTACCTTGACCGGGTCCTAATCTGATTATTGCTATGAGGGAGTCTTCAACTGGGAATTCATCAGCCCTACATGATGGAGGTACACAGGGGAGTTTGGATTTGAGCTTTTGTAGGGACACTTGTAATAAAAAAAACAGGGTTAGAGTTAGGGTTAGTTGGAACTGGAACTTTTTTCATTTCAGTGCGACTTTAAATGCCCTGGGCAATAAAATACATCTTAATATAAAATAAATCTTCTTAATAGCATCCATGGTGTTCCCATAGTTCTTATCCACTGGCTCTAGTAGATCTTATCTCAGAAGAGCTGTGATTGTAGCCCATCAGTTCCCACAAAAACATAATTTTACTGGGCCAACAATTTGATCATATCTTCCTCAGGGCAGAGGTGAAAGAAATGCACATATTGAGCTGGAGCATCTGAGTGTGTGGACCCCGCTTCAGTTTGTTGGCCTAGCGCACCCTGGTAAGAAGTGAACTACTCTTATCGGTTTCCAATTATAAACTGAAATGACAGAATGGTTTTGGATTATGTGAAAACCTGACTACTCACTTATTGATCAGTACCTTCTGTAGCTAAGGTTGGCAAAGGTTAGTGATAACGCCCATGTGAGTAATTAGTGATGTCTATTATGCAAATCATTCTCTCAAATCCAATATTGTGTACTACCTTTGACCACAGTGTCCTTCCCTGGATCCATTTCCACTATCCTCTGGTAGCAGCTTCTGGCCTGTAAAATGAGATGTTTTATTGGTGTAATGTGATAGGTCGATGTGCTACAATCATCCCTTTCACAGACGGAGATCAATACATGATTCTAGCTTCATCTCTCATCTCTCTGTAAAGCGCATTGTGTTGCCTCTGTGTATGAAATGCGCTTTACAAATAAAGTTTGATTTGATTCATCAAAGTGTATTCTCCTCAGATAACGCAGCAGCGTCTTTGAGGTCACCAATGTGCAAAGAATTCTGTTATTGTGTTCTCTACAATACAGCAGATTACTGTATTGGTGTATGAATCATTTCTCCTCCCATTCCAAGCCTGTGTGTGAGTGATAGCGGTGGTTGGGATGGTCACGCTCACCTGGCTGTAGTCCCTCAGTGCCAGGTGAGCTCGGCCCATGTGCACGTATGCCTTCACACAGCCCTCGTCACACTGGGAGGGACAGACACAGCAGGGGGTCAGAGTCACGCTGGCACTTTCACTCCGCCAAGATGATTGAGAGAGACGTGAACGACAGAGGGAAAAGGGAGAGAGGTAAAAGAAGATGGCGTCTAGAGGAGGAACATAAACCACGCCTGGAACATTTAGCTGTGAGTGACTCCTGCAGTATCTACGGTGCGCCCAGCTCCCAGACCCCCAGGGCCTTGGGCTCTGCTGTCCAGCAGGCCGGCCTTACCTTCAGGGCCCACTGGCAGTCGCTGATGGCCTGCTTGTACTCCCCCAGCTTGATGTAGGCCTGGGAGGGAGGAGAGAGGGGAGAGAGAGGGGGGTGGGGCAGCTGGTAAGCAGAGGCATCTCACTTAATAGTGACCCAAGCGATGTGCAAAAGTTGCTTTTGTCCTTGCACCCTATCTGTTGTCTATTCATTAGTGTTATGCACCAACGGTCCAGAACACGTTCCTAGCATGTGTGAAAACCTACTTGGCAAAAACACATCTGATTAATTGCAATGCAATATGGCCAGCTGGTCACTGAAAATGTGAATTGATCTCAAATTGATTGATCTGGCTAAGTATAGGTTTAATAAATAAGACAAATAAATACCACTGGATATGACCAGTAAGTCGCTTTGGATAAAAGTGTCTGCTAAATGAGTGTAATGTCCTGTAATGTTGTTGGTGTAGCGTAGCGTACCTGTGCTCTGTTGGTATAGAGTGGCTGCATGTCTCTGATCTCCTCCAGACCCTCACTATAGTGCTTCACAGCAGACTGGTAATCCCCCAGGGAGTAGGCCTCGTTCCCCTTCTCTTTCAGAGCTGAGGAAGACACATTTCATTTCATTTCAAACCTTTATTTCAACTCGTTAGACACTGAGGTTTCCCTCATTGGCGGTGTCGACGAGCTAACAAAATCATACACAATCATAAACAAACAATAATAAAGAACAACAGATCAATGTACATTGTTGCAGATATAATCATTAAAAAACAATTGCAGGATGAAGTGCAAAGGCTAAGGGCCATAGATTTAAAGTCTGTCATAGTAGGAAGCACCTCAAGCTTTAAAGTCTGTTTGAGGGCGTTCCACGTACAGGGAGCGTCGTAAGCAAAGGCAGTCTGACCAAGTCCAATGTTCACACGAGGAACCTTAAAAACAAGTCGATCATTCGCAGCAGACTGGTAATCCCCCAGGGAGTAGGCCTCGTTCCCCTTCTCTTTCAGAGCTGAGGAAGACCCATCCACAGCAGACATGGCTCAGATGACCATGATGATGATGATTTTTTATTAATAGTGTCACATGCTTTAGGGCACAGACCACATCGGCGTATCAATCTGATCTATACATTTTGCAGTGAATTATCTGAGGTGTGTTTGATTTTCCGCGGAGTTTGCACTTTTGGGAATGCTCAATTGATCTCACTGTACTGGGTGATCTAAATCAAGCACTCCATCCATCCATCGTCGTCCGCTTATTCGGGGTCGGGTCGCGGAGGCAGCAGTTCCAGCAGGGGGCCCCAGACATCCCTTTCCCTGGCAGCATCAACCAGCTCTGCCTGGGGAATCTTTAGCCGCTCACAGGCCAGTGCAGAGATGTAATCCCGCCACCTAGTCCTGGGTCTACCCTGCGGCCTCCTCCCAGCCGGACACGCCTGGAACACCTCCCTAGGGAGGCGCCCAGGAGGCATCCTCACTAGATGCCCAAACCCCCTCAACTGGCTCCTTTCGATGCAAAGGAGCAGCGGCTCTACTCCGAGTCTCTCCCGGATGACTGAACTTATCACCCGATCTCTCAAGGAGACCCCAGCCACCCTCTGGAGAAAACTCATTTTGGCCGCTTGTATCCGTGATCTCGTTCTTTCGGTCATGACCCATCCTTCATGACCATAGGTGAGGGTGGGGACGAAGACATACCGGTAGATCGAGAGCTTTGCCTTTTGGCTCAGCTCTCTTTTCGTCACAACAGTGCGGTAAAGCGACTGCAGAACCAAGCACTCCCTCAGGTATTTGTAAATACTATTTGATACAGGTCTGGGGGAAAAAAAATGAGTGGAATAGATAATGTTGACACACAGTGACCTGCGTGAGTGATGCAGAATGTGTTATTAGTTCTGGCAGGGAATGGCCGGGACACAGCTACATACGAACCCTTGGCTTTGACCTCCTTCACCCTCCTCCTCCTCGTCCTGTCCTCTGCGTCCTCCTCTAAGGCTCTCATGAAGGGCTCTGTGGAGGTGAAGAGGAGATAAAGCCTTTCGAAGAACCAGCATGTGTACTGCATTAATGAGAATTAACATTGAGCACTAATCAAGAGCATTCATGCCGTGCACCATTTCCTCTCCTGATTCCTGTGTGTGTGCGTGCGTGCGTGCGTGCGTGCGTGCGTGCGTGCGTGTGCGTGTCTCCTCGCTAATTACCTCCGCCCAGGTCGGGGGGAGGAGGTTATGTTTTCCGTGCCTCATGTTGGTACTTTAGTTAGTTAGTTCATTCGCAGGATTACAAAAAAAACAACCACATCATCATGAAACATGAGCCACGGTAGAACCCATTACATTTTGGAGCGGATCTGAATCACGGGGATAAATAATTATTTTTCACTTGGGTTAACATTGCCAGATAGGGCATTAAAAGCCTTGTTATATTATGCACCACAGTGCCATCTAGTGTTCATCTCATATTGCGAGACGTGCTTCTCTAAACTAGACAAACCCACTCCACTTACACGTTCGACAGCTGTACATGCTGACACTATGGAGGCCTGTGCTCCCCGAGTGCCCTTGTAGTTCATTGTATGCTACAGAAATAACTCTGCTGCATCTACTGCCCTGAAAGCCTCCCTTGCACCTACATATTGCACCAATCAAACTCAGCCTTGCGGCACATCTCCCGACCAATGGGATGCTCCTCAGTGGATACTGACCACTTTAGAGGGCCAACTGAAGCTAGATGAATTAAACTGGGATTGTTTGCTCTCGGGGAACAAGGATTAGGAAGATACTTCTAATTGGATTCTGCTGAGCAAAAGTGTTTGGAAACAAAAGAACTAAGAAACAGGACTGAGACCTGACAGGTTGAGTAAGATATGAGCTGTGTTCGGAATCGCTCCCTTTTCACTATATAGTGCACTATATAGGGCGTCAGCCATTTTGTTAGTAGTGTCCGAATTCTCCACAGAATTTTCATTCCCTATAAAGTCCACTATTTATTACCCACAATTCACCTTGATTTGCAGGGAACAATGCATGTACCCTACTTTTTCTCCGTTCCCTAGGTAGTTCACTTCATGGTGAACCCTATATAGGGAATAGGGAGTGAGGGAACGAGGGAGCGATTCCGAACAGTTAATGTCATTAAGACTATGCAGGGTGTATGGGGTTTTCACTGAGTTGAATTGAACCAAGCATAATTATTAGAAGAGGTGTTGTACATTTTCAAGTCAATTTCCAGCTGGTTGATCAGTACTTGGCAAAAATACTTTTTTCACAAGTTGAAGTCAGAATGACTCATGAATCCAAAAATGGTCTAATCTTCCAATCACAGACTGAAGAAGAAAAATCACTTACCTGGACTTACATTGTCATCATGTCTGCCACACTGAAAATAATGAATGAAACAATGAAAAATGTTGCATAATTGTCTGAAAAGAATGAATGAGAGATGATGAAAAACTTGACTTGCATAATTGTACCGATTACTCTGTGTGTGTGTGTGTGTGTGTGTGTGTGTGTGTGTGTGTGTGTGTGTGTGTGTGTGTGTGTGTGTGTGTGTGTGTGTGTGTACCAGAGAAGCCGGAGGTGACTGTGGGGTGTGTGTATTGATCACAGTCTTGTTGACCCGTGTTCTGCATGGTTCCTCTAACTCCAAGGCAGCTATGTGGTGATCAGCTTTCTGCACAGCTCTCTGCTGAGAGACCACATCTGACGAGCTCAGGTCTCTCACCAGGTCACCTAAGAGAGCGGAGGGAAAGAGAGGGAGGCAGGGAGAGAGAGAGGGAAGGAGGGAGGGAGGGAGGAAGGGAGAGAGAGGGAGAGAGAGGGAGGGAGGGGGAGGGAGGGAGAGAGGAAGGGAAGGAGAGAGAGACGAAGGTAGGGAGAGGGAGGGAGAGAGGGAGCGAGGGAGAGAGGGAGGGAGAGAGAGGAAGGGAGGGAGAAAGGAAGGGAGGGAGAGAGGGAGGGAGAGGAATTGAGGGAGAGAGGAAGGGAGGGAGAGAGCGGAAGGGAGGGAGAGAGAGGAAGGGAGAGAGAGAGGGATGAAGAGATAGGAAGGGAGGGAGAGAGAGTAAGGGAGAGAGAGAGGGATGAAGAGATAGGAAGGGAGGGAGAGATATGAAGGGAGGGAGAGAGAGAGAGGGATGAAGAGATAGGAAGGGAGGGAGAGATAGGAAGGGAGGGAGAGAGGAACGGAGGGAGAGAGGAAGGTAGGGAGAGAGAAGAAGGGAGGGAGAGAGGAAGGGAGGGAGAGAGAGGAAGGGAGGGAGAGAGGAAGGGAGGGAGAGAGAGGAAGGGAGGGAGAGAGAGGAACGGAGGAAGGGAGGGAGAGAGAAAGGGAGGGAGAGAGAGGAAGGGAGGGAGAGAGGAAGGGAGGGAGAGAGAGGAAGGGAGGGAGAGAGAGGAACGGAGGGAGGGAGAGAGAGGAAGGGAGAGAGAGAGGAAGGAAGGGAGAGAGGAAGGGAGGGAGAGAGAAGGGGCGGCAGAGACAGAGAACAGGAGGAAAAAGGAGGACGTGAGAGAAAGAGGGGGGATAAGCTTTTGTCAATGATAAAATGTGGATTTGCTGTAGCTAGCCGCGTTACTCGATCGGGTACAACAACGATGGACGAGAGACCCCATGCTCTGCAATATCAATGATACTGCCAATACTCCAGTTTGCTAGTTAGCCAGATAGATAACAGAACTAGCACTAACAATAGCTAAACACTGGGGAATGACTGTTGTAGTTACTTACTTATTTTGTCAACATTCTTCAAAAAACTATTTAAGTCTTCGAAATCTTTATCCATATCTAAAGTTACTATATTATGATATATTGGCAAACTAGGTAAAATCTGCTGGTTATGTTAGTCTACTGGGTATAAACACGATGACTCCGGTTGACTATCTGTGACTAGTAACTATGGAAACGGTCACTCTCCTCGAGTAGGGATTGGATTCCTACCGGTCACGTGCTCATGTGAATATCAACAAGAGAACATGCTCGTTCCTCGCCGTGTCACGCGGTGCTTTCACACGGTGCTTCTCCCAAACAACTGTTGTGTCCTTTAAAGACAATCTACATTTTCAAAAGTAACTGAATGACTTGATATGTTTGAAAGGTAGCAAATGCACTCCTCTCCTAATATAAGTCAAGTTTCAGATTGCAGCTGTCTGCAGTTCCAAAGGCCTCACTCTCACGTCGCTGTTCATAATGAACCAACACTGTCTGCCACCCCGAGTACAATCACGGTAGGCTACTAACAGCGACACATGCTCCAACGCTCAAGTGCTCCGTATCAAACGTATCAAAGCGTTTGGTAAATCTCTCCACTAGATGGTGGCATGCACTCGTTTTTCTCCTCATCAATCCGTCTTGATCGAGGTAGTCTTCTTCTGTGGTGGTGGCGGTCTCTTTGAAGCTTCGGAAAAATAATTTCACTCGGACAGAACGCATCTAAATAAGTTATTTAATGGTAGAGCCCAGGCTTCAAAACCCAGCATTTGTTTAAATAGAGCCTTTTGTTTAGGTAAGTGAAGTTTCATGTTTATCTGACACTTGTAAATATGAGCGCCTCTCCTAAATAGGCCGACACCGATTTATTTTGACGGCGAAGTGAATGGAGCGGCAAAGGACTGTTGTCTGGCATGAGCGAGCATGCGACAACAGGACTGAAAAGAGCTAAGTAGCCTACCTGCAGTGTGAACGAGGGTTATGTGCTGTAACCAACAGCTCAATTTCAGTTTAACATAACCCCATACATCATCAATAGGTTGTGCACTCATATATAACCATGATAACCAGTGACTGGTTATGTCTCCTCAGTTGGTGTGATTTCCCCTAAAATAACGTTTCAGTTCAATAAAGAGCTTTCTGCCTCCATGCAAATTGGTCTAGGTCAGCTGTATGTCTTCATCACACAACAGGCACCAGTATGGAAAGTGGGCTATTATCTTAATCAAGGTGAATTTGATTTGTCTCATAGTTGGTGGTGCATCCATTGTTTTCATTGCACTGAATAGGCCTAAGTTAAATCAAGTGCACCCCGATTACTTTGGCAACATGCAACACAGGCGGCTGTAGCTCAGGAGGTAGAGCGGGTCGTCCAGTGATTGTAGAGTCGGCGGTTCGAATCCCGGCTCCTCCTGACGACATGTTGAAGTGTCCTTGGAAGGACAAGACTCTGAACCCCAAATTGCTCCCAGTGAGCAGGCTAACACCTTGCTTGGCAGCCGCCACCATTGATGTGTGAATGAGAGGCCTTCATTGTAAAGCTCTTTGAATAAAAGCGCTGTATAAGTGCAGTCCATTTAGTTAAGTGCAGCTGACCTGACAGGTATCTGCACTCTGCAGACTACTGGCCCAAGGAACATACAGTAAGGAAGAAAACATCAGAGACTTCATACATTCACAGTTATCTGCACTCTGCAGACTACTTAGCCTGGTATGACCATCCCAATCTAGCGAGCTCACTGCTTCGCTCCGCCAATGTGAGCTTGTGAGAACGGGATGGTCGTACCAGGCTACAGACTACTTGCCCAAGGAATATAAAGGGAGTGCCAGAGACATACATTCACACAGGGCTGAAAATTAACACCTGCCACCGGCCAAATGCAGGTAAAATGTCCAATTGGCGACTAGATTTTGGAAGGCTATCTGAAAAATATATATACTTGGCCGGTAGATTTTTTAATCTACAATCCCCTTGGTAGGTGACTCACCGTGAGCCAAAAAGTTAATTTTCACCCCTGCATTCACACACTATCAGGGAAGTTCTGCTGCTCCACTGAAGGCCATAATTGCTGCCGTCTGGAAAACACAGCCTCAAGGCTCGGGCCTGTGGGGCTCCAGGACCGCTGTTTCCACCAGGCGACAGGCTCTTGAACAATGGACGCTTTGTTATACGCAGTACACTTGCTGTTTAACAGTGTACACGTAGACAAGCATGTTATGTGTGGCCTGTTGATTTCTGAGGATCTTCACAAAGCTCCAAAGGAATGCAGGAGACGCTTGGTAGCCATATTTTGTACACATACATGCAGTTCAAAGTGCACATAGCACAACAATGGCCTGTAGCCTGCTTGCAACACATACACACAAACTGTAGACTCAGAGTGTGCACACACATGCAAACAATGCACGTTTGTACTTTTCATGCACCTACACTTTATATATATACATATATACACACACACACTTTTGTTGTATAGCACTGTCATACAGTACTACTGGTTTTATTGTTGTTGCTTCAGGGCTGTGGAGCAGCCCAAGCATGTTACTCCCACACAGCCCACTTGTATGATGATGTAATAACATTGTAGGCTATAATGCATTTAGCAGTGTCTCTGTACACTTTACAGAGAATGTGAATTAAAAACAAGACAACAATATTCACAATACAAGACAAATAAACAGTTTTCCCCCATGTAGCCTACTGTACTGCAGCAAGCCACACGTGGGACATTAAAGGACAATGCTCGTTTTTGACAACCTGGACCTTATTTACGACATATTATAAGACGTTTGACTCACCAATATCACTTTGGTGTAGTTGGGAGGCCTGTAGAAGAAATTTAAAATCCAGCGCGAGCCAGTATATCCATGTAATGGCGGTGGTGGGGCAACGAGAATGCAGCTTCTAAAAATCTATTTTCTGCCGCGAAACGGTTGTTTTCATCAATCTGTCTTGATGAATCGCTAGTTGTGCTTACATAGAGAGAATAGGCCTGTTGTGGTATTTCACATGCCTCTGTAATATGATCTTTAGAAACGTCTTTAGACACGAAATAGCTTCCTCACTTGCTCCAGCATGCATGCGCACAGCGTGCTGGAGCAACGATTGCGCGCTGTGCGCATTAGTGCTGGAGCAAGTGAGGAAGCTATTTCGTTTCGAAAGACGTTTCTAAAGATCATGGCATGTGAAAACCACAACAGTTATGCTCTATGTAAGCACAACTAGCGATTCATCAAGACAGATTGATGAAAACAACCGTTTCGCGGCAGAAAATCGATTTTTAGAAGCTGCATTCTCGTTGCCCCCACCACCGCCATTACATGGATATACTGGCTCGCGCTGGATTTTAAATTTCTTCTACAGGCCTCCCAACTACACCAAAGTGATCTCGGTTAGTCAAACGTCTTATAATATGTCGTAAATAAGGTCCAGGTTGTCAAAAACGAGCATTGTCCTTTAAATCATTATGGAACGAGAAGCAGTGGGATATCATGGATATTAGTTACACCGTTACCCCCGTTACACCCCGCTAGCCGTGCCGATATCCGTGACATCCCACGGCTTTGAGTTCTATAATGCTTTTATACAACGGTTGCCACATTTATCCGTCAATATTTCAAAAAGAACGACAATACGAACTTTAAAATGTATTTTTAATGGAACTATTTGTTAATCATTTGCAGATACTTCCGCTGAAAAAGGGAACGTTGGCAGGCAACGACAATGCTACAGCACATCTTTGTAAACATTGATCTGGACACTGCCACGGCTACTAATAAGAGGTGGATTGATAAGATGTGCGAACATTCCCTTCTAGCGTGGGGAAATCGTGGTTATCGCCACGGCTGGAATGCAAACTGACCAATAGAGACAATTGACCGGATCTATACCGTTGTATAAACAGTATCTACTGTACATGTAATGCAGCAAGCCACACGTGGGACATACTGTACAGTATCTGACGCCTCCTTCTGTAGTGGTGCAGGAGTGGATTGAGTGTGTTTTGGAATGTTAACAAGAAGCAGACCAGTCCCAGTGGATGCCTGTGTGTGTGTGTGTGTGTGTGTGTGTGTGTGTGTGTGTGTGTGTGTGTGTGTGTGTGTGTGTGTGTGTGTGTGTGTGTGTGTGTGTGGCCGTAACAGATGCATAATGGACATCTCTGTATGTGTAACTAAGCAGAGTTGAAAGGCGGAAAGTCATACAGGCTAAACACATTCTTTGGCAAGAACACAAACACGCAGATCCTTGCTAACTACTGTAACCTCCCCCTCACCCTCTCTCAGATCAGACACATAGTAGACAACAATATCTAGCTCTCCCTCCCTCTCTCTCTCTCTCTCTCTCACACACACACACCATTCATCAAAGGAAATAGCCTACCATAATTAAACCATTAGCACGTGCCTATTGCTAATGGCAAAAAAGTATTGCAGTATTATTTTACTAATTGCTAGGCCTTACTTTTCTTTTCTTTCTTTTTTTTTGTTTTATAATTTTTTGTACTTATTCTTGCATTTTTTTTAATCATGCATGTACACTAACAAAAATAACTTGAAACTTGAACTTCTATTTATCTTCTTCTATTCATTTTCATATAGGCTTTATTTTCTAAATGTATGAATCAAGTGTTGTCAATGCAGTTGACAACCGATTCAAAGAGTGTGGGGCCATCAGAGGAATTTAAAGGGGAATTTGTCAGCTAAGTGGATTTAGCAGTGCTAACATTCAAATAAGCAACTATTTAATAAACTACTTTCAGATTTCAATATATGAGACATCTTAGCTTTTTCTATTGAGTAGCCTACTATTTGAATCGAATGTTTTTGTTGTTGGCAATTGATTTAGGCTATAAACTATCAGCTTACAGGCTAATAAAAAAATAAAACTATTGTAGTATTGCCAACATAATGCTCACTCGGATCTTCAAACTTCAATCTTTAAACATGTTTTCACATCTTAAACGTGTTTTTTGGCGGGGTTAGTTCCAGTTTACTACTTTTGTAAAACCTTACCTTGTACCGGTGGGAGGGGCTTGCCAATGCCACGGCTGGAAAGCTGGCATGCAAATTAGTGGGGGTGGGGTTTAGCGGGGGTGGGGCTTGGACTGGACTCGCTCACACTTTGCCATCAGGAGCTGTTCCACTGGAGAGAGAAACGTCCTCTGTGACAGCCTGTTATAGCTGTTCCACAAGCTTTCTGTTGCCCACTAAGTTGAGGGATGTAATTTCCATTTTTGTTCAATGGTGGGATAAGTATGGTGGCCCTGAAAGGCAAAACATGATGACATTTCACAAAACACAACCATGACGAAATTTCAGAAAGCATATCAACATTTCACAAAACAATGATATTTCACAAAACACAATATTTCGCAGAAACACAACATTTCACAAAAATACAACATTTAGCAAAAACACAATGACATTTAGAAAAAACACGTGTGACAAAGGCCCAATCCCATTTCACCCCTTGGCCCTAGCGCTTGGCCCTAACCCTCGGAAATGCGCATTCACGTTAGGGCTAGGGGTGTCCCAATTCTCTTTGCGTCTACGGTTAGGGCAAAGTGCGAGGGCTAGATTTTCGTGACCCACACTTCAGAACGAGGGCTACCCAGAATGCTTTGCAAATCTCTCAAAAATCTGTCGACAATATGGCGACCGAAAAAAGGAAATTCACAAATGTAATTTTTTCTTCGTTAATAGATGTAAACATTGCGATAACCATCGCATTATTATTGTTTTATGTTGTTTCAACGTAGTATATATATATTATTTATAACAAGCATGACACAAAAGATCGCTAGTCTGTAAGTCTCTAACGTTAACTAGCTAGCTTACCACGTAGTTTACATTACATTAGTCACAGCAGCTTTTTTACTAACAGTATAATATTTAGAACTATAATGTTATACGCAATGTATTTGTGCCACATTGCTTACCAATTGAACCATTGTTAGTTATTCTCTTTGTTACTCACCATACTTACCACATGGCCCAGGGGCAAAAGGAGGAAGCACCCAAACACTTCCTGTATTAATAGACTGGATGACATCACTAGTGATGTCATTGGGGTGAGACCAACTATGAGGGGGAGAGAAATGTTAAGTTATTAATTTTGGCTGCGTCCCAAATCGTGTACTTCCATAGTACAGTATAATATAGTAAGTGAATGTAGTGTGTAATGTGTAGTAATGTGAAGTAGTATGTCCCAATACATAGTATGCCAAATGCAGTATGGCAAAAATGCCAGGATGTCTTCAGTTTCGTTTATTTGATTAAGAGGGACAATATACATTAATAAACACATGGTGTAAATGCACCCGATTTTAGCCAAAAGGCTAGTTTCCATCGGCAGTCCCCCTGCCAGAAAATTAAAAGGCCGACCTGCAAGGGTCAAATTGGTACACAGTGGTTAAAATCAACACAGTACACACAACATTCAGGGACATTACACCATGAATCACATGGGACAGCACAAACAGTATACAACATTCAGAGACTAAACATTACACAGTACATAATTTCACAACACAACACACAACATTCGGAGGCTAATGGTCTTACTACATCCGGTCGTATTTTGCAGTATGCAAGCCAGCACTTTTCTGGCTATTCTGACCCACAGTCCTGTGCTCAGCGGAAATTATATCACATGTGGGAGTCGCGCCGGAGGCGTTTTGATGAATCCCAGCTGTGGACAAATGTTGCTTCATGGACAGCGGCGGATGTGGTGATATTTCAAGGCACAATGTTATGACAAGATAGTATGTTCCAATTGGATGCATACCGCATGCAAAGTACATACTTTCTAGGGGCAGCTGTTGTACGTACTGGTAGTAAAAAGTAGTAGTATGCGATTCGGAATGAAGCTCTTATGTTTTGGTTGCTCTGGCACCTTTAGAACCAAAGGTAATGACCAAAAAAACATGGACCAATCAGCATTGAGGGGGCATGGCCTCTTTACCATGGACCTGTTTTATAGGAGGGTTGCAATCACGTGATCAAATGTTTTCACTGGACCCCTTCACCGCCATCTTGGTACTTATGGTAGATATGGAGAAACCTAAAGGACAGGTTCCAAATTTAGCATTACAGGCCATGTTATAAGGCTATTTACGATATACAACAGCCGATATTGAAGTTTTGTCAAACGGTGCACTCTCGAGATATAGCCCATCATCGCTAACACACTCAATGGATCCATAGACAAAATCCCTCAAAAGCACCATAAACTCTCGAGAGTAGGCCTCATACGTGGTGTGGTCATTTTAAAAAGGGCATGGTCATTTCCGGGTTGTTTGTCCCAGATAGAGATTTTGACACACATCCCAAGTTGTTCCTTAGTGTCATATTATCCTATAATAGTTTATCCATTGTTTAAATATTTAGTACTGAAATATATGCAAATGTACGCATATTTAATGAGATATTGCCTCATTTGCATATGTAAATATTTTTTGAAGATGTGGAATCATTCTGGGTGGGGATCTTAATGTGAAGATTAAACTGGTAGAAATTCATCAGGATAAAAAACTATTCATCTGTATAGTGTCTCCCCTTAAAAAGGGCCTGGTCATTTTCAGGTTTTTCGTCCCGGATAGAGATTTTCATACACATCCCACGTTGTTCAGTTGAGAAAATCTCTCCTAAATTAAGGGCATACATATCTTATCCAGATCCACACTACAATCCTGGGAAACGCACACGCACCTTAAGTGGCACAAAAATTCCCAAATGCCTTTGCCGATACAGCCTAGTTGCAGTGGTTTAGCGCCACCCTGGGCGGCCCCCTGGTGTCTCATTTCAGCCTGTGTACTCTGGGGTTTCCTTGGTAACAGAACAAGTAGGCTAGTTCCCAGTAATTCTCCTGAGCTGCGCCGTTCCACTCCCGATTCAAACCGGAGCTTTGTCTGCGAGTCAGCCAGTCCCACATTCTGCAAGGGTGATTTGTTGATTTGTTGCTGCTGTGTCGTCAGCCCCAGCCAGACCAGGCGGTGCCCACGGCCAGGAATGGAAAGTGCTTTGACCAGTGGAGAGGAGGGGATGACCACACAGATGCCCGGGGAGAATGGACTGAGCTAGCTGAGTAGCCCGCATCCATGACCTTCATGAACTAATCATTCCACGCCTCCATCTTTGAAAAGCATGCAGTGATTCAGTTTATGTTACGTAATATCCGTCAGTTGACATTCTTGGTTGACATGTGGAGATAGAGTGTCCTAAATATAGCAGGTTCAATGGCACTCACTTGGGGTCACCAAAACAAACAGTGAGTCATTATCATCAGAAGAGGCTGTCAAAAACTGTTGCAAATATATCCCCAGCCATAACACCATGCTGCCTACAGGCACATTTTGATGTTATAATTTCCTCTCCTAGCTCTTAATTAGTTCAGTTTAGTTCAGTTGTGCAGATGCTGCAGTGACTGTAAGTCAGTCCTGCATGTGTTTACTGCACTGTCATTGATGTAAAAACAGGAAATGTGTGAATTCCTGTAAGTAGCCCAGAATGCCAGAGGGTCGCCCCTCATGAAAAGCCCACGACCCCTAAATGGCACTGACCACAATGCCTCAGTGTTCATCACTTCTCTGTTGAAAAAAACTCTCATTCCAGTCACAGACCATGGTTTCCATTCAAAGATCTCTTCCTAAAATCCAACAAAAAAAGTCTGTTAAATTGTTGACCTCTCATTTATTCTTCATATTATGTTGACATGGACTGTGATAGCTTCTAGTAGGCCCTTAGTGACCTAAAGGCCTAGTCCCTTGGTGCCAAAGCCCCCTAGCCACCTAGCCCCATAGTCATTTAACCCCTAGTCCCTTGGTCCCAAAGTCCCCTAAACATCTACAGTATCGCCATAGCCACCTAACCCCTAGTCCGTTGGTCCCACAGCCCCCTAGCCCCCTCTCTTGGACTAAAAAATGGCAGCAAATGCATTTTGGGGAGAGAGCCCCCTCAGACCCCCACCTCACTTTTGCCTACAATCCTCCTAAATATCTACAGTCACCATTAGCTACTGATGAATTTTAATTGGCCCAGTAGAATATATTTTCACGGGGCCCTACATAGCCATCATTGTAGATAAAGTACTGAATCACCTTCAACAAAGAGGTAACATTTCACTTCTCTCAGAACTCCTCCATGCTTTCAGCAGTCACACAAAAACACATTCAAACTCCAGCAGAGACAACCGTTTTTACTACTAGTTACGTCTCTAAGATTTAAAGATGTATTAATTTAAAATAGGTAAAGTGCATATTAATGAACATTAAAAATCGAATGGAAACACACCAGATTTAGCCACCAGGCTAATTTTCATCTGTTGTCCCTCGGCAGGTTGATGGAAACAAACCTCCTTGTCTCCTACAGTACATCGGTGCACTTTTGTATTCAGTATTGTTTGTATGTATTGTCTGTTTTTATTTTATTTGTATATACTGTAAAGCACTTTGGTGCAACTTCGGTTGATTTTAAATGTGCTATACAAATAAAGTTGACCTTGACCTTGCCTCCACATCGCCCCCTCTCTAGCCCCTGTTGTTGCCCCACATCGCCCCCTCTCTAGCCCCTGTTGTTGCCCCGCGCCTCCCGCGCGCTGCCCTGTGCGCCTCCCTGGCCCCGCGACATGGCACTCGCGCTCAGGTTTTCGTATCACTCATCCGTTCTTCCATCTTTGCCCTTTCAGCCCCAGGTACCCGATGAGTTATGCCTCCCTACTTCAGCCATCCTACCACACGCCTTCTTCTGTCTTTTTCCTGTTTTGTTGTGTTAACTTTTGATGATTCAACTGCCCATGGGCCTTTTTACATTTATCCCTGTCTACCGAGTCAACAATTGGGTCTAGAGCAATCAAAGGTCATCACACTACTCATTACATTACAATACATTACAATAATTTAGCAGACACTTGTATCCAAAGCAACTTATAATAGTCCAGCTAAAGTAGTAGTAGTAAGTTTATTGCCATTTGTGGAAGACCACATTGGAACTGAGGGGCACAGATAGTGTCCGACCGATATGCTTTTTTTAAGGCCGATACGATACCGATTTTGGGGATCGTTGCAGTGGCCGATACCAATAGGACACCGATATTTTGGGCCGATATTTGTGGCCGATATCCCAATATTTGGTAGCCGATATTCTGGTGGTGGAGGACAATATTAAATTCACTCGCATCCCTCATAGCCAAACGTCGTATATTGCTACATTGGAAAAGTCCTAACCCCCCTGGCACAACTTCTTGGTTGAAAGATTTAATGTATTTTCTGCATCTAGAACAAATCAAACACACGGTCAGAGGATCTTTACAAAGATTCCACAGAACTTGGGACCCCTTTCTCTCCTATGTTACCTCTCTAACTTCAATAGACACTTAATTCTGACCAATACCTCTATTTATTTCTCTGTCCTTTAGCTATTTACTTTTTACTTTGATATTGTACATTGTTTTTGTTATTTTTGTCATTTAAGGAAAAGTGCTTTGTACCTCCTGGGACATGCGGGTGGGTGGGTTCATTGAGCGCTGTTCATTTTTGTGTTTGTTTTTGCTTTTGTCTTATTGATATGCTAAAACTGTCAAACTTCCCATTTACTGCTGACTTGTACTGTTTGTTACATGTCTTAGAATTTGCACAATAAATACATTTAAAAAAAATAAATATATATAGATATATCGGTTAACTGATTGATCGGTCGGACTCTAGGCACAGAGCTAAAAAAAAAAAAAACGGACACACACATAGACAGAGAAGACATATGACAGGAGAGACGGCAGCCAGTACAGGGCAACCTGACCCGACACCTGTCCTAGTTAGTAGGCAGTAGTCTTTGTAGTACAAAACAATGCAATGGTACAAGTGCAAATAGATAAAACCCCAGTAATATGAGACATCCTCTCTGTCCTCTCCTCGTTTGGCCTCTCCTCCCACCCTCTCCAGCCAATGAGGCCAGACACATGACGCACCCTTCAGCCCTGACAGGCCCGCCTCAACGCCACACACATACATCCCCCAGGCCACTCCTCACTCTCAGACCAGACCCAAGCTGGATAAAGAGCTGCCAAGACCTACCTGGTGTGGTCCATCTTAAATGCCCTGTGCTGCTGTGCTGCCCACATCCTGGCCTCCACATCAGCCCCCTCTGGTTCCTCTGGGCGCCCTGTGCTCCGCCCCAGTCCTGCTCCACGGTGCCTGGGCTCACCTGAGTTGACCCCGTCCCCTTCTGGGGCCAGGGCACCAAGACTATTATAGTTAACAAAAACTAACTAAAAAATGAAAACTAGGTGTGAAAAAAAACCAAGGTTATTATAGTTATTGAAAACTAACTAAAAAACAAAAAATAGGTGTGAAAAAACATTTTAGTTAACTGAAATAAAAACAAGAAACTAGACTTTACAAGAAAAAACGATGACTAACAAACTGTTTCGTGTTTACAAAACTAACTAAAATAAACTAAAATTATAGAGAAAATGTCCTTTTCATTTCATACATAAGCCTAGTATTTTGGGTGGATATGAAATCTATCCTCTATTTTTTCTTTAGCTGTGCCCCTACCCAGAAGTAATCTGACGTGCGCCAGATGGTTTGTTTTGCACGGAGTGAAACAATGTGAGCTGACGAGATCAGGATGGTCTCACGAGGCTAGCGCAGAAGAAAAAAAAACAAAAACTAATATTGAAACTAATAAAAACTAAACTAAAACTAAGCATTTTCAAAATATAAAAACTAAACTAAATGAGCAAACCTGCTTTAAAAACTAATTAAATCTAAACTGAAATTGAAAACAAATAGTTAAACTGATATAAAAATAAAAGCTAACTAGAAAGGGTTCTCAGAAAGCACAGGGCTCCGCCCATTAATGCATTTTGTTGGTGTAATGGAGTTGAAATGGTTTAACTCACTCCTCATTATAAATATAGCACACTTGCACCATTGAAGAGTAAGCTTTTTGGTGGTGTAACTGATTGATATGTTTATGAGCGGTGGTCATGTATGAACACAACTGAACATACTTAGTTACTTACGTGTAATTTTTTCAATAAGTCATTAAAAAACGTAACAGAAGACATACGTTACAAAACTATATACAGAAATTAAGACCAGTGCTCATTCCTCTGGGGGGTAAAAAGGACGGGCACTAGCCCAGTGTCCATGCCTCTGGGAGGGGTAGAAGAGTACTAGCCCAGTGCCCATGCCTCTGGGAGGGGTAGAGGGGCACTAGCCCAGTGTCCATGTCTCTGGGATGGGTTCTAAGTTGGCTTATGCTACACTCCTCCATTGAGTTTCGTGAAAATCGTTCTGGTAGTTTTTGTGTAATCCTCAGATATTATTTTGTTTTACATGCATATAAACATACGATAATATTGGTTGCTTAAACAGCAAATAAATAAAGTTGATATCTAAGATGATATCTAAAGATGACTTGATTCCTCATTGTAACAAAGTGCCAACGCTCTGTAAAGAAAAAAAAACAAATCAACATCTTCATCCCGGTTCGAACCCGCAACGAAAATCATGAGACTAACGCCTTAACGGCTCGGCCACCAGGCAATGCGTAAGCCTGGCAGAAGAAGTAAATAATAGAAAGGGTGCTCAGAGAGCACAGGTTCCCACACATGAATGTGTAAGTTGATAAAAATTAATAGATAAGAAAGCAGCACGGCTTGACTGTCCCCGTCTTTTTTCATATGATATCAGAGTGCATTTAGTAGAAAATAGTTTGTGGGATGTTCCAATCGCTCTGGTAGTTTTTGTTTTATCCTGCTATGTGACGGATTATACCGTTTTTTTCGTTTGCTTCAACACTCAAATTAAAAAGAACAAATAGTTAGTGAAACCTGACACTCAAGGGGCAAAACCTCAGCCCAGATGTGCAGGTAGCTTATGATTTATATGTAGGCTCATACCACAGGATCCAGGCTAAGAAAACATAACTTTTCCTAATGCAGTGTTTATCTTATTTGTTTTTCATGAATCCGATATGATTTTGTTTTACATGCATAGAAACATAAGACAATATTGGGAGTAAACAGCAAAAGAAAAAAAAGTTTATATCAAAAGCTGAACATAGTAACCAAAAACTGGGACTTCGCATAGCTAAACTGATACATTACCGCTCGGCCACCGGCGGTACAGCAAATACGCAGGAGAAGTAGAAATAAATTGAAGGAAGCCGGTCCAAGTATAGCAAATGTTTTCTTTTAATTTGTGTATCCAACCAATGATTCTGCTCCGCACCAAAATGTAATGTGTTCTAACTTGGCCCATGCTACACCCCTCCACCGAGTTTCATGAAAATCACTCTGGTACTGTAGTTCTTCTATAATCCTGCTATGTGACCTGAAGAACGAACGAACGAACGAACGAACGAACGAACGAATGAACGAACGAACGAACGAACGAACGAACGAACAAACAAAATAACACACGACCGAAATTATACCCTCCGCCAGCAGTCGCTGGGCAGAACCAATAAAAAAAGCAAAACTATTCTAACCTTGCAGGGCGCGCTCCCACTCCCCCTCACCTGCAGAGTCAGCGGACTCCGACCGCATCGCTGTCTGCACGGCTCTGCTACACACCTGTTCCCTGCGCCTCATCACAGCACCTGGACCCTGCACTCATCTCCTACAACAACCTGCACTCACCTCCTACAACAACCTGGCCTGCACTCCAGTCCCTGCCAGATCTCACCATACCGTGCGTGTGACCTGGACCCAGTAGAGTTGTGCTCGCCTGCTTCGGCCGTATATGGTAAATGGACCACACTTAGATAGCGCTTTTCCACCTTAGCGGCACTCAAAGCGCTTTACAATGGCCTCTCATTCACCCATGCCTCTCATTCACCCATTCACACACCAATGGCGGTAGCTGCCATACAAGGTGCTAACCTGCTCATTGTGAGCAATTTGGGGTTAGGTGTCTTGCTCAAGGACTCTTCGACATGTGGACAGTCGGAGCTGGGATTCGAACCACTGACCCTTCGATCACTGAACGACCCGCTCTACCAACTTAGCTACAGCCGCCGTCCTACCCAGCACCTGCCCTCGGGGCTCTGTTGCGGTTTCGACTCACCTTCTTGTAATTAAACCGCCCACTGGGGTTTGAACTTTTCTTCTGCCTCTCGAGTCATGCGATTGGGTCCAGAGCAAACAGATCATAACACTAAACTGCTAGAACCCTAGTCCCTTGGTCCCAAAGTCCCCTAAACATCTACAGTATCACCATAGCCACCTAACCCCTAGTCCGTTGGTCCAAAAGCCCCCTAGCCCCCTCTCTTGGACTCAAAAATGGCAGCAAATGAATTTTGGGGAGAGAGCCCCCTCAGACACCCACCTCACTTTTGTCTACAATCCTCCTAAATATCTACAGTCACCATTATCTACTGATGAGTTTTAATTGGCCCAGTAGAATATATTTTCATGGGGCCCTACATAGCCATCATTGTAGATAAAGTACTGAATCACCTATAACAAAGAGGTAACATTTCACTTCTCTCAGAACTCCTCCATGCTTTCAGCAGTCGCACAAAAACACATTCAAACTCCAGCAGAGACTGGATCGTTTTTACTACTTCTATTAAACCCCAGTAATATAAGACATCCTCTCTCTGTCCTCTCCCCGTTTGGCCTCTCCTCCCACCCTCTCCAGCCAATGTGACCAGACACATGACGTACCCTTCAGCCCTGACTGGCCCGCCTCAACGCCACACACATACATCCCCCAGACCCCTCCTCACTCTCAGACCACACCCAAGCTGGATAAAGACCTCCTGCTCCCCAACCCCCAACATTTACTGGGGCTGAACGTTGAGAAACTTCAGTCAGGAATCTCCTCCACACTAGGGTCCACTATTAGCTATTATTCACACACACAACGACAATGGAAGGAGGCCAAGCTCGCCCGGCTGCCAAGACCTACCTGGTGTGGTCCATCTTAAACACCCTGTGCTGCTGTCTGCCCCTGGGCATCGCTGCCATCGTCTGCTCCTGCAGGGTAAGACATGGGAACATCTGGAACTGGAATCTACTCTGTTTTCCAAAAATTCATTGCACTGATTGGTGTTTTTATTCACTGGATTAAACCTGCTGTTTGGTGAGGAATGTGTTTGGCTGCTTTAAAATCAATTCACTTGGGTGTAGATGAAGGCTGAGAACTGGATGTGACTTTTTGTGAAGGTGAGCGACGCCAACGCAGTGGGAGAGTCGAGCAGAGCGGAGGAGGCGTCGCGGTTGGCCAAGATCTTGAACATCGTGGGACTGGTCTGTGGGATTGTGCTGCTCATCATCATCATCGCCCTTGAAATTGTTGGAACTCTTGGACTGTGACCAGTGCATCCAATCCAACAAAAAAGTGTAATATAAAAGTGTATTATTCACTTTTATTTCTCAATTATTCCTCATAGTATTTTGACATGGACTGTGATTGCGATAGCTTCTGATAGGCCCCTGGTGACCTAAATGCTACGACTCCCACATCCTGGCCTCGACATCTCCCCCTCTCTGCCCCCCCTGGTTCCTCTGGGCGCCCTGTGCTCCGCCCCAGTCCTGCTCCACGGTGCCTGTGCTCACCTGAGTTGACCCCATCCCCCTCTGGGGCCAGGGCACCAAGGCTATTATAGTTAATGAAAACTAACAAAAAAACTAAAACTAGGTGTGAAAAAACATTTTAGTTCACTGAAAGGAAAAATAAAAAATAGGCTTTACAAGAAAAAACGATAACTAACTAAAACTGTTTCATGTTTACAAAACTTATTAAAATAAACTAAATTTATAGAGAAAATGTCCTTAGTTTTAGTCTTTTTCATTTCATACATGAGCCTAGTATTTTGGGTGGATATGAAATCTATCCTCCATTTTTTCTTTAGCTGTGCCCCTACGCAGAAGTAACCTGACATGCGCCAGATGGTTTGTTTTGCATGGAGTGAAACTACATGAGCTGACGAGATCAGGATGGTCTCACGAGGCTAGCGCAGGAAAAAAAAAAAACTAATGTTGAAACTAATAAAAACTAAACTAAAACTAAGCATTTTCAAAAAATAAAAACTAAACTAAACGAGCAAACCTGCATTCAAAACTAATTAAAACCAAACAGAAATTGAAAACAAAAAGTTAAACTGATATAAAAATAAAAAACAACTAGAAAGGGTTCTCAGAGAGCACAGGGCTCCGCCCATTAATGCATTTTGTTGGTGTAATCGAGTTGAAATGGTTTAACTCACTCCTCATTATAGCATACTTGCACCATTGAAGAGTAAGCTTTTTGGTGGTGTAACTGATTGTGATGTTTATGAGCGGTGGTCATGTATGAACACAACTGAACATACTTGTGTTTTTTTTAATAAGTCATTTTAGACAGTAACAGAAGACATAAGTTACAAAACTATATGCAGAAATTAAGTCCAGTGCTCATTCCTCTGGGGGGTAAAAAGGACGGGCACTAGCCCAGTGTCCATGCCTCTGGGAGGGGTAGAAGAGTACTAGCCCAGTGCCCATGCCTCTGGGAGGGGTAGAGGGGCACTAGCCCAGTGTCCATGTCTCTGGGATGGGTTCTAAGTTGGCTTATGCTACACTCCTCCATTGAGTTTCGTGAAAATCGTTCTGGTAGTTTTTGTGTAATCCTCAGATATTATTTTGTTTTACATGCATAGAAACATACGATAATATTGGTTGCTTAAACAGCAAATAAATAAAGTTGATATCTAAGATGATATCTAAAGATGACTTGATTCCTCATTGTAACAAAGAGCCAACGCTCTGTAAAGAAAAAAAAATCAACATCTTCATCGCGGCTCGAACCCGCAACGAAAATCATGAGACTAACGCCTTAACGGCTCGGCCACCAGGCAATGCGTAAGCCTGGCAGAAGAAGTAAATACTAGAAAGGGTGCTCAGAGAGCAGAGGTTCCCACACATGAATGTGTAAGTTGATAAAAATTAATAGATAAGAAAGCAGCACGGTTTGACTGTCTCCGTCTTTTTTCATATGATATCAGAGTGCATTTAGTAGAAAATAGTTTGTGGGATGTTCCAATCGCTCTGGTAGTTTTTGTTTAATCCTGCCATGTGACGGATTATACCGTTTTTTTCATTTGCTTCAACACTCAAATTAAAAAGAACACATAGTTAGTGAAACCTGACAATCAAGGGGCAAAACCTCAGCCCAGATGTGCAGGTAGCTTATGATTTATATGTAGGCTCATACCACAGGATCCAGGCTAAGAAAACGTAACTTTTCCTAATGCAGTGTTTATCTGATTTGTTTTTCATGAATCCGATATGATTTTGTTTTACATGCATAGAAACATAAGACAATATTGGGAGTAAACAGCAAAAGAAAAAAAGTTTATATCAAAAGCTGAACATAGTAACCAAAAACTGGGACTTCGCATAGCTAAACTGATACATTACCGCTCGGCCACCGGCGGTACAGCAAATATGCAGGAGAAGTAGAAATAAATTGAAGGAAGCCGGTCCAAGTATAGCAAATGTTTTCTTTTAATTCGTGTATCCAACCAATGATTCTGATCCGCACCAAAATGTAATGTGTTCTAACTTGGCCCATGCTACACTCCTCCACCGAGTTTCATGAAAATCACTCTGGTACTGTAGTTTTTGTATAATCCTGCTATGTGACCTGAAGAACGAACGAACAAACGAACGAACGAATGAACGAACGAACGAACGAACGAACAAAATAACACGACCGAAATTATACCCTCTGCCAGCGGTCTCTGGGCAGAACCAATGAAAAAAGCAAAACTATTCTAACCTTGCAGGGCGCGCTCCCACTCCCCCTCACCTGCAGAGTCAGCGGACTCCGACCGCACCGCTGTCTGCACGGCTCTGCTACACACCTGTTCCCTGCACCTCATCACAGCACCTGAGCCCCGTCTGCACTCACCTCCTACAAGAACCTGGCCTGCGCTCCAGTCCCTGCCAGATCTCACTATACCGTGCGTGTGACCTGGACCTGGACCCAGTAGAGTTGCGCTCGCCTGCTTCAGCCGTAAATGGTAAATGGACCACACTTAGATAGCGCTTTTCCACCTTAGCGGCACTCAAAGCGCTTTACAATGGCCTCTTATTCACCCATTCACACACCAATGGCGGTAGCTGCCATACAAGGTGCTAACCTGCTCATTGTGAGCAATTTGGGGTTAGGTGTCTTGCTCAAGGACTCTTCGACATATGGACAGTAGGAGCTGGGATTCGAACCACTGACCCTTCGATCACTGAACGACCCGCTCTACCAACTGAGCTACAGCCGCCGTCCTACCCAGGACCTGCCCTCAGGGTTCTGTTGCGGTTTCGACTCACCTTCTTGTAATTAAACCCGCCACTGGGGTTTGAACTTTTCATCTGCCTCTCGAGTCATGCGATTGGGTCCAGAGGAAACAGATCATAACACTAAACTGCTAGAACCCTAGTCCCTTGGTCCCCAAAGTCCCCTAAACATCTACAGTATCACCATAGCCACCTAACCCCTAGTCCGTTGTTCCCAAAGCCCCCTAGCCCCCTCTCTTGGACTCAAAAATGGCAGCAAATGCATTTTGGGGAGAGAGCCCCATCAGACCCCCACCTCACTTTTGCCACTGATGAATTTTAATTGGCCCAGTAGAATATATTTTCATGGGGCTCTACATAGCCATCATTGTAGATAAAGTACTGAATCACCTTCAACAAAGAGGTAACATTTCACTTCTCTCAGAACTCCTCCATGCTTTCAGCAGTCGCACAAAAACACATTCAAACTCCAGCAGAGACTGGATCGTTTTTACTACTTCTATTAAACCCCAGTAATATGAGACATCCTCTCTCTGTCCTCTCCCCGTTTGGCCTCTCCTCCCACCCTCTCCAGCCAATGAGGCCAGACACATGACGCACCCTTCAGCCCTGACTGGCCCGCCTCAACGCCACACACATACATCCCCCAGGCCCCTCCTCACTCTCAGACCACACCCAAGCTGGATAAAGACCTCCTGCTCCCCAACCCCCAACATTTACTGGGGCTGAACGTTGAGCAACTTCAGTCAGGAATCTCCTCCACACTAGGGTCCACTATTAGCTATTATTCACACACACAACGACAATGGAAGGAGGCCAAGCACGCCCGGCTGCCCAGACCTACCTGGTGTGGTCCATCTTAAACACCCTGTGCTGCTGTCTGCCCCTGGGCATCGCTGCCATCGTCTGCTCCTGCAGGGTAAGACATGGGAACATCTGGAACTGGAATCTACTCCATTTTCCAAAAATGCATTGCACTGATTGGTGTTTTTATTCACTGGATTAAACCTGCTGTTTGGTGAGGAATGTGTTAGGCTGCTTTAAAATCAATTCACTTGGGTGTAGATGAAGGCTGAGAACTCGATGTGACTTTTTCTGAAGGTGCGCGACGCCAACGCAGTGGGAGAGTCGAGCAGAGCGGAGGAGGCGTCACGGTCGGCCAAGATCTTGAACATCGTGGGACTGGTCTGTGGGATTGTGCTGCTCATCATCGTCATCGCCTTTGAAGTCACCAAACATTGAACATGGACAACGGCACTCTACTCTTTCCTCTTGCTAGACTTTCGCGCATTTACATTTCTGGGGTTGCAACTCTTTTATAGACTTACAACTCCTCGAAGGAACCACTGATGAAATCCATCTGTTGTGTGTGTGTGTGTCTGTGTGTGTTTGTGTGTGCGTGTGTGTGCATGCGTGGGTGTGTATGTGTGCGCTGCAGTCTGTCCCAGTTCAAATGTAAAAAAACGCATGGAATGTAATTATTGTAACTTGACTGCTTGAGCTAAGTGTTTCTGTCACACAAATATTCTGTTATAATAAATATTAAGCTGTTATATTGAATATTAAGCCTTTCTGTTGCATTCAATAAAATAAACACTAATACATAAAATCAGTCTTTATTTCTCCATTGAGATAAAATACAATACAGTTATCAGATCTTTTTCGAGGTACAGTAGACCCTGCAACTTTTAGTTTTGTTTTAGCATCCTCCATCAATGTGAATAGACCTTCATAGTGTCTCAGGATGAATAGATAATAAATAGTATAAATAATTATAATAATAACAATAAACAGATAAATACTGTTGACCTATGGAAACTGAGAGTGATTGATCTTTAGTCCCTTCTTCTGGCCAATCGTACCTCTGCCCTTGGACATGGTGGTGGGTTGTGTTTGTGCCTCCGGCTCCTCAGTCGGTTGGTAGCCTCCCTGCACAGCCTGCTCTCTCCCTGCACAGCTCCTCTCTGTCAGTAGCTCCTCCACCCGTCGGAACAGAGACGTCTCTCTGTGCTTCTGCTCCAGTCTCTCCACTTCCTGCTGTCAGACAACATTACTCTCACATACTGATTCTGGTTACGGTATCTCCAGAATACACACACACACACACACACGCATACACATGTGGATGCATGCACAGATGCATGCACAAACACACATCTCTCTCTCTCTCTCTCTCTCTCTCTCTCTCTTTCAGAGAAGGGCACTATTATGTGGTCAGAGCGATAAAACAACAGTGATATGTCAAACTGCTGCTCCAGTGCCCCTCCCAGCGGAGGGAGGGAGGGAGGGAGGGGTACTTACATCCTGTGAGTGAAGCCCCTTGCTAGGCCTCTGCAGCCTCTCTACCAGGGGGCTGGAATAGGAGAGGGAGTCCCAATGAGACACTCCCAGTCTGGCCTGGAACAGCTCCTCCAGGCAGACCTGCAGTGCCTGGAGAACCATACACGCAAACACATACGCATACAACACACACACACACACACACACACACACAAATATGGTGTGCATGCTAAAACACACACACTCTGCTAACCGAAACATAGGCCGACTGGAAGGGTCCATTCAGAATTTAAATCAATCTTTGATCAACTCAGTAGCTTGGAGAGAAATGAGATTAAACTCGTGCAATGTGAACCTCGTCCCACACCCATGATGCATGTCGCCAGCATGTACAGTCGCTGAATGTATAAGTGGAGTGCTTTTCTAGTTTAGATGTACCTATAGAGCTAACATATACTGGTAGGCCCATCACATTTTTAGTTTGTTCTAAAATGTAAGCATTTAATCAAAAGTAATAGTAAAAAAAATATCAGTGATTAAAATAGATAAAATAAAAAGAACCTCAAATGATTTCAACTTTCTTTAGGACAAAAAAATACAACAATAAAACAATGTATTTACAAAACAACATGGCACTAGATTCACTCAGAGAGCACAGGCCTCCTCCACACATGAATGCATTTTGTTGGTGTAACTGTCACACCTCAATTTATATGTAATAGTTTACCACAGGATCCAGACCAAATGTATTTTTTCCTAATAGTGAATGAGAGTCAAATATTCTAAGATAAGATAATATTGTTTGCATTGTAGCTAATGATCGACTTAATCCACTTAATGTGTTGTTGTCCAATTCAGATTGTATTTTAAAAGCATATAAACGTAGCGTATGAATGTGAGTCGGTCACTGGGGTTGGTGAGGGTCCTATAGGCTACATTCATTGATGTAGCTACCTGACTGACTGACTGACTGACTGACTGACTGACTGACTGACTGACTGACTGACTGACTGTCAGTCAGACTGACTGAATGGCCTTTCGGTCTGGGGCTGTGACGGTCTAAAGATACACTGTAGGCTATGTCATTGACCAATCATGTTTGATGGTTATTGTAATAGGCTATAGGTTAGGCCATCATGTTCATCAACCGTGGCTTTGACCAGTATAAAAAGTTCACAAAATCCGTGTGGGCCTATCATGCGTTGGTAGCCTCCCTCCGCCCACTGCAGCTGGAGCAAACTGACTGGACTAATGCCGCGTTCCATGCAACCCGTAACCCGTGTTTTTCCAAACTTCTGCATGCGAAATTGCACTGGAATGGCAGTCAAACCCATAGCTTCCCACCCGTGAACTCGTACCAGATCAATGTACTCCCAGTTGCGCTCTCTGACGTCACACAGCCCTCTAAACAAGATGGCAGCCCACATGGGTGCGGCGACAAGGATAACTTTAGGGCAGCGTAAAGTAAATTTGTAAGTTGTAATCCAAATAACCCTGAGCCAGGACATGCAGACACTAGCAGCATACCTGATCATGATTAGAAGATGGGAGCGATACGGGAGGCTGTGTGACAATGCTTTGCGGTAGCAGACAATCAAATCTACATTTAGAAGATCGATTATGCATTTTTTTCCCAAAGTCAACAACTCGTCGGAATTTGAGTATTTATTTGACAGCCCTAATAAGTGGACTGAAATTCTTTATATGGCCTTAATAGCTACGTCAGACGATTTCCTCGCCTCATGCTGCATTCCATTTGTCTGGGAAGTGTTGAGGTGGGAGGTGGGAGAGATGAAGAACGATATCACCCACGAGGTCACTGCGTTACAGTAGACACCAATAACAGCTCGGAACAAAGATGGATGTTAGTTAGCTTTGTTTGCAAAACAGTAGATAATGCACTACGTGGTATTTTGCGCATACAAAGAGGTCGTCGTCAGATAAGTCGGAAAATACTGTGTACGACTGATTTAATGAGACACAAATGAGACAGATATACTAATAAAACAGTATTACTTAAGTTTTCCTTAGTTGCACAGGGAGCTGACATCTTGTTCACGACTTCCAGAGCTAACTGGGGGTAGGGGAGAGAGTTACGAGTTCATGAGCTGAGAAAACAAGTCATGAGGGGCATTCCAGTTAAAACTGCGATAAGTATCGCTTGAGTCACGACGTCATGAGCCAAATGTAACACAGCATAATTTTCACTGGAATGTATTATGAGCTGTGTTTCTTCACCCCGGGTGCGATACGCCTGGTCCTGTCTCGTTGTTGGAAAATTGGAGATAATGTACAACAGAGTTCAGAGTTGCGCAATGTTGCGCAACCATTAAATGTTTTGCGATAGGTGAGAGCCAGGACAAAATTAACACTTTTTTGTTTGATCCCATTTATTCCCAAATTAATAGAGGTAGAGATTCCATGTTTTATGACACAATTTGCACGTCTCCTTCACTGTTATCAGCTGTAATTTACTTTCTAGGATATATGACTTAAATATAGGCTAAATAGGCCAAGAACAAACCAATTGGTACTTTGGTCCCTACAAAGCGTAATGAAAGTAACACGGGAGTGGGGCAAAAAATAACAGTAGAATAAGGGTCCTCGTATCTCTGCTGCTCAGGATTGTAATTCTCTTTACTTTTACATATACTACATATAGTACACATATACTATTAGACATCCGTCTTTCATGTTTGTATTGAGTCAATAAATGTTATGTTCAAAATCCTTGTCCGAACAGTGTATAAACATGAATGTGCAACCAATACAGTGTTTTGTGATAGACGTCTCATTTTCACTGGAATGTATCATGAGCGCGCCCGGTCCTGTCTTGTTGTCGGAGGAATAATCTGTCTTGCTCAGACTGTCATTGTTGGATAGTGGATAGTGCACAAAAGAGTTCCGAGTTCTCAGTTATTTGCTTTGGAGCTTTGTGGAAAGCAAACTGAATTGGATTAATGTGGAGATCAATTCAATAACCTTTATTTAGACTTGAAGGACACTGAGGTTGCCCTCATTTACAGTGCCGACTAGTAAAATAAGTAAAATAGTCGGTGATAAAACAAGAATAACAGATAACACTCAAAACAAAGCATAAAATATATAAGATAATAAGAACAGACTAAAACCAGTTCAGTTAAAACAATTACAATTAGATGTGCAATACTCACGGATCAAACATCTAACATGGTTAAAGGAAGGAAGGGTGGACATTTTCAAAGTGCTTTGTAGGGCATTCCATGAGTTTGGGGCACTTACAGTAAAAACAGTCAAACCTAGGCTAGAGCTACTGTAGCTCTAGGAACCTTAAGCAGGAGCACATCACTGGATCGGGTAGAATAATATAATATAATGCAATATAATTATATTATATTGCACTGTACTTTAGATTGCTATTCTTGCACTTTGCCTTCAGCACTAGATTATGCTCTTGGTCACTTGTTTTAGAAGGAAGATGCACTTGTGAGTTCTGGCAAGTAGTAGTACATTGGCTCTTCCTACAGTACGTTAAATGCAATTATTGTTAGTCGCTTTGGATAAAAGCGTGTGCTAAATGACTGTAATGTAATGTAATGTAATAAAACCCAGAGTTCCAATCCAGCATAAAAGTAATATAAGGTGGTTGCTAGATCGCGGTCCAAGTTCATTTCCTCAGTTTGTTTCTGTGGCTGAATGTGCTGTGTCCAGAGAACCGTTATTAGCACAGAATAAGTGTCGACCAAAATTCTATATAAGTTGAGAGCACGGCACAAAACTTTTCAGAGTACGGCTATCAGAAGGTCCAAAAGCCAAGAGCCTTGGCAAGATATTTTACAGCATGATAGGAGCAAGTCAACTGAAGAGGCAAGGGCTGCCCCCCTTTATAATCTTGGGCAGAAGCTGATACACCTGGCCTGGGGGCCAACCACCGACTGAGCACATGCCCCCACATGTTAATGCACACCACATGACTATAACTAAGGATAAATATAGCCACAATGCACCAAACCTCGATACTAGCCTATGAGAATCCTAACATTTTGAACAAGCACCAAAAGAGCTACTGAACACCTCAAACTCTGAACCCTGAAGCCTGAGAAGTGATACATTTCAACCAGACATTCCAGTGAAACCAGGTAGTCAAAATAACTTACCTGATATAAAATGGGCACCGCAAACGCGGGCATTTCTGATTATGTCCTCAGTCCAGTCCGTACGCTTAATAATGCCGATTTCGTCCGTCTTCCTCTGCTACTGTTTAAAATGCGCGCGCATACTTGTGCTGACTAGGCTGTAAAAGGGTCTATAATTAACAAATATGACCCACGCTCGTCTCACAACCTTCGCGGTGATAGGCAGCGCACTATCCACTCAGCCACCGCTGACCTGGGAAATCTGTGCTGTCTTTTTGTTTTGATGTTCTGGGACCACTGCCTCTTGTGGTAGCAACATAGAACTGCAGGTCAACAATGACAACAGGGAGGGAGGGAGGGAGGGAGGGAGGGAGGGAGGGAGGGAGGGAGGGAGGGAGGGAGGGAGGGAGGGAGGGAGGGAGCGACAAATAGGATTCCCTCTTCATGGTGTGTCGGCTTACAGCCAACACACAAAAAATGAACTGTTGCGAGCGTCCCCTGGTGGTGGGCTCTGGTACATGTGTGACGGTCCAAAGAACAAACACGCGAACACAGGCATGCACTAACATACAGGGGTCAAATTAATATCCCCCGCGCACCCGCCAAAAACTTCATCGGGTGGGGGACATTTAAAACATTGAAGAGTCCTCAAATGAAACAAGGGGACATTTGAGGCTCACTTTATATTTCCCTCAAGCAACTCAGTGAATTAAAATCTGTTGACCACAAGCTAACCACAACAACTTTGTATGGACATCATATAGATATGGACTCCAGCCCTGTTATGTAGACTAGCGTAAAGTAGCCTAAAGTAGATGACCTACTGACCTTGAAGAAGACTCGCTGGAAGGCAGGGCTGGAGTCAGAGGTCATGTCCTGGACAGCGATGTGGGACAGACAATGTGTCAACAGCAAGGAGAACCCCCCCACTGCCTGCAGTCTCTCCTGACGCACAAACACCGTCTCCTCAGCCTCCTGGACACACACACACACACACACATACACACACAGACACACACACATACACACACAGTTATCAGTAACACTCAGCAGTCAGATACACATTCTCTCTCTATCTCTCTCTCTCTCACACACGCACACACGCACACACGCACACACACACACCTGGTAGAAGAAGGAGTTGCGGAAGGCGTTGTTGTGATAGTTGTTGGCAGGCAGGCTTGAAGCAATTCGCAGTGAGACTTCTGGGGTCTGCGGGGAATAACATAGTAGATGAGCTCTCACTGCCAGGAACCTCCTTCAGAGGGTTTACTCTCGTTCAGACCAGACCAGAGCAGAGCAGTTCTCAAATCACATAATGGATTGCATGTGAAATGCTTTTAACTGGAAAAATAAAGTATCCTCACGGAAAAATAAAAAGTATTTTCCATCATCAATCTCATCACGCTACAGAATCTACCTTCTCGTCTGTTGTTGTGACAGTGTGGAGGGCGGGAGTGTGGGGAGGAGAGTGTGTAGCAGATTTGCAGTAGCAGTGATTTGAGGGAGTGTAATGTGTGTGTGGGGGGGGGGGTACCAGTTTTAGAGAGGGCAGTGTGGGTGTACAGTAGGTACCAGTTTGAGGGAGTGTAGAGTGTGTGTAGGTACCAGTTTGAGGGAGTGTAGAGTGTGTGTAGGTACCAGTTTGAGGGAGTGTAGAGTGTGTGTAATGTAGGTAGTGTACCAGTTTGAGGGAGTATAGTGTGTGTAGGTAGTGTACAAGTTTGAGGGAGTGCAGAGTGTGTGTAGGTAGTGTACCAGTTTGAGGGAGTGTAGAGTGTGTGTAGGTACCAGTTTGAGGGAGTGTAGAGTGTGTGTAGGTACCAGTTTGAGGGAGTGTAGAGTGTGTGTAGGTACCAGTTTGAGGGAGTGTAGAGTGTGTGTAGGTACCAGTTTGAGGGAGTGTAGAGTGTGTGTAGGTAGTGTACCAGTTTGAGGGAGTGTAGAGTGTGTGTAGGTACCAGTTTGAGGGAGTGTAGAGTGTGTGTAGGTAGTGTACCAGTTTGAGGGAGTGTAGAGTGTGTGTAGGTACCAGTTTGAGGGAGTGTAGAGTGTGTGTAGGTAGTGTACCAGTTTGAGGGAGTGTAGAGTGTGTGTACTGTAGGTAGTGTACCAGTTTGAGGGAGTGTAGAGTGTGTGTAGGTAGTGTACCAGTTTGAGGGAGTGTAGAGTGTGTGTAGGTAGTGTACCAGTTTGAGGGAGTGTAGAGTGTGTGTAGGTAGTGTACCAGTTTGAGGGAGTGTAGAGTGTGTGTAGGTAGTGTACCAGTTTGAGGGAGTGTAGAGTGTGTGTACTGTAGGTAGTGTACCAGTTTGAGGGAGTGTAGAGTGTGTGTAGGTAGTGTACCAGTTTGAGGGAGTGTAGCGTGTGCAGGAGGAAGAGTCCGTGCTGGTAGACCAGAGTCTCTCTGGGGTTGAGGGCTGCAGGGTCCAGAGGGATCAGCTCTCCTTCACATTCCCACTGGGCATCCAGCACATCTCTGAAGGACTTCCCCAGCCCTGAGAAACACAGACACACCCCGACAACAGCTGTGTGTTTGGGTGTGTCGTGTGGGTTAAATTGTTAGTGCATCAAAGCCTGTAGAATACAGGCCTATTTAGAAACACCAATATCCCTGCCAAATTTTTTGTTTTTCTCAGCTTTCTTTTTTTTTCTTTTCTAAATCTGTTCCTTGTCTTCCACCCCCTTGATCAGTCACAGCTGGTGGGACGTCTTGCGTTCTCTCGGGTGGGCTGGAACCGCTGTAAGGTGGGTTTGTGTCTCCTCAGAGCAGATGTTGAGTAAAATAATTCGCTATATCCTTGGTCAATTTTCAAAGTCCAAAATAAGTCCAATTTATAATGGCTTTATTGCTCCTTCAATGAAAACAGCATCAAAAACCGGTTGGTCCTCGGAGGGCCTCCACGACAATACAACTCTGTCATCTGTGCAATGTCTTATATAGCCTGCCGTAATCCCCGCCGCTATTTTTTCCACAACCCACTTTCCATACCTCACCCCTAACTTGGCACGAATCCAATGGTGTCCAAGATGCCGACTCAGCACCAACTTATGCCCAAATATGTCCCTTTGATACTGTACGCCATTATATCCGGCAAGGGGGGGGAATAGGCAGAAAGGAGGTAATTGGGAACAATACCGGTACATGGGCAAGCGTAGACTGTTTGTAGTCAAGACTGCAGTGCCAGCATCAATAAATTCAATCTTTTGACAGATCGGGGGGGGGGGAGAAAATTGGGGAATTAACAGGAGGAAATCGGGGTATCTAAGCGGTCAGGGGAGAGCGTAGGCTATTCCAGCAGTCTTCATCTGCTAGCCTCAACATCTATAAATCTTGACAGATCAGTTTCCCATGGCTACATCTAGTGGTTACATCTGGTATTACTATTGAGCAGTTTATTATCATCTAGTGGTCACATCTGGTATTACTCTTGAGCAGATCTCTGTTGCAACATTTAATGTTGTGGCTGTCTAAAACAATTTATACCATATGATGATTATGATTACAATATTATGAGATGATTCAAATGCAGGGGTGCTAAATCAAATTAAATCACAGCACAGAAAACATCTTTATTTCATTAGCGGCTCTGCTCTGGCTTCCTGCCCGGTTCAATGTGCAGTTTAATTCGATTTAGTCCTGCACTGCATCACATAGCTGCTTTTGTGCTATAACCATAGCCAACCCTACGTACAGGCCAGAGTGGTCGTTACTATGGACAACTAATGGCCGTGGGGTGCACTTACTGTACTATTTTTGTTTTTTTGTCTTTTCCCAGACTGCAGCTCTGTCCCCCGAGTGGGGACGCAGCCCGATTGGTTCTCGTAGTCGATCCGTGAAAATGAAATACATGTCACTAGAAAAACAGTCTACCGAAGCAACGAGCAGTAACTATAAAGTTAGTAGAATAAACAGACATAAGTGCAGTTATTAAAGAAATAGACTCAATAGCAAAAATGGTGTGCAGAGAGCACAGATCTCCAACCATGAACACATCATTGTATGATACACATCATGATACACATCAGTATGATACACATCATGATACACATCAGTATGATACACATCATGATACACATCAGTATGATACACATCATGATACAAATCAGTATGATACACATCATGATACACATCATTGTATTCTGTATAGTAATGTTAGTTGGTCATCCCTAGCAGCTCAGCATGACCATCACTGGTATCTGTATATCTTTAAGGCAGTCTTCGGTAGACTACCCTCTTATATTGTCGCCCTACTGGACTGGAACATTCCTTCCTATCGGACTCGTTCCAGTGAGTGGCTTGTTTATAAGGTCCCTTGAGCTAACACAGAGCTTGGCAGGACTGCGTTCTCGTATGCTGCTCCAAAGTCTTGGAATGACATTCAGACTCGGTTGAAGATGGAGGTTCTCCCTTCAATCACTTGCTTTATAAATGTTCTTAGCCGGTAGACAAACATACTCCAGGAGCTTGCACGATCGCCTTGTTGAGAGGGGTCAGGGAAGAATTTTTTACAGCTCACTTATCTGGCCCCCGGGTGATACTGTTTTTTTGCTTCCCTCTGGAATATGTAGGGGTGGGACGTCTGCCCACCTCCCTTGTTCTCTGTAAAGCGCATTGTGTTGCCTCTGGGTAGGAAATGCGCTATACAAATAAAGCTTTGATTGATTGATTGATTGATTGAATCACAGTTTAAAAACATGATCTCTTGTCTTTGGTGATTCGAGTTGTAATTGTTTTATTTGATGTGTGATGGGATGTTTATTTGATGTGTGCACTGTTCACTCGGTGATGCTGTAAATGAGGTGTATGCACCTCAGTGTCCTTTCAAGTTTAAATCCAGGTTTGAATGAACGCATTCCGTGGCTCTGTGAGCATGTGCGTGTCAGCAGGACATTGCTTGTTGTATCACATTGAGAGGTTTATGCCAGTCCAAACCCTGTGTGTTTATACCAGTCCAAACCCTGTGTGTTTATACCAGTCCAAACCCTGTGTGTTTATGCCAGTCCAAACCCTGTGTGTTTATGCCAGTCCAAACCCTGTGTGTTTATGCCAGCCCAAACCCTGTGTGTTTATGCCAGTCCAAACCCTGTGTGTTTATGCCAGTCCAAACCCTGTGTGTTTGTGACTGTCCAAACCCTGTGTTACCGTCCCATGTTGAGATTTGGCCATTTCAATTCCCCTTATTGACAATGAATGGGGGGAATGTTTCGCTCCCCATGGCCAGGAGGTGAATGTTTGGGCTTCTCGTGGACCCACCCAGTGATTTGGATCTGCTCCAAAATTGAATGGGTTCTAAATTGGCCCATGCTACATGTTTCCACCTAGTTTCATGAAAATAGGTCTGGTCGATTTTGCTTAATCCTGGTCCAAAAAGTGACTGCCGGTGAATGGCCAGCTGTGTTTGGGCAGCTTGTGGACCCGCTCGATGATTTGGATCCCTCCAAAATGTAATGCTTTCTAAGTTGGCCCATGCAACACCATTCATTATAATATGGTGTTACTCAAAATAAGAAGAAAACAATGTGTATTTCGTTTTCGAGTCAGCACAGGTTCAAAGTGATCCCTAGTTTGTCTTATTATAGGCCTACAGATTATGTTATAGGCTACATGTTACTGTAATGTCAGTAGTTTATGAAAGAAGGGAAAGCACTCAGCAATGACCAGCAGCAGTGAAATGCACTGCACTCAAACAGACCGCATGTCGGTATCTGCACCACTCTATGGCCCTGAAGCGGGCTAGAAAGATTGTGGCGGAACCCTCTCACGCCGGCCACAATCTCTTCCAACCACTCCCCTCCGGCAGGAGGCTGCGGTCCACCAGGACCAAGACCTCACGCCATAGAGTACATTAAATGGTAAATGGACTGCACTTATACAGCGCTTTTATCCAAAGCATGTTACAATGAAGGCCTCTCATTCACCCATTCACCAATGGTGGCCACTGCCATGGAAGGCGCCAGCCTGCTCATTGGGAGCAATTTGGGTTTCAGTGTCTTGCCCAAGGACACTTCGACAGGTGGATAGGAGGAGCTGGGAACCATGGACCCTACGATCATTGGACAACCCTCTCTACCTCCTGAGCTACAGCAGAGACAGTTTCTTCTCCACAACCAGCTTTATCAACTAGGCTTGTGTTCTCCTCTGGCCACCCACCCCTTCCTCTGGGTCCGGTGAAACAGACGGCGCCTTTGTTGTGATAACATGTTCTCATTCCAGAGTTCTGATATGCTCCGGATATGACAAATATCCAATTTGGATATTCCCAGATACAGACCCTAGATCTCATTCTCCCACTGCTATCGTGGGTGAGGTCAGTGATTCTGATATCCCCGGACCAGACCGGAGCACGGTGGTTTCCGGAGATGAGAGCCCTGATGTCGACAGAGGCATGGCTCAGCCTGCATTGACCAGATGTGCTGTCCCAGGCGGGGGGGCTGGTTTGGCCCTGCCCCCCGGTGCTGGGCCGGCCTCTGAGGGCTTGGTTACTGAGCGGCGGAGCCTGTCTCCCAGAGGCCTCTCCCCGGATATGATCAGTACTATCCAGAGTCGGCGGTGATGCAAGCAAGCCTGGGCTGCATCCTAACCCCACTTTCACTCCGAAGGTGGATAAGAACGTGTTTAGCGCGCAGGCTTTCGATCTGAGAGCCTTGGTCGCCCTGCCTCGCAGGACTGAGGAGGATGCTGGCTCGCATGTGCCCCGTCCGTGCTCTGTCACGGTACATGGAGCAAACAGCGGCAGCGCACAGGTCCACACCCAGGTACTGGTCTGTTTGGGCCCTGGAAAGGGGGGGGCGTTGCTCGACAGAGCACCTCTCCCACTGGCTTTGCGAGGGCATCCCCGCATCTAAACATCCGGCTGGATCCTCCCTGCCGGGGGATGTCTGGGTGCAAAAAAGATTTGGCATTGAACAAAATGTTTTTTTTTTTAAATAATATAGAACACTTGGAACATTAGTAAATGTTAAAGGACCATAGCGGTCTAAATATGATGTGATCTCCTACAACTACTCACCCAACGTTTATCACATTACCGCAATCCATTTTCCGAAGTAAAGCTCACGCTAAAAGATATTTGCATTTTCACGTTTAACCTACATTTCAAAAGTTGAACGCTTCAAAATGTATTTTTTAATTGGTAATGCGGTAATGTGATATACGTTGGGTGACTAGTTTAAGGAGATCAATCCTATTTAGACCGGTATGGTCCTTTAAGTGACAAAAAGTAGTAAAAAAAAAAGAAGTTTGGAGTGGTGAGGTGAGAGGATATGTCCACTGGAACAGTCAATTCACAAAAAGTGCATTCTTTACATGACCTTGATTTTGAAATCCCTGGCAAGAACGCTACCGAAGGCAAGTTTTGTTTTTGAGGCCAGAGCCGTTAAACTAGGCATGCGCTTCTAATGTTATTGTTTTGTTTAACCTGTAGCACACCTCAAAATGGATTATCCCTTACATGCAGCTGACGGTGACGGGTTGTACACAAACTCACTGCTGCACCACGTTTTGGGGGATTGGTAACATTACTGTAAATTCGAAATTCTGATTTTGAAGTTATGGAACGTATACCATCAGAGTTAAACGTCGGGATGGGGTGATTTTAGAATCGTGACTTTTTCACACTGAGGTATAATGTGAAACCGGTAACCGGCCCATGCCTACTTGTAAATGTGTGTGCTGTATGCTATACTGTAAATACTGTAAAATGTGCAATATTGGCTCATTGTTTATATGTCCTGTTACTGGACATGTCTCTTGAAAAAGAGATGCAAATCTGAATGATACAAAATAAATATTGAATAAATAAATAAATGTATCTCAGAATCATGCTGGCACCAAGGCCCACTAAGCCCATATTATAATGGTACAGGTTTTGATAAACAATTATTTTTATAGAGTAAAGCTACCTTTTTTAGGGTTGGGCTACTGTATGTTTCAGACTGCTCGTAAAAGTATTGATCCTCTTACCTGACCTATCACAGTGCTCCCCTCTTAGGAGCCCCGCCTCTCTGGCCCGCCCCCTCAGCTGTAGCTCCACCCCCTTCAGGATCTGGAACAGGGGAGAGAGCTCCAGCAGCTTGTCCCACTCCTCCTCTGGGGGACAGAATAGAGAGGGAGATATCATCTATATCTTGTCTATCCCACGGCAAAGGCACAAATGTTGGCTTATATTCCCCTATGTTGTGTGTTGCACTTTTTTGTACAGTTCAGTAAATATGAATTTCCTGCAAAGGACAATAAAGACTAATCTAATCTCTCTCTGTTTTGTTTTTTCAGTTTTTGTCTCCCTAAGCCTAGTAAAAGCCTGCTAATGTCTCCCTATTCTGGACGATCTCTATTGACGTCTCCCCATGCCTAGTGTACTGTATGTATGCATAAGCAGAGACAGGCCAGAGATAGAGACATTACTAGTCTTAATTGACTAGGCGTAGGTAGACAAAAAAATACAAGACATAGGGGAACATATGCTGACATACACCAGGTATAGACCGGTCATGAGCAAAGATTTAAAGAACAACTACTCTAGAATGTAAATGCTGCTATACAGTAGGTGACTTACCTGACATGGTGGGGATACAGATATGGGTGGGCTGAAGCTGTTCTTTCATTGGCTGGCTGTCTGGAAGAGTAACAGGACATCATTACAATCTGATGAAAACAGTCTCTTGATAATGTGGTTGTTAGCCTATTCATTCTTCATCAGGCCCTCCAGGGGCCATTTCCCAGTTGTATTTTGTGGAGCTCCGCTATATAAGCTATATAAATCCAACTTGATTGATTGATTGATAGCTACGATTGGTTAAGCCAATAAGGAGCTTGCCCCGTGGGGCTTCGCTCCACTCATAGAACTAGGGTTTCGATACATAACCGTCGTTACACATTAACCCTTGTATGGAACTAAGAAGCCCTGTCTGTTGAGTTTCTCCCCTGGTTTTCTAGTCTAGGAGCGGGCTCAATCTTCATCCTGGAAATATGTTAGTCAAAGTTTCGGTTGTCCTACCCTGGGAGTGGAGGCCAGAGGAGGCCACGGTTCTTCCCTGAGCTGCATGTGTGTGAGGAGGACTGCCCTGGGCCTTCACTGGCTCTCTCAGAGACTGGGTGGAGATCCCTGTACCATCACACACACACACACACACACACACACACACACACACACACACACACACAGACACAGACACAGACACAGACACAGACACAGACACACACACACACACACACGTGCACAGACAGAGAGCCAGTGAAGGCCCAGGGCAGTCCTCCAAAATGACATACACACATACAACTCATCATAGAAACTTGTGCTGGAGCAAGGCACACACAATGCACTGTGCCAAAACACACAATCTATCTAAAAAGCTGTACAGTCTATCAAAGCTTTACAGTCTATCAAAGCTTTACAGTGAATCCACACACCTTTCACCACCGGGACCGAGGCGGTCCAGACAGGAGAGCAGGTCTCAAGCCCATACGTCTGCTTTGTTGACAAACCTGAAACCACATCTCATGTTCAGATATCACGATGGATAATGGCACTCTACAGTGCCGATTGATACAATCCTTCAGAGCCCTGTGTGCTGCGGTAAAATTACTCTACAGACCTAAAACTCAGTAGTAACATGGAATACATGTACAGACCCAGTACTCTGTAGTAGAAATGTAACGGCGTGAAAATGTCATATCACGATTATAGTGACCAAAATTATCACGGTTATCAGTATTATCGCGGTACAGTTTTATACTGAAAATAACAAATAAAATTAGCAGCACTATGCACTTTTTCTTTGCATGAACATTAAATTATGTGTCTTCGAGACTGTTGCTAACTTTGGTTGATGCTGTACAGTATTTATAGTTCAAAGCGTGAAAATCAAACCCAGTTTTAATTATAATTTTATCTTGATAAATTTAATAAAATTTTATTGCAGTTTATCATTATACCGGTTATCTTTACATCCCAACCTGCAGTAATGTGGAATATATATATGCAGCTGTACTCGGCAGTAACATGCAATTGCCGGCACACCCAGTAGTCTGCAGTAATGTGGAATACTGTATATATCTGCAGACCCAGTAGTCTGCAGTAACATGGAATACTGTATATATCTGCAGACCCAGTAGTCTTCAGTAACATGGGATATATATCTGCAGACCCAGTATCTGCAGTAACGCGGAATATATATCTGCTGACCCAGTAGTCTGCAGTAACATAGAATATATATCTGCAGACCCAGTAGTCTTCAGTAACGTGGAATACTGTATATATCTGCAGACCCAGTAGTCTGCTGTAATGTGGAATACTGTATATATCTGCAGACCCAGTAGTCTGCAGTAACATGGAATATACCGGCAGACCCTGTAGTCTGCAGTAACATGGAATATATATCTGCATACCCAGTAGTCTGCAGTAATGTGGAATACTGTATATATCTGCAGACCCAGTAGTCTGCAGTAACGTGGAATATATATCTGCAGACCCTGTAGTCTGCAGTAGCATGGAATATATATCTTCAGACCCAGTAGTCTGCAGTAACATGGAATATATATCTGCAGACCCAGTAGTCTGCAGTAACATGGAATACATCTGCAGAGTCAATATTCCACAGTACCATGCAGTATATCTACAGAGCATCTCAACCACCGTAACTAATGTGTTCAACCACAATTCTCCAAGGCCCTGCGTGCAGCTACAGACCCAGACTCCAGAGCCAGTACTCAGTCCAAATACCAGAGATGCGCCGGCGGCCGGCACTGGGAGACAGGCTGGGCTGTTTCTCCTCCAGCAGCTGGGTCAGTCTCTCCAGGAGGACCAGGGCCTTCTGCTGGACCAGCCCCACCACCTCCACCTGAGCTTGGGCCCTGCTGGGTCTGTTGGGTCCACCGGGCCGCAGGGCTAGCCCGTAGTCCCGGTACCAGAACCGCCCAGACAGCACAGCCTGGATGCAGGAGAGGCAGATCAGAGGAACGGGTCAGTTTGGAACGCCGTCATCGCTTTCGAATCAAGATATTTTTAGCAGGTATCATATTGAAGTTGTAATTTTGGTATCGTGACAACGCTATGTATGTATGTATGTATT
>NC_140234.1:27423243-27435743 GCF_949987555.1 Borostomias antarcticus
AACACATCCTGATGAATGCATACTGGAGCTCTCCGATGTAAGACAGCACTGCTCACCTGTCCAGCCAGGTCTAGAGAGGCTGCTCACCTGTCCAGCCAGGTCTAGAGAGGCTGCTCACCTGTCCAGCCAGGTCTAGAGAGGCTGCTCACCTGTTCAGCCAGGTCTAGAGAGGCTGCTCACCTGTCCAGCCAGGTCTAGAGAGGCTGCTCACCTGTCCAGCCAGGTCTAGAGAGGCTGCTCACCTGTTCAGTCAGGTCTGAAGAGGATGCACAGAGACAGTGCTGCAGAGCTGCGTCCAGGTCGGACAGAAGCTCCTCCTCCTTCTGTCTCTGCTGCTGCCATTGGCTGGTCCTCACACACGCCTCCCTCTGCAGTGCCTCCACCTGGCAGGGTGCCGCAAAAACAACAGCAACGGCATCATCATCATCATCATCATCACCAACATTATTAATATTATCAGAAAACAACAACAACATTGTCAACATTGTTAACGGTTGTTTTATGAGGATTTTAAATGGGGATTTAACCAAGTGTCTGTTGAAAATTGAAAAACGACTCTAAAGGAGACCTTCATGCCCTTTTGACCTTCGCTGATCACAGCTGGCAACTTCACATGGATGTTAATACGTAATCACTATAGGTCCCCACGTGACACGTCCCCCACAAACACCAAGGGGTCTTTCCAACAGTAGAGGTACCTGCACACTGTCAGGGAGCTCTCCCACGGCCAGCCAGTAGGGGGCAGTGACGGGCACCACGGTCTGCCGGCTGAGGTCCAGCCTGGCCCCCACCACCGTGGCCAGCCCCCCCGTCACTGGGTCCACCGCCACAGCCCCACAGCGGATCGCTACCAGGCCTGCAACACACACACACACGCACACACACACACAGCAGAGATCTGAACACACACACCAGGTCTGCAACACACACACACCCTCTCTCTCTCACACACACACACACACACACACACACACACACACACACACACACACACACACACGCACACACACACAGCAGAGATCTGAACACACACACCAGGCCTGCAATACACACACACACACACATACACACATACAGATCTGAACACACACCAGGCCTGCAACACACACAGCAGAGATCTGAACACACACCCCAGGCCTGCAACACACACACACACACATACAGATCTGAACACACACCAGGCCTGCAACACACACACAACAGAGATCTGCAGCATCACATGATAGCAAAAATAAATCATACCATCATTAAATTAAACCTAAAATTGTATCTGGACAAGCTAATACACTGAACTGAATAAAGCCATACAACATCAAATATATGTTCAGATCAGTGAGTAAAAGTGTGAAAAATCACCAGACATGCAACAAACACGTAGAGACCTGTACACAACAACAGGCTTACTCGCAATGTTAAAGAGGCGTGTCAACGAAGACAGCCCCTCAACACCCAGCGCCTTCAGCATTTCTGGACAGATCTCATCAGTCCCTGGGGCTTTGCCACTGCGGAGTTATCTACTAAATCTATTCTCAAACTGACCAGTTACCAGTGTAGTGATTGTAAGACTGGTGTGATGTGTGTCCTCCTTCTGGTCTTAGTGAGGACACGCGCTGCAGCATTTTGTTTTATCTGAAGTTGGCTAATAGCTTTCTTTGGCAGACCAGATAGGAGAGCATTACAGTAATCCAGCCTTCTACTGATAAAAGCATGCATTAGTCTTTCAGTGTCGTCCTGGGGAGGCTGGAGTTCCACACATTGAAAACCACAGCCTGTCATATCAGAGAGCTGGAGGGGTGAAGGACCCCTCAGGAAGATTATGAATATTCACTAGGAATGCACCAAGACGTCCTTATCTGAGTCTCTATCTGTTCAATCAACATAATTGCCTGTATTTGTATCTGTATTCAGATAGAAACCGGAAGTGGGTGTGGTTTATACCGGACGTTGCGTTAAATCGTATTTCCTAATAACATTCATTGGCAATGCAATTTTTGAGCATTCAAAGCATCAAATTGATTTAATGTTTGCATATAATTAGTTATGAAATATATTTCCACATCCTCATATTTTACTTTTCATCTCTCCCTCTTTCTCTTATATTTTATTTTTTAACCAAACAGGTTTAAGTCTGTCTGAACCCTATAAACAACCCTATAAATAAAACATTATGTTTTGCATTGGAAATACAAACTGTAATTAATAACTACAGATTCTAACTGTGACTCCCGAGACAGATTCTCACCCGTCTGTCGTCTTGTCTCTCTCCCTCTCATCTCCCTCTCTCGCCTCCCCTATCTCAGTATTACAGTAATCCTGCAGTCCTGTAGGGATGTTAACAGTTGACCATTTAACCGATAAACAGATAATAATTCTAGCCAATTAAATGTATTAAATGGTCACATTTTTTTATTTTCGTGCACCGCCCATCAACTGTAGTCCGGGCCCAGACGTTCGAGTCTCCAAGTTGATTCTAAATGGAAGTTCTCAATAGAGTGCAACGAGTTGCCGATTCTGTCTGATATCAGGATAACTCAACAGGGATGTGAGAAAAAATAACTTCCTTCAATGATCCTGAGCTGTCTTCATCTGTCTGAGAGAGAGAGAGTGAAGAAAGAGAGAGAGGGGGAGAGGGAGAGAGAGAGTGAAGAGAGAGGGAGAGTGTGAGGGAGAGTGAGGGAGACAGAGGGGGAGAGAGAGAGTGACGAGAGGGAGAGAGAGAGTGAGGGGGAGTGAGGGAGAGAGAGTGAAGAGAGAGAGGGAGAGAGATAGTGAAGAGAGAGAGGGAGAGAGAGAGAGGGAGAGGGGGAGAGGGAGAGAGAGAGTGAGGGGGAGTAAGGGAGAGAGAGGGAGAGAGAGTGAAGAGAGAGAGGGAGAGAGAGAGTGAAGAGAGAGGGAGAGAGTGAAGAGAGGGAGAGAGAGAGAGTGAAGAGAGAGAGGGAGAGAGATATGAAGAGAGATTTGGACAGAGACAGACATATTTTAGTATTAAAATCTCAAATCTGTGTGGTTAGATCCTGGCTGCTGCGTGTCTTGGTTTCCTGTGTCCTAATCACTCAGTGTCTTGGTTTCCTGTGTCCTAATCACTCAGTGTCTTGGTTTCCTGTGTCCTAATCACTCTGCGTCTTGGTTTCCTGTGTCCTAATCACTCTGATGTACCAGAGATGAGATGCTCAGCTCTGTCTGTCTCAATGGCCACATTAGCCTCTGTCTGATCTCAAACACATTTTTCCATACTAAATAGTTCTGTTCCAGGCATACACCACTCGAGGACTTGGCATACACAAGCACACAAACACCTACACACACACACACACACACACACACACACACACACACACACACACACACACACACACACAAACACAATTACAGCACACATCAATATAGGAACAAATCTAGAGAGAAGCCAGCTTTATTGAGGTAATGCTTCAGAAATTATCTTTTATCTCTGGCTCCATCTCTCATTTCCTACAATAGTAAGAGCCATCACAGTGATGTAATCAGACCCCAGGGTGTGTGTGTGTGTGTGTGTGTGTGTGTGTATATCTCTCCTTTCTCCCCCAGTCTGAGGTAATTAATTAGGCCCAGGGTGGAGAACATCCTCCTTTCTTCACTGACTGATACACTACACACTATACACACACACACACACACACACACACACACACACACACAGTGTCCTGTCTCTGCTCAACCTGATTGCCATCAGAGTCACAGCACTGCCAGAGGTGTTTTATAACAACTGTTGGATCAGGGCCATTTTAGGGCAGGCCTACTGAAGGCTACACCACTAATAAACTCTTTAAACAGCAGCCGCCATTTTACAATAGTTATCAACGCTTGGCCGGTGAATGTGCCACTGCCTTTTATACCCCAAAAAAGCTTAGTGTGACCATGCCATTTATGTGATAAATGGCAGCCATCTTGAGAAAGGCATTTTTATGATGGAGTGTTTTGTGTGGTACGCTCTAAGGCCTTTTGGCCCTTGCACCATCGCCTTTTCTACAAAAAGGTTTATTTGTTTGTTTGTTTAGCTAGTTTGTTTGTTTAGTGTCACCATGTTCCTAATTAGACCGTGTTCTGTTCCGACACTTACCTTTCCCATCCGGGTCTTCCATGGTTCCAGCCAGGGGCACCGTGCATCCAGACAGGGGGTCCAGCTGTGACCCTAGGACAGGGATCCGGAGGCCGGACCCCAGGGGGTCAGGGTACTCTTGCCCCAGCAGGGCTGGAACACACACCTCCGATCCGGGGAGGGGCAGCTCGCCTGGAGGGTGGAGGCGGTTGGGGAGGAGAGGAGGAGGGTCACGCAACTGGGTTCAATGTGTAGTTGTACTATTTGAGACTCTTTAGGTTTCGATCTCTCGGATGGTTAGAGGAAAAGGTGACACAACAGGTGTACATATTAATACAGTAAAACTCACCTAACCCCCATCCATCACTACCACTCCCTACCCAGCCCCACCTACCCAACACCCCGCCATCCTGTGCCTCTCCATAATGCCGATGCCCCAGCCCCATCCATCTCCTCCCCTCTCCCTCCCCTCCTTCACGCTCAGAACCCCTCTACCCTCCCCCCGTACCTGCCCAGTATCCCCCCACCCCCACCTACCCAGCACCCCTCCACCCCCCACCCCCCACCTACCCAGCACCCCTCACCCCCCGCCCCCACCTACCCAGCACCCCTCCACCCCCCACCCACCCAGCACCCCTCCATCCCCTTCCCACCCCCACCTACCCAGCACCCCTCCGTCCCTGGCCACCCCAGAGGCCCAGTCCAACAGCATCTCCAGTCTGGTCAGCAGCTGCATCTGGCAGTGCAGGCTCGTCCCCCAGGCCTGCTGCAGGTCAGAGGCTGCAGAGCGCAGATGTTCCAGGTCCGCTGGGCTGGGCGGGGCCGGGTCAGCGTGGGGGCGGGGCTTGGCCTGCAGGCTCATGTCCCCAGAGCTCCATCTCTCCTCCAGACCTCTCAGCAGCTCTATGAGTCTGACCTGCGCCAGCAGCACCTGGATCAGCCATGAGGGGGAAGGAACACATAAAGAAGGAAGTATCAAGGAACCGCAGGACCAGCTCTGTGGCCTTGCGGTCAGAGAATCCGCCCTGAGACTGGGAGGTTGTGAGATCAGTCCCCGGCTGAGTCATACCAGAAACTATAAAAATGGTTCCCAATGCTTCCTTGCTTGGCTCAGCATCAAGGACTGGATCATGTCCAGGTGGTGGACTTGTACATCAAGCTGTCTCACACTATAGAAACAGGAGACTCCTGCCCCCTGGGGGCCACTAGGAACATTGGTTCTCAAGGCGACTTACTTACCTACTACATCAAGGAACATCAGATCAGTATACCTGTATACCAGGGTAGGAATTCCGTCATTTTTGGGGCAAGGCCATTTGGCCTTCGGTGTCACTCAATCTTTTAGGGCACAAAGGCCACATGTCAAGGCACAAAGGCCATTGAGTGAAATAAAAGGATTTGAAGCCTACGGTTGAATCATACGGAGCCGTATGAATTCAACAACAACGCGATGGACAGCCAGGCGAAATAGCTCCAGGGGCCCTGGTCCCAGGCGAGTTGAACAGCTGTCCACCCAGAGACGGGATCTCTCGTTGCGGCATGAAATTCGCGGCTAACCCGCCTGGAGCTATTTCGCCTGGCTGCCCATCGCGTAACAGATATATACTTTTCATTGCTAACTCAGAGCGGGGAGAGCCATAAACACGCGTTTGCATTTCACATGAACGCAATCTGTTCGTGGACTACAAGAACGCATCATTGGTACCTTTGACTGCGCATGTCAAAGGTATCAATGACGCGTTTGTTCCAAAGATGGCGCGGTCCTATAGGGCTTCACTTTAGATTTCGAATCCTGGGGGCCTGGTGTTAACATAGCCCCTTCCACTAAAAGGGGCACAAAAGCCATGGTGGCCGCAGGGGGTAGAATTATTTTCGGGGCATCAAGGACAGAGGGAAGGGCATCGTGTAATTCCCACCCTGGTGTATAGCCAGAATATGTGGATACACATGTGTAGTCTTGACTACTACAGTCCTCCATCTCACCTGGCCGTCCAGCAGAGCTTGGTATCCTCCCACATGGGGCACCAGCTGCCCCGCCCTCACGCTGGCCCCTCCCACCCGCACCAGCCGACCACTCAGAGGCTCGATGAACGACTCGCCCAGCAAGACTCCGCCCACTGGCACCACCGCCCCTGGAGGAGGGAACAACCAAGCAAAGGGTGAACTGACTAATTGAGAGAGAGAGACAGAGAGAGAAAGAGAGACAGGAACAGCATGACATTCTCAACTCACCTGTTAGACCTCCTCTACCTGTTCTGACCCTAGTGGGCTGAATCCCTTCCTTGGCCTGTTACTGGGTCCAGAGACCCGGCAATACTAAAGTGTTTGGCTACAGACGCAGTGATAAGGACTTAGGATTGGATCCTTCCAGACTGACAGGGTGATAGTGATGTGTGTCTGGTTCGTCTCCAGAACCAGCTATATTCACCTGTGACCGGGTCCAGGCCGACCCCAGCGGTGAGCACCACGCTGCCCGTGCGTGGGTCCAGCGAGGGCGCGCCCAGCTGTATGGGCTGGGGCAGGCGGGTGAGGGGGCAGACGGCCACCCCTCCCAGGGGGTAGACCAGCCCAGTCTGGGGGTGGATGGTGACAGCCAGAACCGGCACCAGGAGCCCGGTGTCCAGGTCCGACATGGGGGCCCCCAGCTGGAGCCTCTGGCCGGGCCGGAGGCCCCTCAGTCTGGTGGGGGCCAGGGGCTGGTCGGAGTGGCGGGACACTGGGTAGGGGACGAAGGGGAGGAGGGGACACTCCCACTTCCTGCTGTCTCCTGCACAGAGGGAGGAGAGACAGAGAGATACATGGGTATTGTAGAACCATAGCTATATATTAATATTCAGCACAAATTTCAACTAATATGAATGTGCTATGCTGGGTTCTACATCCACTCCTTGGTAACACACCTGGACAGGATGAGACCTAAAATACACTCACTTGAGAAAAATCTCTATTGTTTTGGATTTAGGTCAAATTCAGTTGATGCCTTTTTGTGCTTTATTTTTTTCATTGGCTTGTCTTTATCAGGATGTCTTTATCAGGATGTCTCTCTCTCTCTTTCTCTCTCTCTCACTCTCTCTCTCTTTCTATCTCTCTTTCTCTCCCTCTCTCTCTCTCTCCCTCTCTCATTCTATCTCTTTCTCTCTCTCCCGCTCTCTCTCTTATTCTCTCTCTCCCTCTCTTGTTCTCTCCCTCTCTCGTTCTCTCTCTCTCTCTCCCTCCCTCTCTCTCCCCCGTCCTCACCAGTGCAGGAGTCAGTGGTCAGGACCAGCGTGGAGCTGATCGGGTCGTAGGCCACGCTGCCCGCCACGGGCAACAGCCTGCCGGTCTGGGGGTGGAGCAGGAAGTCCGGGGGAACCGCCATACTGTGGCCGCTGCCCAGGAGCATGTGGGCATGGGCACTGGGTCGAATTAAGCCCGTGGTCGGGTCAGAGTGGACCGCCCCGCATGCTCGTATGGTACCATCGGGGGCTGGGGAGCAGAGCGAGGAGGAGAGAGAAGTGGAGAGAGAGAGGAGGAGAGAGAAGTGGAGAGAGAGAGGAGGAGAGAGAAGTGGAGAGAGAGAGAGGAGTGAGGTTGTAATTGCTATTGTTTCAAAATTATTCCACTTTCATTTCATTCAACAAGTTCCAATCATGAGCAGGTATCAGCATGGGCTTCAATGCGTTCCGCAGCAATTGTTTGTTGACTTGACTCACCGTTTTGGTGCTTCTGGCGTGGTCAGGAACCAGAGTATGGGTTGTGGATGGGTACATGGTAAACAAACTATACTTATGCTTCAACACTGCCAAAATAACGCTTGAAAAACCTTAACTAGCCGAGAGGCCTGCTTCCATACTTTCCACTACAAAGGGAGGCAGCCATCTTACTTTTAACCCTTGCTAGTAAGGAATGCACACCTCAGTGCAGTGACCACACCAGGCCAGTAGGTGGGATACTTCAACAAAAACTACCATAATATACTATGGGCTATGGGCTACAACAACAAACTACAACAAATGTATGTACTATCCAGTGCAAATTATAGCAATCAATTTCTTTCCACAGGATCAGATCCAAAGGTAAGTACAGGTAAGTACCAACAGAAAATACTAAACCTTCCACAGGATCAACAAAGGTCAGTATAACACACATTTCCACAAAATTCCCTTCTAGGGTTAATGGCTCCAACAGAGGTTCACTACATAATAGAGATAGGTGGACTGGGTTGTACAGTATGGGCGACGGGTTGTGTAGATAGACAAAAATGTGACTTTCCACTATGAAATAGATCAGTAAAGTTATGTATAATTTTCACGGCCTATTGTATTGAGTCAATACCCTCACTGATCCATCAATCAATCAATCAAAGCTTTATTTGTAGAGCGCATTTCATACCCAGAGGCAACACAATGCGCTTTACAGAGAACAAGGGAGGTGGGCATACGACCCACCTCTACATATTCCAGAGGGAAGCAAAAAAACAGTATTCACCCGGGGGCCAGACTGATCCAGACTGATCTCCTCCCTTCTCTCCCAGAGGTGAGAGGTGAGGTGATGGCCACCAGATGGCAGCAGAAGTATTTGTTTCCAGCTCTGAGAGACTGAGATGTGTGCAGTGCTGTACGGAGGTGACTCAGACCATACATCCATGACTCAGACTCATGGTGACGGCTGTGTGTACTACTAGGCATTAGCACCTGTGTGCTATTCCAGGATTTCCAAACAATTTGTCAGGGTTAGGATTATTATTATGGCGAGGGTTAGGGTTAGGGCTAGGGTTAGGGCTAGGGTTAGGGATAGGGTTAGAGCTAGGGTTAGAGCTATCTAGGGTTGGATCTATGGTTAGAGCTAGGGTTAGAGCTATGGTTAGAGATAGGGTTAGAGCTAGGGTTAGAGCTAGCGATATGTCTAGTGGTTAGTAAGTAGGAGTAGGTAGGTGGAGGTTAGATTAGGAGTAGTTGGGTGGAGGTTAGATTAGGAGTAGGTGGGTGGAGGTTAGATTAGGAGTAGGTGGGTGGAGGTTAGATTAGGAGTAGGTGGGTGGAGGTTAGATTAGGAGTAGGTGGGTGGGGGTTAGAGTAGGAGTAGGTGGGTGGAGGTTAGATTAGGAGTAGGTGGGTGGAGGTTAGATTAGGAGTAGGTGGGTGGAGGTTAGATTAGGAGTAGGTGGGTGGAGGTTAGATTAGGAGTAGGTGGGTGGAGGTTGAATTAGGAATAGGTGGGTGGGGTTTGGCAGGCCTGGCTCACCGATGATGTCGTCCTTGGTGAGGATGGCGCCGGTGTCGGGGCAGAGCAGCTTTGCCCCGGCGCCGACCCCCAGCACCGCCCAGGCCCCCTGTCGCTGGCACTCCCCTCTCACCTGCTCCGCCAGCTCCGACGCCAGGGACCACACCCTCTGCACCACACTGCAATCAACCAGCAGACTCATTAACTCATCAGCCAATAAGGAACAATAATCAATCAACGAACCAAGTGTAACCGAGTTGAATTGGTAAAAAAAAAACTCACTCCCCAGTGTATATATATATATAGAGAGAGAGAGAGAGAGAGAGAGAGAGAGAGAGAGAGAGAGAGAGAAAAAAAACCATATAGTATATATATATATATATATAGAGAGAGAGAGAGAGAGAGAGAGAGAGAGAGAGAGAGAGAGAGAGAGAAAAAACATACAGTATATATATATATGTATATATATACTGTATATTTTTTCTCACCTGTTCATGCTTTTAATAATTGCATTTTATGCTGATGTGTTTGATTTATTATATAGGTCAGTGTAATTTATTTCCTGGTACAATAGTTGAGGTATGGGGGTGTGGATGGGACAGCTGTCTGTATCTGTGTATTTGTAGTGTATGTCATTGAATGTAATGTTGTTGTGTCTTTATATTTGCCTGTATGTCTGTATTTGTGTTTATAGGACCCCCTCGAACATGAGATTATGCATCTTAAGGGACGATCCTTCAAATAAAAATTCAAATACCGGCCACCCATGTCATTGCTAGCTTTCTGGTGCCGTACAGTAGCTGGCTAAAGCGGTGATTACTGTATGTAAGGTCGTCATGTGCGTTGGTGAGTCAGATGGCCCAAGATCGACCCCCAGCGTGGGCAGTGAGGGTGGACGCGCTACTGACCAGCGACACAGTGAAACCTGACACAACCAATGAATCAAACATTCGCTATAGCAGATAATCATGTCACTGCAAGCTCTAAGACAATACTGGTAAGCGTAGAGATAATGATTCAGACATCACTGGTAAGCGTAGAGATAATGATTGAGACATCACTGTAGCATGTGATTCAGACATTACTGGTGAGCATAGAGACACTGATCCAGACATTACTGGTAAGCATAGAGATACAGATTCAGACATCACTGTAGCATATGATTCAGACATTACTGGTAAGTGTGTTGATCCCAGAGCGGCTGATGTGTGCAGGCCTGGCCCAGCAGTCTGAGGCTCTCTCGCAGGCGGGCTGTGAAGCCCTGCTGGGCCCTGCTCTGGCTCTGGAGCTCCGCCCTCAGAACCTGCAGCTGTCTGTCCAGCAGAGCGCCCACCTGCAGCCCCAGGGCCTTGCGACGAGCCAGCTCCCTCTCCACGTCCCTCTGCAGCCCCTCGTAGCCCCGCCCCTCTGCCTGCTTCCCCGTGCCCCCCGACCAGCCCAGCCCCAGGCCTCGCAGCCCCCCCAGAACGCCCTGGTACAGCTCCTTCACCTGCACAGGTAGAACACAGAGTCAGAGCCCAGAACACACACAGAGTCAGAGCCACTCACACACATGCAGCATGTTCAGTACAGTGCATTCAGAGACACACAAACACACACAGACAGACTATTAACACACACACCATAAACGCAGTACTGACGAGAAAAAAATCAAATCTGTATTATGATTTTAAGACCTGGAATCAGTCATTCATGCCTTTGTCTCCTCCTGTCTTGATTAATGTAACTCATTCATCACCACCCTGAGTCCCTCATCTGTGTCTTGACCCCAGTTGGTCCAGAATGCAGTCATTAGACGTTTAACCAAAACACGACGATGGCCACACCAGTGACTCTACATTGGTTACCCATTGACTGTAGAGTTGATTGTAAAATCCTTTTAATCAACTACAAAGACGAGGGGGCTGATTCTATCTGCTTATACTCCATGCCGCGCCTGCCTTGAAGTCCTGGTTAAGAGCATTCCTCTCTTCCTGCTTGCACCAACTCAAGATCCCCAAAATCTGGAGAAGAGCCTTAGTTGTCGCGATCCCTAAGCTGAACAAGCCTGAAAGGGACCCCAAGAGTTACCGGCCCATTTCTCTGTTATGTATCCCTTTTAAGAACCTCGAGTGTCTCATCTACGTCTTTATAGACCTGACGGCTGCCTACGACACCGTATGGCACCGCGGCCTCACCTGCAAGCTGCTCCGCCTGCTGCCGGACAGGCACATGGTCAGCATAATCATGGAGCTTGTCCGAAACCGCAGCTTCACCCTCACCACCGGTAGCAGAGAGCGAAGCAGGTTGCGACACCCTAAAAAAAGGCATCCCCCAGGGATCTGTCCTGGCCCCCCTCCTTTATAACATCCACACCTACGACCTGCCGAACACAGTCTCTAGGAAGTATGCCTACGCAGACGACCTTTCGCTGGTGTACTCCGCTGGAGACTGGCAGGCCATGGAGGAGACCCTAAGCCAGGACATGCAGACACTAGCAGCATACCTCCGGAAATGGAGATTGAAGCTCAGCGAGGCAAAGACAGTGGCCTTCCACCTTAACAACAATGAAGCCAAACGTGAGCTCCAAGTGCACATCGATGGAACACTCCTGCCATGCTGCGCCGAAACAAGCTACCTCGGTGTGACATTGGACAGGTCGCTCACGTTCCGCCGACACCTCGACTCACTGCGCAAGAAGTTCACAGCTCATGTGGCGTTGATGAAGCGACTGGTCCGATCAGGCTGGGGCTCCGGGGCGAAAACACTGCGTACAGCAGCCCTCGCCCTGCTCTACTCCACCAGTGAATATTGCGCACCGGTGTGGTGTCGCAGCGCTCACAACCGCCTCATCAATCCGCCTATCAACAAAGCCAACGAATGCCGGTCCTTCCCCTACCAGGAGGGACTTACCCATACCGGCGTGGTTGAGGCTTGATCGTCTCCGGACCGGTGTCGGATGCTTCCACTCATCCATGCACAGATGGGGCCTGTGTGGCACCTAGGAACAAACCGCAGACCACGTCATCCAGGACTGTCCGATATATCTGACACCCAACGGAATGCATGGCCTGACGGTTGTGGCTGACGAAATGGAGACATGGCTCCTGAAGGTGTGCACAGATATATAGCCCTGGCCCCACTCACCTCAGGCTCATGGTGGTAAAAGGATAGCCCCACGGCCCCAAGTCTGGGGGGAGAGGAAGCAACAACTGACCAATACGAAGAAGAAGAACCTACAAAG
>NC_140234.1:27440743-27458243 GCF_949987555.1 Borostomias antarcticus
GTCTTCTAAACATCAACACTATGCTCTAGATGGAATACTATCTTATAAACATCAACACTATGCTCTAGATGGAATACTATCTTATAAACATCAACACTGCTCTAGATGGAATACTGTCTTCTAAACATCAACACTGCTCTAGATGGAATACTATCTTATAAACATCAACACTATGCTCTAGATGGAATACTATCTTATAAACATCAACACTATGCTCTAGCAGGAATACTGTCTTATAAACATCAACACTATGCTCTAGATGGAATACTATCTTCTAATCAACACTATGCTCTAGATGGAATACTGTCTTCTAAACATCAACACTATGCTCTAGCAGGAATACTGTCTTCTAAATATCAACACTATGCTCTAGATGGAATACTATCTTATAAACATCAACACTATGCTCTAGCAGGAATACTGTCTTATAAACATCAACACTATGCTCTAGATGGAATACTATCTTCTAATCAACACTATGCTCTAGATGGAATACTGTCTTGTAAACATCAACACTATGCTCTAGCAGGAATACTGTCTTCTAAATATCAACACTATGCTCTAGATGGAATACTATCTTATAAACATCAACACTGCTCTAGATGAAATACTGTCTTCTAAACATCAACACTATGCTCTAGATGAAATACTGTCTTCTAAACATCAACACTATGCTCTAGCAGGAATACTGTCTTATAAACATCAACACTATGCTCTAGATGGAATACTGTTGTTATGCCCCCGGGAAGGGGGGGGCACCCCTGAACAGAGAACCGGACCAGGGCAGCAGACCCAGAGAAGCAGACGGACACCAGAGTAACTATAATAGCCCGAAGGCGGTTTTAATAAATGATAAACAAAAGGAACAAAAAAAGGGGGATAACTAAGGTACTGCGGTGACCACACCGGGAGAAAAAGTAAACACAAAAACACAGACGGACTGCCACTTTAAGGTGGGGGGTATGTATGTGTGCGTGCGTGTGCGTGTGAATGGGATGTGAAATTAAGTGTATGGATGCGTGAGGGCAAATGGCTATGTGGAGGGATGTTGTCTGTGTGCGTGCGTCAGGCTACCGCGGGGACTGGCGAGCCGGAGAGATCCCCGTGGAGGAGCGTCAGGGGGAGAGGTCTTGTCCGAGGGGCACGAGGCGAGCGAGGGAGACACCGGGCGACCGACCGATGGCGTCAGGATGGACCCGGTAGAACTCCCGCAGCAGGCCAGGGTCGGCCAGATAGGAGCGGGGGACCCAGCTGCGGTCCTCCGGCCCATACCCCACCCAGTCCACCAGGTACTGGAACCCCCGTCCCCGGCGGCGGACCGAGAGGATCTGGTTGACCTCCCAGACCAGGTCGCCACCCTCGAGGACCCGGGGCGGTGGCGGCGCAGGGGCAGGCGGAGACAGGGCTGAGTCAGCTACTGGTTTGACCTGGGAAACGTGGAAAACTGGGTGGACCCTGAGGGAGGCTGGGAGACGCAGCCGGAGAGCCGAGGGGTTGATGATCCTCTCCACAGTGTAGGGCCCGACATACCGAGGAGCCAGTTTCCGGGAGACGCCAGGGACGGGGAGGTTCCTGGCCAGCAACCACACTCTCTGCCCCAGGTGGTAGGCAGGGGCCGGCACCCTCCGCCGATTGGCGCTACGCTGGGCACGGTCTCTGGCTCGCAGCATGGCGGCGCGGGCATTCTTCCAGATACGCCGGCACCGATGGAGGTGAGCCCTGGTGGACGGCACCGCAACTTCCTGTTCTTGAGAGGGGAAGAGGGGTGGCTGGTAGCCCAGGGAACACTCAAACGGGGACAAACCAGTAGCCGAACTCACCATGGCGTTGAGGGAATATTCAGCCCAGGGCAGGTAACGACTCCAGGAGGCGGGGTTGCTTGTCGTTATGCAGCGGAGGGTCGTTTCCAAGGCCTGGTTGGCCCGTTCCGCCTGCCCGTTGGTCTGGGGGTGGTATCCCGACGAGAGGCTAACTGTGGCCCCTATTCCCCGACAGAAAGCCCGCCATACCTTAGAGGTGAACTGGGGTCCCCGGTCCGAGACGACATCCTGGGGGATGCCATGCAACCGGACCACATGGGTGGTGAGGAGGTCTGCCGTTTCAGCCGCGGACGGGAGTCCCGGGAGAGCGATGAAGTGGACCGCCTTGGAGAACCGGTCGACCACGGTCAGGATGGTGTTGTTGCCTTGGGATGTCGGAAGGCCAGTCACAAAGTCCAGGGCGATATGTGACCATGGTCGACCGGGGATGGGCAAGGGGCGGAGGAGGCCGGCTGGAGGGCGGTGGGAGGCCTTGCTACGGGAGCAGATGTCACAAGCGGCCACGTATTCCCGGGTGTCGGCTCCCAAGGTGGGCCACCAGAACCGCCGTCGGATGAACTCCGCCGTCCGATGGGCCCCAGGGTGACAGGCCAACCGACTGGCATGGCCCCACTCCAGGACCTTGCTCCGGACGGCGGACGGGACGAAGAGGCGATGCCGGGGCCCACCGCCTGGGTCGGGCTGGGTGCGCTGGGCAGCCCGGACCACCGATTCGACTCCCCAAGTGACCACACCCACCACCCGGGCCGGGGGGAGGATGGCATCAGGGCGTTCTGTGGTGCTGGGGGCACTCTCGGGGAAGAGTCGGGAAAGGGCATCGGCCTTGATGTTCTTGGAGCCCGGGCGGTAGGTGAGGGTAAAGTCAAACCGGCTGAAGAAAAGGGCCCAGCGCGCTTGCCTAGGGCTGAGCCTCTTAGCCGTTCGTATGTACAGGAGGTTTTTGTGGTCGGTCCAGACCACAAAGGGTAGCTTGGCCCCCTCCAGCCAGTGCCTCCATGCTTCCAAGGCGGCATGAACGGCAAGGAGCTCCCTGTTCCCCACGTCATAGTTCCTTTCCGCAGGCGAAAAGCGTCGGGAGAAGAATGCCACTGGGTGGAGACACTGGTCCTCTTCCGACCGCTGGGACAGGACGGCCCCGATACCCAAATCCGAGGCGTCCACCTCAACAATGAAGTGTCGAGAGGGGTCGGGGAGGATGAGTACCGGAGCTGTCGCGAACAGGCCCTTAAGGGCTGAGAATGCCCTCTCCGCCTCCGGGGTCCAGAGGAAGGGGCTGAGGGTTGAGGTGAGCGCGGAGAGGGGCGCAGCAACTCGGCTGAATCCTCGGATAAACCTGCGGTAGAAGTTGGCAAACCCGAGGAAACGCCTGAGTTGAGTCCGGTCGACTGGGCGTGCCCACTCCACCACCGCGCTCACCTTCTTGGGATCGGCCCGCACCTGCCCGCTCTCCACGATGTGGCCCAGGAACTCCACGGAGGCGGAGTGGAAGACGCACTTCTCCGCCTTGACGAAGAGCCTATTCTCCAGTAGTCGGTTGAGGACCAGGCGGACGTGTTGAATGTGTTCCTGCTCCGTCCTGGAGAAGACCAGGATATCGTCCAGGTAAACGACGACCATGATGTTAAGCATGTCCCGGAGTACATCGTTTACCAGAGCCTGGAAGACAGCTGGGGCATTGGTTAAGCCAAAGGGCATCACCCGGTACTCAAAATGCCCCAGGTGGGTATTGAATGCAGTCTTCCATTCATCCCCCTCACGGACACGCACCAAGTGATAAGCATTGCGTAGATCAAGTTTGGTGAACACCGTGGCGTGGGAGAGTGGCTCAAACATGGAACTAAGGAGTGGCAGTGGATACTTATTTTTTATGGTGATGTCATTAAGCTGGCGGTAATCAATACAAGGCCTCAGGCTGCCGTCCTTCTTCGAGACGAAAAAGAAGCCCCCGGCAACCGGGGAGGACGACGGCCTTATGACTCCTGAGGCCAAAGACTCAGTGATATAATTGCGCATAGCCTCCTTCTCCGGGACGGAGAGGTTGTACAACCGGCCGACGGGATAGGTTGCCCCGGGAAGGAGGTCTATGGCGCAATCATAAGGGCGGTGAGGAGGGAGTGAGAGTGCACTGTCCTTACTGAAAACGGGTGCCAAATCGTGGTACGCGGGTGGAACACCAGTGAGGTCAGGGGGTGAGGGTTCGCGTTTGATCTCACTGGACAGAGAGTGGGCGGAGCGTAAGCAGTTGGCATGACAGGCCACGCTCCAGCCCAAAATCCGTCCAGAGGACCATGAAATGTGCGGGTCGTGTCTGTCTAACCAAGGTCTGCCCAGGACCAACGGAGCCGTGGGTGCGTTAAGTACCATAAACCGTGCCGTCTCTACGTGATTGCCAGACAGGGTTAACGTGAGTGGTGCGGTGCAATGGGTGATCTTACCCAGAGAGCGACCATCTAGTGCCTGCGCCGAGAGGGTGGTATCAAGGGGGACGAGCAGGATGCCTGCCTGCTGGGCCAGGGTTCGGTCGATTAGGCACTCGTCGGCGCCCGAGTCCAGGAGAATCCCTGCAGAGAGCGACTCTTTTCCCCATGAAAGAGTGGCTGGGAACAGTTGGTTAGGCTCCCTCCGGGATTGGGGCAGGGTGGTAAGGCTCACTAGAATGCCCCCATCTAGTGGGCCGGGGCTTTTGGCCGAGAGGGGCAGGCGCGGATGACGTGGCCCGCCTTACCGCAGTAGAGGCAGAGCCGGTCACGCATCCGCTGTTCTCTTTCCTCCGGGGACAGGCGTGATCGGCCCAGCTGCATGGCCTCCTCTTCGGCCCCAGGAGGAGACAGGTGGCGGGCCCCAGAGGCCGTAGAAGGGGGCGAGGGGTCCCGGAAGGGATGGGCAGGATCCCTGGGGGGCACCCGGTTTGCGAGCGGTTTGTGGGGTGGCCCCAGCCGGTTGGCGCGCTCCAGACGCCGCTCCCGCAGCCTCTCGTCTACCTGAAGGGCAAGGGTGGCCAGCTCAGCGAAGGTGGCGGGACGGTCTCGGATGATCATGTCTTTAATGGTCTCGCTGAGGCCCCGCCTGTAAGCACTCCGGAGCGCCACGTCATCCCACCCGCTGTCGGCGGCAAGCATGCGGACCTCCAGTGTGTAGTCCGCCACTGACCGCGACCCCTGTTGGATGGTGTGTAGCCGCCCGGCCGCGTCTGCCCCCTCTGCGGGGTGGTCGAACGCCAGCTTGAATTCAGTGACAAAACACTGGTAGTCAGCAGAGAGCCCGTTGTTGTGGTTCCTCATCGCCATGGCCCAAGCTAAGGCCCGCCCCGAGAGCAGTGACATTACTAACGCCACCTTGGCGGCGTCTGACCGGTATCTTGAGGGCTGGTGGCAAAAAAGTAGTTCGCACTGCCCCAGGAAGCCTCGCCACAGATCAAACTCCCCGGAGAATGGCCTGGGGCAGGGGAGGTTGGGCTCAAACCGGGGCTCAGAGGGTGTTTGCTCGGGGGGCTGGGACCAGCTCTGGGGAGCCGGGTCGTTTAGGCCGGGCAGGGAAGAGCGTGGCTCTGGGTGAGGACCGGACTCGGGGGGTGGCAGATGAGTGAGCCTGGCCACCATCTCCGCCAGGCTGGAGACCTGATGAGTCAGGGAGGTGAGCACGCCCGCCGTGGCATGGGAGGCCGTCCGCAGTTCCCCCATCTCCGAGGTGACTCGGGCAAAAGCGGTGTCGAGCTCCGAGGTTAGCTTGTTAAGCTGAACGGTGTGGCTACGGACTACGGTCTCCAGGACCGAGGGACCTGGGGGTGGGGATACTGCGGGCTTAGCTGCATCCGCCTGCCCACTGGGTCTGCTTTGGTCCATAATGGCTTGGTTATTCTGTTATGCCCCCGGGAAGGGGGGGGCACCCCTGAACAGAGAACCGGACCAGGGCAGCAGACCCAGAGAAGCAGACGGACACCAGAGTAACTATAATAGCCCGAAGGCGGTTTTAATAAATGATAAACAAAAGGAACAAAAAAAGGGGGATAACTAAGGTACTGCGGTGACCACACCGGGAGAAAAAGTAAACACAAAAACACAGACGGACTGCCACTTTAAGGTGGGGGGTATGTATGTGTGCGTGCGTGTGCGTGTGAATGGGATGTGAAATTAAGTGTATGGATGCGTGAGGGCAAATGGCTATGTGGAGGGATGTTGTCTGTGTGCGTGCGTCAGGCTACCGCGGGGACTGGCGAGCCGGAGAGATCCCCGTGGAGGAGCGTCAGGGGGAGAGGTCTGGTCCGAGGGGCACGAGGCGAGCGAGAAAAAAAGCCGGTGGAGAGGGGAAGTCCGGGAGCTGCGTTGGTGGCGCAGGCGCCGGCGCGGAGGCGGTAGGCAGGGCGAATCGCGGAGCGGGAGGGAGGCGCGGAGTGGAGCCGGGAGAGCCGAGTCACAGAGGGCGGCGCGGGACGAAGACGGGGTCAAGATCTCAGTATAACCAAGCCCTGAGCGGCGGGGCTGCTGGCTTCTTGTAGCCGCCCGAGATGATTGCGGCAGGTGAGCCTGATTGGTAACAGGCTGCACCTGCCGCGGTCTCGGGCTTGTTCCCGGGAGTGACCCAGCGCTCGTTCGCCCCGGCCCTGGGTGAGGCGGGGCCTGGGCTGGGACCACAACAACTGTCTTCTAAACATCAACACTATGCTCTAGATGGAATACTGTCTTCTAAACATCAACACTATGCTCTAGATGAAATACTGTCTTCTAAACATCAACACTATGCTCTAGATGGAATACTGTCTTCAAAACATCAACACTATGCTCTAGATGGAATACTGTCTTCTAAACATTAACACTATGCTCTAGATGGAATACTGTCTTCTAAACATTAACACTATGCTCTAGATGGAATACTGTCTTCTAAACATCAATACTATGCTCTAGATGGAATACTGTCTTCTAAACATCAATACTATGCTCTAGCAGAGAAGTCCCTCCTGGGTGACTCTATCAAACACATACAGTAGTACCACTATATCCAGAAGATCAGGATAGTGTACAGTATATAACATATATAACATAACCACTTACAACGCAAATATCAATACACCCACCTCCCGGGCTGGTTATTTATTTATTGATGTATTTTTTTATTTTAATTTATTACATTTTTTTTTTATTCATATACATATAACATGTGCATTATCCATCCAGACCAGTATCTATCCCATCCTAACTTTATCTTACTGTATAGAAATGGTTCTTATTGGCCCTGTCCTGTATCAAAGACACATATCCTTTTATATGGACCTCAACAAATTTGCGTTATCTTCGTAGTAATATTTCACCAAATTATGAAAAACGATATGCAGTAAATTGCCCCTTATTATGAATTAAATGACAGAAGACTTGGAAGTATGGATGTCACTAGCCTGGCATGGGTCCAGCCAACACTGATGTTTACATGTTTTCACTGCTTCCTGTTCAAATTCCAGTAAAAACATTCACGTGACTAAATGCAGTGATAAGGGTGACTACGGCTTTCCAATAACACAGGCGGTCTTGGTCTTCCCAAACTGCAATTACAGTATATAATTGGGCCGCTCAACTGAATCACATGGTGTCATGGATCAAACCATCTCATGACCTTGCTTGGGTGGGTATCAAAGCCGTTGTTGTTCACTAAGCTCCCCCACTCGACTTTAGGACCCATTTGTTTTCTTTTCGGTGTTTTTGTTTTCTTGTTGTTTTGCTTAGTTTGGGATGTTTTTGCTTGTAATGCTTCAAAATGGTACAGTACTTATTGTGTAATTTGTGTAATTTGTAAAGTGAGACAGCAGCAAAATGTCACTGTGACTGTACATGGTACACTACATGTGACGAATAAAAGGAATTTTGAATCTTACTTATGATGCTTTATAAACATGTGAAAATGAAAAATTGTCAGCACAACGTTTGGGCCGTAGAAGCCTTCTTCAGATGAAACGTTGTGCTGACAACCATTAAACTCCCCTTATTATGTTTGATCCAGCATCTGCACTACTATGATGTGCACACATTCCTTTAGTATTTGACTTGCTTTATAAACATGACCTTGATAGAAAGAGTTCCCCCTGATGATACCTGTTGTGCTGGGAGTCTTGTCTCTCTCTGAGTTCCCCCTGATGATACCTGTTGTGCTGGGAGTCTTGTCTCTCTCTGAGTTCCCCCTGATGATACCTGTTGTGCTGGGAGTCTTGTCTCTCTCTGAGGAGAACAGCCAGAGCAGTTCTGCTGGCAGGCCATGGAGGAGACCGAGGAAGCCTGCCTCTAAATACACAAACACACACACACACGCATGCACGCACACACACACAAACACACATGAACATACTTAGGCACAAACACAGACTCAGAAAGGCAGCCATTGTTGGTGCGTGCAGGGTTAGGAGTGTGTATTGTGGTGCTGATTAAGGGAGGCTGCGCTCACCGTTGGTCTGAACGCTGTGAACGGGACGGGAGGCCTGGCGCCCGGCACACCGCACGGCCTCCTGGGAGTCCCAGCCTCTGAACACACGCTCCAGCACACTCCCAGAGATCGTCTCCTGGTGCTGAACACACACACATACACACATACACATACACACACACACACACACACACACAGACAGACACACAGACAGACACACATAGACGCAACACGTGTGTGCACATACACACACACACACACCAACACACACACACAAAACACACATACAGAGGTGTATGCTTAATAGGTCATTGTGACACCAGAGCCACTTGTTTTAAGTTGTCCCTCTGTGCCTGGTAGGATACAATATGCAAGTTTATCCAGCGAGCGCTCTTCACACATTGTCCAATGATCTGCCGTAACTCAAGCTATTCGTACTGTGTTTCCTCCTGGGCCTGTCAATTTGAACATATAATGAGGTGAGAATATCTTGTGAGGCATCCCAGGATCAAATGTTTTAATTGTAGTTGACCTGTAAACCTAGAAATAGCAGACTGTTTTGTTTGTTGACATGTGAGAGTGTGTGTGTGTGTGTGTGTGTATATGTGTCTGTGTGTGTGTGTGTCTGTGTCTGTGTGTGTGTGCGTGTGTGTGTGTGTGTGTGCGTGTGTGTGTGTGTGTGTGTGTGTGTGCCACCAGCCTGCTCACCTGGTGGTCAGAGCTCCAGACCAGCCTGCTCTCCCCAGCGGCTCCACACTCCAGCAGCAGAGAGTGAGTGGCCCCCCGGCCCCCACGACACCAGGCCCCGCAGGCTGCCCTCTCCGGGGCCTCCCTGCACACACACAGCCCCAGGGCCCTGTCGTAGCCCTGGTAATCCACTGGAGACCCACACACCTGCAAGACAGGCCAGGGGGCCGTACAGCTGGGTCGGACAGGACAGATTGAGCAGGTCAGGAGTAGCGTTAGGGGGTGCTGCAGATGTGGTAGCGTTAGGGGGTGCTGCAGTGCAGATGTGGTAGCGTTAGGGGGTGCTGCAGATGTGGTAGCGTTAGGGGGTGCTGCAGATGTGGTAGCGTTAGGGGGTGCTGCAGATGTGGTAGCGTTAGGGGGTGCTGCAGATGTGGGTAGCTGATACAGGTAGGTTGTTGGTTGGTGTAAGTGTAGCCCAGTTGAATTAAACCTCCTCCTCTGTATAACTCCATTGAATTACACGCTTTTTCGGTGATGTAGCCGGCTAAAGCGGTATTTACGGGAGGCGGCGGTCACGTGTCACGTGCACAATGTAACCAATGGGCTGCTCCTACTGTACCTGACATTCCCAGTGGGCTCAAGCGAGCGCTCAAGTAATTATCAGATAGCTAAGTGAATCATCTTTGGACCCAGGTCTGTTTTGGTTCAAATGGAATCTCTGATGAAAAATAAGATTGAGTAAAAACTCTGTAGCAAAGGCAAGGCACTCAAGTCTCCATAAGGTTAGAAAGCCTTATTGAAAGTGGCTAGTTACCCAAAGTGTGTCGGCATAATGCCTTCATCAGGGGAATTCCCCTGAATCATTCCCCTGATGAAGGCATTATGCCGACACGCGTTGGGTAACTAGCCACTTTCAATAAAGGCTTTTTAACCTTATGGAGACTTGAGTGCCTTGCCTTTGCTACAGAGTTTTTATTCTGTCTTATTTTTGACCAAGTTCTCCCCACGGTAATGAGCACCTCCCCTTTTTAATACTTATATCATTGGAGCCTAAGCAGCTTTCTTTTTCTCTATTTATTATGGAATCTCTGATGGTTGGAGGGTCGAGTCTTGGCGCCGGAACCATTATCTAGAGGAAAGGGCATGTTGAGTTTTTATAGATAGAGGTCAAAGTTCAAAGTGCAGGTGAGCAGAAGTTGAAGTGTGTGTGTGTGTGTGTGTGTGTGTGTGTGTGTGTGTGCGCGTGTGTGTGTGTGTGTGTGTGTGTGTGTGTGTGTGTGTGTGTGTGTGTGTGTGTGTGTGTGTGTGTGTGTGTGTGTGCGTGTGTGTGTGTACAGTATCAGTCTATGTATATATGCGTGGGTCTGGGAGATCCTGTGAATGTAAACACAGTCTGTGTCCGGGGCCTGAGAACGAGACGAAGCTCGACTACAGAAGGCCGCCAGCGACGACCCGGTTACACATTAAACCAGGACAAGTTCTGATGTGTTCTGGAGGCCGGACAGACTGATAACCACGGCAGGGTTCACAGAGGAGCACTGACATGCAGGTCGGGAAAATGGCAGAAAAACATCTGAAATGTTTGTTTACAAGGAACACAGTTACCAACGCCGTTTTCCCAGATAGAGATATTAAGTAAACACTCATGCAAACGTTTGACGTAGAGTTTGATCTTTGTTTCCTGGAGAGCTATCAAGGCGGTGCGCTGACCTGTAGCCTACAAAGCTGCTCCCACTGACTCCGGTCCAGACAGGCTCCATGCTGCGAGCGAGTTCGTCCGTCCCTGCAGACCTGGTACACAGCGAGGACGCACACCCCTCCCTGACTGGCTGGCCTGTACCCAAGGGCGCACGGGCACTGCCCATCGCTGACCTGGATAGATACAGTAGAGGCACATCAAGCAAATCTGGGTCAAACACTTGAGTGCACGTGATTTCCAGTAGGTCACCGGTAGAATAGAACCATTGGAACAGTCACAAAAATACAAACGCTTGAGAATCATCAAGTGTGCCCTCAATACTTCCAAGCGTCTGATGTGTGTCTTTGTCCACGGGTCTGATTTCAACAGCCAGCGAGACAACGGCACTTATCTCAACACCCAATCTCCATCCGTGACAGAGCAGCTGCTTTCCCTGCCTTGCCTGGAACCCGACACCTCTGGCTGTAGGGGAACCCGATAGGGAACTCTCTGGGCCCTGGGCTACAGATGTTCAGAACCAGCCGCGGGTAACCTATGAGGTAGCCTGTTTGGCAAGGGTTGACACTGTAATAAAGACTGATGGAGACCCAGACCAGGAACTTCCCGCCATAGACTTCTACCACGTACAGTAAGAGCAGGTGTGGCTGGACTCCAAATGATGAACGTAATACAGTATCTAGAGGTCAGGATGTCCTCATGCTCACATTACAGAAATACAGAGGTTGAACTACTTCTAGAGGAGAGGAGAGGAGAGGAGAGGAGAGGAGAGGAGAGGAGAGGAGAGGAGAGGAGAGGAGAGGAGAGGAGAGGAGAGGAGAGGAGAGGAGAGGTAGCCTCGTGAGATCATCCTGATGTCCTGAGCTCACGTTGTTACTCACAAATCAGTCTGGATACTCTCGATAGAGAGAATTTTGAGCCTGATCGGAAAATTATCTCACAAATCAGAATTGGTTCTGAGGAATTTTAAATATAAACAGCTACGCTGGGCAGGTTTAGGACAGCAAGGAGCGGTTGAAGTTAGCGCGTGATAGATTTTTTTTCAGATGGTTCATCCAATCACTTATGTTGTGTGAAAGTTCGCACAACTCCAGTCAGCTACACAGCGCTTTGTCAGGTGCCCGGGTCTCGGAATAGATCGATGAAAAATAGAGGTCACGGCACTCATATTTTAGTAGAAAAAGAGGTTTAATAAGGACAATGTGGACAGTGGACATTTCGCCGTTTATGCCTTCCTCAGCATGTGAACAACAAACAAATGACAAACATACTACAAAGTAAATACTACAAGCTAGGGTAGTACAACCAATCAGCATAGGCGCTCACTAATGCGCAATTCCTATCAGCTGCCAGGTAATGCACCACACAGGTGTCCAACTTAGCTCAGAAAAGATCCAATTAAGGAATGTTGATATGTCATTTAGATAGAAAACGAGTTTGAAAACAAAAAATATATCTAACAGCTACATGTCAAAAGGACAATTATTACAATTATTTTAATTCCGCAATTATTTTAACGAGTCTTGCGATGGCTCCATACCCTCCCGCCCCTAACTGCTCGGGTTGCCTCCAGCGTAGCCAAAAAATCTCAGAGTTGGAAGGTAGGATCTCTACTCTACACTCTATACATCAAGTCGAACATCTCCTGGCCTCACTGCTACCCGACCCAGATGTCTAAGTCCAGCCTCCCACTGTTCCACCGTCGGCGGCATCCGGGGGTGGGGATGTGGATTTTAGTTTCCTCCTGAGTGAGAAATCCTGGCCCAGACTCAGTGCCAGACCCAAGCATTCAAGCCCCACCCCTTGGACCACTGTTAGGAGGAAACGAGAAAGGGAAACCTCCAGGGTCCCCTCCCAACCCTCCGACGACGACACCCTCCAACTGAGGAATAGCTTTGCTTTACTGGCCGAGCCTGTACCCAAGAGGTCCAAGGATACTAGCATCAGCTCCTCGTCCAGGCTCTCTGCTACTGGGGGCTCATTTCACACCCTGCCCTACTCAGTACCATACCCATACTCCGCAGCCCACCCACACCTCTCTGGTTGGTGAGCGGCATAATAGCCAGGCTAATAAGCCTGCTCCCCGGCCTAAGCATAGCCCAGTCCACTGAGGGGACCCCCGGCCCCCACCCTCTACCACTTGGCCTTCAGGTGTGAGGCAGCAAAGGAAGTCCCCTAAGCCCAGTGGGCCCACCACTGATCCCGCCCCCCCATCTGTGCTCGTCATCGGATCTTCCATGGTGCGCCATGTAGTGGTCCCGAAAGCCCGGACCTGCTGCTTCCCAGGAGCTAAGGTCTCGGACATCAGGACTGTTGTCCCATCACTCCTCGCGGATTATCCCCTGGCCTCATCCATTATCATCCATGTCGGAACAAATGACATCAAGCTCCAGCAGTCTGAGCGGCTGAAGGAGGATTTCAAGGCCCTGATCTCCACTGCTCAGGCGTCAGGAAAGACCTGCATCATCTCTGGCCCGTTCTCCTCCCCCCGATATGGTGATGCCAAATATAGTAGGATCCGTCAGCTCCACATCTGGCTGAAAGGCTACTGCTGCCAGTTGAAGCTTCCCTTCATAGATAATTTCACCACTTTCTTGAACCGCTCGGACCTCTTCGCCAGGGACGGCCTTCATCCTAGTAGGTCAGGTGCCCGTCTGCTCAGTATGAATATGGACCTGACGCTGAGATCCTCCAGCGTCTGATGTGGGGTTAGCCCGACCCGTCTCAACCACCCTACTGCCAAACATAAACCTACTGTACCCGCGGGTCGGGCTACACCAGCTCCATCTCACCAGCGCCCCATCAACATAGACCTTGATTCCCTGCCCCTCACTGAGACCTGGCATAGCGACGTCTATATTTTTATAAACAAATTCTGCCCACCTGAATATGCCATTCAGCGAATTATCTCCCACCGCACCCCTAGTACCATAATGAAACAGTCAGGTGGATCTAATATAAAAAACCTGATATCCGTTCCAATGAATATACCATCCAGGCCTACTAGTCAGGCGAGCCAGCCCTTTTCTCCGGAAGCTATTTCAATGGCGATTCTAAATGTCAGGTCCCTACCAAGCAAAACTTTTCTCATTAATGATCTTATATGTGAACGTAAACTAGACTGTATGTTCCTAACTGAAATCTGGCTAAATATAAATGGATCAGCTGCCCTCATTGAAGCCTCTCCTCCTAACTACAGCTTTTTTCAATCTATCAGAAGTGGGAAAAAAGGTGGAGGAACAGCCACCATAGCTACAGATGCCCTCAGCTGCAGGACCATCTCCTTTGATGATTTCGCCTCTTTTGAATACCACGCTATTGTCCTAAAATGCCAGCCCCCAGTTCTGGCAGTAACTGTGTATAGGCCTCCCAAACAATGCCCTGCCTTCTCTACAGAATTTTCAGAACTCCTGTCCATCATCCATACAAATTATGATAAGATTATCATCATTGGAGATTTCAACATACACGTAGACACTGAGGCGGACTCGAAAGCTAGGGACTTAATCAACCTCCTAAACTCCATGGATTTTACCCAACATATCTCTGAGCCAACTCACAACCGCGGCCACACCCTTGATCTAGTGATTACTAAGGGCCTGACTATCACTGTTTCCTCTATTAGTGACCTCGCCCTCTCCGACCATTTCTGTATCTTCTTCACTGCATTAGTTCCTAAAGTCAAAAGTAGTACTGAGCGCTTTATAAAGAAACGTTATCTTACCTCCGCAGTAGCCGATAGTTTTAGAGAAATAATGACCACAAACAATTTATCAACTCCAGAAGTGGGGCCCTTAGGAACTATTGAAGACCTGGCAACCACCTTTAACACCAGAGTAAGGGCAGCCTTGGATTCTGTAGCACCTATTAAACTGAAAAGGATCACAACCAATAATAAAGCCCCATGGCGAAATGAGGAAACATATCAACTAAAGAGAACCTGCAGAAGTTCTGAGCGTATATGGCGAAAAACCAAGCTACAGGTCCACCATGATATTCTCAAAGATCATCTCTCTGCTTTTAATAAAGCAATAAGAAATGCAAGGAAAGACCACTTCTCAAAATTGATATCTATCAACCGAAATAATTCAAGAGTGCTCTTCTCAACAATTGATAGCCTAATAAACCCTGCCGTAAAAACACCTGATAACCTGCTCTCTACCTCCAAATGTGAGGAATTTGCAGCTTACTTCAGAGATAAGATTATGAATATTAGGAGGAATATCACTCAGGAAAGGCCATGCATCCCGTTCACAGATCCTCTCCCTCCATGTAATGGACATATGAGCCTGTTTACACTGATGGACACAGAAATGTTGAGAAAAGTAGTATCCAAACTCAAAACCTCCACATGCCTGCTGGATCCCATCCCCACCGATTTTTTCAAAACTATTTTTGACTCTGTATCCTATGACATTTTATCCATTGTTAATGACTCCCTATCTACAGGTGTCTTCCCACCAATACTTAAAACTGCTCTGGTGAGACCCGTACTGAAGAAAAACAACTTAGACGCTTCAGTTTTTAGCAATTTTAGACCAATCTCCAACCTTCCCTTTTTGAGTAAAATTCTGGAAAAAATTGTTTTCAAACAGATTAATGATTTCCTAGCTACAAGTTGTACCCTTGACCTTTTCCAGTCCGGCTTCCGTGCCCATCATAGCACAGAGACGGCATTAGTCAAAGTTGTAAATGACCTCAGAATTAATGCTGACTCCAAAGAGCTTTCTGTTCTTGTCCTCCTGGACCTGAGTGCAGCCTTTGATACTATAGATCATGCAATCCTCATCGAAAGACTGGAAAAGTGGGTTGGCCTCTCTGGTCCAGTCCTAAATTGGCTTAAGACCTATCTAACCGGTCGTGATTTCTTCATTGCCCTCGGTGAATATAGCTCAAGAAAGATCCCTATGACCTGTGGGGTGCCCCAAGGATCGATCCTAGGACCTCTACTCTTCAGCCTGTACATGCTGCCCCTTGGCAGTGTCATCAGGAGGCACAATATTAGCTACCATAGCTACGCAGATGATACTCAACTTTATATTTCCGTAACACCCAGTAACTACAGCTTGGTTGACTGCCTTGTCAAGTGTATTACATATATAAATATATGGATGTCACATAATTTCCTCCAACTAAACCAGGACAAAACAGAAGTACTGATCATTGGAGAAAAAGCTGAAAGAGAGAAACTAGCTGCACACCTAAAAACTGACACCAATTGCCAGGCTAAAAACCTAGGTGTCATACTTGACTCAGATCTTAATTTCGAAAACCACATCAAGAATATTACAAAGACATCCTTTTACCACCTAAGGAACATTGCCAAGGTGAAACCCTTTCTCTCTCAGGCTGACACCGAAAGATTAATGCATGCTTTCATCACAAGCAGGCTGGACTACTGCAATGCTCTACTATCAGGCCTACCAAAGAAAGCAATCTCTAAGCTACAAATAATACAGAATGCTGCAGCAAGAGTCCTCACTAAGACTAGACGAAGGGCACACATCACACCAGCGTTAAAATCACTACACTGGTTACCAGTCAACTCTAGAATAGACTTTAAAATACTATTACTAGTCTATAAATCTCTCCACAGTCACTCACCAGAATATATTTCAGACATGCTTGTTAAGTACATGCCAAACAGACCACTTAGATCCTCAGGCACTGAACTTTTAACAGTTCCAAAAGCCAGGACCAAGAAACATGGAGAGGCAGCTTTTAGTTTCTATGCCCCCAACCTCTGGAACACCCTACCGGAGTGCCTAAGAAGGGCTGAAACAACGGAGGTCTTCAAGCGAGACCTCAAGACGTACCTTTTCGACCTAGCCTACAATCACTAGCTAGGACCTTGAGATACAGAAAGGCAGCCTCAAACCTACCTGTGAATCCTCTGTATACATTGATATTTGTCCTGCTATGCAATGTATGTATATCAAGTAGTGTACAGAAGCTGGTTATCCTGAAACAGGCTTGTTCTGACTGTTGTGTTGCTTCAATGACTCAGTGTGCTACTAACCGTTTTCTGTCTCCCCTAGTGTCTCTCTCTCTCCCTCCTATCCTCTAACCAGGTCCAGTGTCTGTTGTGCCCCCACGCCCGAGCCAGTCGCGGTCACGTTCCGGGTCCCACTCAGCACGTCACCCTTGAGGTTGGGCCCGGCGTCTCCTTCTGCAGCAGGTGTGGACGGTTACAATCAGGCCAGCTGATGCCAATCACCACCTGGGCTCAGCACTATTTAAGGCTGCGGAAGACAGACGTCGGGCGCTTGAACGTTGACTACTGTGGTTAGTGGAAGTCTGCCGTTGAGCCCCCCCTTGAGAATTGTTTGCTCTACCTTTTTTGATCACCCTAAGCCTGTCTTCTCCTCCATTCCTCCTAGGCTCCCTCCCGCGTAAGCCCTGTATCTCCAGCTCCACCCGCGCCCTCCATCGGACTCCCCTTCCAAGCTCCTACTCCTTCGCTCCTCCCAACCTCCCTCTTGTTTCTACCCCTGGAACCCCCCCCCGTGCTTCCCTACCCCGGACCCCCTCGGACGGACCTCCCCCCTGCTCTCTACCCTGGACTACCTCCCGGACTCCCCCTCTCGGACTCTCCCTCGTTAGTTTTAGTTCCGCAGCACATTTCCAACACGCTGCCCTACATTTACACTTGCACCACACATAGGTTACACTTAGACACGTGCAAGACACACACATAGTCTAGTACCCATCCCATCGACATTTTGACCACGCACACACTCGCACACACGTTAGGCCAGTTGAGTTATTGTTTCATTAAACTGTTGAAACCTGTTCGGGTCTCCGTCTCTGCTTCTGGGGTCCCAGGCACATTTGGCTACTCTGCCCGGTTGGGTCGTAACAGTGTCAGCTGTGGAGCTGTGGATATCGT
>NC_140234.1:27463243-27480743 GCF_949987555.1 Borostomias antarcticus
CCCCGTTACATCACAGACCTGCCCACCAAAACAGCTCCACACAATCAGTACTTAGTAGTCAGTCATTTGACTTTGACACTGTTACATGATCAATATGTTTGTATTCATCATAGTGGGATTTTTTGGTGAAATACTTTCCATGTAAACCTTACATTCTACTTATTGAAGCGTGCCAACGGAACTGAGAATGAACCTTTGGTCCATTGAGGCTAGAGCTCTTATCTGGTGGCCTCAATGGACGTCCTTCCCTGGAAAGGTACTAACATGATGTCACCCCGTTGTTGACTGGGCCCTGGTGGAACCACCCGGGCTTCTAGAACCACCAGGTGATCTGGAACAACTGATTAGTCAGAATGAGTGAACAACAAAAAGATCACCTCCTTTCAACTGTAGCAAACAATGAACATCTGACGATAGATTTACATAATACACACACACACCTGTACTAATATACATATTAACTCTAACTCTGTGGGACAATAGTGAGGTGCTTTTAAGATGCCTTCAGGTGCACATAACAAGAGATGAGAAACAAGTGAAAGTGAAGAACGAGGCACGTTCGGTCAGTGTCCCCGGATATTAGTCTCTCTACTGACACGTTTTAGTCAGCTTTTCTCTTTTCTTTCTTTCTTGTTCACTTCTTTTCTTTCTTTTAATTTCTCTCTTTGTGTCAGCGCGACGGCGTTGACGTGGCTCCGTAATCATGACATGGCCGCCGCCTCCTGGAGGTCGATGGCGCTGGAATGTTGTTGGGTGGTCATCGCAGGGGCCTACAGCTGCATCGCTGGATTTCTCTGTTTTCTTCTGGAGCCCTAATCGCTGTGACCCTCCACGTGTTGACTGTTGACACAGGCAGGCTTATGACAGCCTCCCTGATAAGAAGGACCCTATAAAAGGCTGGGAGGAGCAGCCATCAGACCACAGAGCCTATCTCACAGGTAAGGGCCGGACACTGCCTGCTTATTGATCTGCTGATCTTTTTGCTTTCTATGATGAGTACTGTACATGAGAGCATTCTGTTATCTAAGCCTTCACTAATGCCTTCTCTCCATCTCTCTCTCTCTCTCTCTCTCTATCGCTCTCGCCCTCTCTCTCTCTCACTCTCTCTATCTCTCTCTCCCTCCCTCTCTCTCTCTCTCGCTCTTCACAGAGTTGGGGAAAAAAAATGAATCTTGAAGTGCTTATCTTCACCTTGTCTTTCTTGACAACCACAGGTGTGTATAGCAGGTCCTCCCTGGTACTCTCTGCCTCCTCTGTTGGCTGTTCAGGTATTGAACTGGTTTGTGACCGGTGTTGACTGCTGTGTGTGTGTGTGTGTGTGTGTGTGTGTGTGTGTGTGTGTGTGTGTGTGTGTGTGTGTGTGTGTGTGTGTGTGTGTGTGTGTGTGTGTGTGTGTGTGTGTGATCTCCAGCCTATCCCCTCCACCGGGAGGCCGAGTGGACCAGCGCAGAGACCAACCAGGCGCGTGAAAAAACGGGGCTCTCCAAGGACACAGAGTAAGTTCACCTCGTTAGTAAGTTAACCTCGTTATCAAGTTCACCTCGTTAGTAAGTTCACCTCGTTAGTAAGTTCACCTCGTTAGTAAGTCCGTTCCTAACGCAGTGCAGATGGAAATGCCTGATGTCAGAACGAACAGTCGGCATGATGGCAATAAAAATTTCCATCTCTATTTCTCTTCCTCTATCCCTCTCTCTTTCTCGCTCGATCTCGTTGTCTCCATTTATTTCTCTCTTTTCTCTCTCTCTCTCTCTCTCTCTCTCTGTCCATATGGTTCATATTGCATGTCTATGTGTCTAGTGCTTTATGTATATTGTCTGTTGATATGCTTTTTTTCTATTTAATGCATACTGTAACTGTGCAGTGAATGTTAATGCACTTTCACTCATCGGTACACTCGACTACAGTGATGTGACAATACACAGACTTACACACACTTACAGTGTAACTTATGTAACTCTCTCTCTCTCTCTCTCTCTCTCTCTCTCTCTCTCTCTCTCTCTCTCTTAACCCCTCTTCCCTCTCTCTCTCTCTCTCCCTCTCCCTCTCTCTCTCTCCCTCTCTCTCTCCCTCTCTCTCTCTCTCTCTCTCTCTCTCTCTCTTCCTCTCTCTCTCTTAACCCCTCTTCCCTCTCTCTCTCTCCCTCTCCCTATCTCCCTCTCTCTCTCCCTCTCTCTCTCTCTCTCTCTCTCTCTCCCTCTCTCTCTCTCTCTCTCTCTCCCTCTCTCTCTCTCTCTTCGTCTCTCTATCCCTCTCTCCCCTCTCTCTCTCCCTCTCCCTCTCTTCCCTCTTCCCTCTCCCTCTCTCTCCCCCTCTCTCTCTCTCTCTCTCAGTGTGGTGTGGAAGAGCCATGTGGAGAACAGGAACCTGTATGTCCAGGAGGGCGGCGACACCAACCCCCTGGTGGGAGAGATCCAGCGCAAGCTGAACCTGGAGTCGGAGAGGCTGCGTGCCCGTCTGCGCCAGGAGCTGACCGAGCTCCGCAAGAGGCTCTCCCCTCTCTCCCCGTACCCAACCCAGACGCACTCCTCCCTGGCCGGCATACGGGAGCGGCTAGCCCCCCTGAGCCAGCAGCTCCAGAACGTGGTGGCCCTGGTGGGCAGCAGCACCCAGGAGATGTGTGGTCAGCTGAAGCTCTACCTGCAGAGCCTGGTGGACGGCGTGGGACCGACTCACTACCGGGAGGCCGTCCAGTGGATCGGCCAGAGACTGGAGGAGAACCGAGCCAAGACGGACGGCATCGTGCAGGAGTTCCAGGCCGAGACGGCCGGCGTGATCCAGGAGCTGAGGGGCGCCGGCGTCGGGGAGGGGGCGGGGCTCTTGGGGGACTTGAGCGATAGGCTGGGACAGGAAGTGAGGTCGTTGAGGCAGGAAACCCAGGGAAGGGTGGGAGCGCTGAAGGCAGAGCTGGCCGCTCTCCTGGTGTCAGCGCAGCCTCTCAAGGCGGAGGGACTGGCCAGCCTGGACCGGTACTGCCAGAGCACGGCCCAACAGAACCAGCTGTTCCAGGCCCGGATAGAGAGGCTGGTTCTGGGGCTGGAGGAGGAGAAAGAGCTGTCCTCCTCGTCCAGCAGCCTCGGCTCTCTCCAGGAGGACTTCTCAGCCAAGCTGAGCGCGCTGCTTCAGGACATCAAGGACTCTCTCCCTTCCCCGGTCCACGCATAATAACCCCAACAACTCTACCCCCAACACAAAGAGCTCTATCCACAATGTGAATAACCCCACATCCCTGAACAATGCATGTACAGTTCATGGCCCCTCTCCTCCCATCTCAGCATCCCCCCCCCCACCCTGCTCTGGGTCCCCCAGGGCCGTCTCCTCCTGCCTCCTCCTGCCTCCTCCTGCCCCCTCCTTACCCCTCCTGCCCTCTCATGCCCCCTCCTGCCCCCTCCTGCCTCCTCCTGCCCCCTCCTGCCTCCTCCTGCCCCCTCCTTCCCCCTCCTGCCCTCTCCTGCCCCCTCCTGCCCTCTCCTGCCCCTCCTGCCTCCTCCTGCCCTCTCCTGCCCCCTCCTGCCCCCTCCTGCCCCCTCCTGCCTCCTCTGCACCAGTATTGTAAATACTGGAGGTCATCTACGTGTGTATTTATGGACGTGTTGTTGAGCTTGTTGTATCGTACAGGTGAAGGTCAGTACGTGTTTACTCGAACTGTAAATAAAACTGTAAATAATCAAGTGGATTGTGGGTACTGTAAAGTAAACAGTTGTATGTTTTGGCTATGTGTTCTTTTTTAACAGATTAAAAATCTGATTAAAAAAAGACTGTTGAACTCATGTCTAACTTTAATGTCCTTCAAAACAATGTACAGTACAAAGCAGCAGTAGGTCTGAGTTTGAGCTAGAGCTATTTGGCATGACGACATCAGCAAGCTTAAGAACACCACATCCTGTACAAAACCCCAAACCGCAGCCCTTGATTGAATAATTATTTCCAGAAATATCTATAATTGTACAGTACAAAGCAACCCTGCTAATATTATTGTTTACATAGTTCAGGCATTTACATAGTCCTTCATAACCGGTAAGTGATATTAGACATTGAGAATTCACTTGGTGAACAAGACCCCAGGCTAATTGTTTATATATTTACAAGTCATCTTCAAGGTAAACATCTTAATCTGTGACATCATGCGACCCCGTCGAGGGAGGGGTTGGTCAGTCGAAGGCGTGCAGCATCCCCCCTGACCAGTAGAACTTCTTCATGACGTACCAGGCGCCCAGGACCACCAGGGCGATGGCGGCACAGCCAAACACGATGCCCACCACCAGCCCCGTCACCTCCGTCTTCTCTGCCTCCGCATGTGTCCCTCCACCTGGCACACACACACAGGAAGTAGGGCATGTCTCCGCTTTGAGTCCCCTTGTGTGTCCTTGATCTTGGACACGGGACCCGTGTGAGACAAGAGGAGAGCAGGTAGACCAGACTCACCATAAGCTGCAGCTCCTGGCTGTTTCACTAGGGGGAGCAAGAGAGAGAGAGAGAGAGAGAGGGAGAGGGAGAGAGAGAGAGAGAGAGAGATGTCAGTAAAGGAGAAGGGGTGGTATTGAAGAGGCTGTCTCTGCCCTGTAACCCTCTGATTCATTCATTCATTCATTCATTCATTCATTCATTCATACATTCAACTATTAATCTACCAATGTGACAGCGTGTCTCAAATGCATCCCGTGTCATGTTTCAGATATTGATCATTCATTCATTCATTCATTCATTCATCTATTCATCCATCCATCCATTCATTCGTTCATCCGTTCATCCATTCATCCATTCATCCATTCATCCATTCATCCATTCATCCATTCATCCATTCATTCATTCATTCATTCATCCCACCATTCATTCATCCCACCATTCATTCATTCATTCATTCAGTCATTCATTCAGTCATTCAGTCATTCCATAGTTAGTTCTCACCTCCTTTTGTGTACAGGGGCCCCACGGACACGGTGGCTGAGTCGGGGGACTCAGTTCCAAAAGGCGTGAGTGATCTCCTCCTCCTCCCACTGCTGCTGCACATCTGTGGAGGACAGACAGACCTTCAGAGACCTGGTCTGTCCAGCCAGGGTCAGCAGAGAGACATTCAGAGACGTGGTCTGTCCAGCCAGGGTCAGCAGAGAGACTCTTCTTCTCTCTCCTCTCCTGCACCTCTCTTCCTTTCAATTCAATTCAATTCAATTCGAAGGGCTTTATGGACATGGAAAACATGTTTACATTGCCAAAGCAAGTGTGAGTCTCTCTTACAAGTCTCTCTCTCTCTCTCTCTCTCTCTCTCTCTCACCCTCTCTCTCTCTCTCTCTCCACTCACTCATCCTCTCTCTTTCTCTCTCTCTCTCTCTCCACTCAGTTATCCTCCCTCTCTCTCTCTCTCTCTCTCTCTCTCTCTCTACTCCCCCCTCTTTCTCTGTCTCTTTCTCTCTGTCCCCTCTCTCACTCACATCCAGCAGTTCTTGACACTTGCTGGGCTCACAGAGCCGGAGGATGCAGTGCAGGTAGATGGTGGAGCGGTCCTTGTCTCGGTGGTTCACGAAGCGGAAGGCCTCGAAGTTGAACCGGGCGTTCATGGACAGACCGTTTGTGGTCACTGCGGCGTGCGAATCTACTGAGCACCTGGGAGAGGAGGACAGGGACACATTAGATATCAACAAGGATCAACCAACCCATGAGAACGTTTATGCTGAAAGCACTGTCACAAACTCTTTGCTTAATGTAATAAACAAAACAAAAATCTTTACTTTTCATCTGTTTCCCCTTAATGCGAGTTTTCGTCTAGTCTGAAAGAGCATCTGAGTCTTTAAATTGATGACTTTGGTTGAACGTGGTTGGATGATGTTCGTCCCGTGGCCGAATGAGTCTTACCCAGCGAAGAAGTTGTGTTGCTCACTGTTGGTAATGTTGTAGGGAGACGGGGTCGCAAAGCAGTGGTCCAGCAGGACATGGAAACTGGAGACAGGACAACAGCCTGGTCAGTACGCCCAGGGCCGGCCCCAGGAATTAGCGGGCTAAGTGACGGCTAAGGGCGCCCACTTGGACAGGCGGCCCCCTCTCAGTGTAAAGAATAAATAAATAAATCTTTGGGTTAGCCCTGATTATGTCACAAAAACTCCTGTACCACTAATAGTACCACACTTCATAATGATTGTTCATTCAGAAACAGGTAGAGTAGGAGGAAGATAAATATAAATATTGTACTAATGAGGGTAAATGGAGTCTAGAGACGTACTTTCCAGTCAGGTTGACAGCCTTCACTTGCACATAGATCTTAGTCCTCAACTCCAGCCCGTCGGAAGGCATGGCCAGTGGGTAGGTGTAATCCGTATCCTGCAGGGGGAGACCGGTCAGGAGAGACCAGGAGAGACCAGGACTCAGCTCAACATGAGAACAGGTCATGGTCATACACTCAAAAAAGATGCTATATAACCATTAGTAGCTATAGAAGAGCCCTCCGATGTATGGGGGGAGGATCCATCTGAATCTACAATATGTTTGGAAAGCAGTTGCGAGTCTGGTTGGTGAACTCACGTTGAACACACTCATGGTGAGGGTGTCGATGAACGTGCCATTGTTGTCGCTTGTCGCCACCGAGACGGAAGACCTGGAGGAGAAAGAGAGAGCGCGGAGGTGAAAGTGAGACGTCTGACAATATCTTTCATTTCATGACCGCTGACATGGTTCAGTTACGGCGTTCTTCAAAACACTTGCCCTGCAGCCTTCAGGTAGATATCAAGAGAATACCCCACAGACATGAATCACTTTCCTTTTTTTATTCTGTTAGGCCTACTTTTATTAGGTTATTATTTCTTCACAAAATAAATAGGCCTATGGACTGTACTTTGAGTCTGCGCTCTTGTGTTCTAAGGAAATGTTCTTGTTGAGAAAAGTCGATCCCTGTCGTTCCAAATTCATCATTTTAATTCCCATCATCCAGTGAGTATTGAGGAGTGGGACTCACGCCACTATCCGTGTGTTGTTGACCAGGTACTCCAGCGGGTATCGGCAGGAGAAGTGGTAGTACAGGTCCGTGGCGTAGCTGATGATCCCCTGAGACGCGCTGGGCGTGTCGATGTAGCCTGTGATGATGACCGATTGGACGCTGGAGAAGTCCTTGAAGGGACCGGCGGGGTCCGGGACCTCGTCCACGATCTGGGAGTGGGAACACACGTCATCGGACACTGTAAGTGCACAACATAAATCATTAGAATGCTGTCTCTCACTGTCTGCTGCTGTACACATTCTCAAAGTGTGTTAACTCTCTGTGCTCCTGGAGATTCTCCAGTGCTGAGTCTACATGGTCCTCACATGCAGTGAATCCCCAGGGTTCTCATCTGCACTGAGTCTATAAGGTTCTCACCTGCAACGACTGCCTACAGGGGTTGTCCTGGCTGTGGTTGACAGGCAGCTGGTAGCGAATGACGGGCGGGTAGACGCCAGCGTCGATGGTGCCCTGGCACTGGGTCTTGTTGTGCTCTCCGTTCAGCGCCAGGCCGCTGGGGTCGAAGCCCGCCCACTGAGCCGTGCACAGGTTGACCTCCAGGATGATCATGTTGATGCCGCAGTCCACCGTCAGGTCAGTGTTGTCTGGGAGGAGGAGGAAGAATTATGGAGGGAAAGTTTGGCTGTCAATCCATCAACTCCAAAACTATGCTGCCATTTTGGTCAGGTGTTGCTCGATAAAGAGTTTTTTGATCTCAAGCTTCTTTACCTGGTTAAATAAAGGTTAAATAAAAAATCTAACTAGGCTTAGACACAGGGGTGTCTACAGTATTTCGTTTGGAAAGATGCCGATAGATGATGAGATGAGAGAACTGTATTCACACAATCCCTGCTTTCCATGATGTTTCAGAGCCTGGAACTGAGGTGATGTACAGTCACATGTACATCCTGGTACAGTAAATCCACATGCTCTGCTTGGCATTGAGCCCCAGGCCAGGGTACAGGTTCTATACTGTCCTGAGCCACTGAGCAGTCCCACCCGAGCCCGGTCCAGAGGAGCCAGGCCCCACGCCTCACCCCCCGAGCCCGGTCCAGAGGAGCCAGGCCCCACGCCTCACCCCCCGAGCCCGGTCCAGAGGAGCCAGGCCCCACGCCTCACCCCCCGAACCCGGTCCAGAGGAGCCAGGCCCCACGCCTCACCCCCCAAGCCCGGTCCAGAGCCACGCCTCACCTGGGACCCGCTCGTCCTTAGAGGAGCAGTTGTATGTGATGGAGGCGGCAGGCTGGAGGAGCAGGACCACCACGCACACACACAGGTACATACTGACCCTACTGAGGGAGAGAGAGACATGGGTTAACTACTAGAGAGAAAGAGAGAGAGAGAGAGAGAGAGAGAGAGAGAGACATGGGTTAACTACTAGAGAGAGAGAGAGAGAGAGAGAGAGAGAGAGAGAGAGAGAGAGAGAGAGACATGGGTTAACTAGTAGAGAGAGAGAGAGAGAGAGAGAGAAAGAGAGAGAAAGACATGGGTTAACTATGAGAGAGAGAGAGAGAGGGAGAGAGACATGGGTTAGCTACTAGAGAGAGAGAGGGAGAGAGAGAGACATGGGTTAGCTACTAGAGAGAGAGAGGGAGAGAGAGAGACATGGGTTAGCTACTAGAGAAAGAGAGAGAGAAAGACATGGGTTAGCTACTAGAGAGAGAGAGACATGGGTTAACTACGAGAGAGAGAGAGAGAAAGACATGGGTTAACTAGTAGAGAGAGAGAGAGAGAGAAAGACATGGGTTAGCTACTAGAGAAAGAGAGAGAGAAAGACATGGGTTAGCTACTAGAGAGAGAGAGACATGGGTTAACTAGTAGAGAGAGAGAGAGAGAGAGAGAGAGAGAGAGACATGGGTTAGCTACTAGAGAGAGAGAGCCATGGGTTAACTAGTAGAGAGAGAGAGATGGGTTAACTACGAGAGAGAGAGAGAGAGAGAGAGAGAGAGAGAGAGAGAGAGAGAGAGAGAGAGAAGAGTAGGGAAGTGAAGATGGAGAGAGGGACAGAGAGACTACAGAGGGGGGTGTAGATAGAGGGGGGGGCAGAGAGACCACAGAGAGGGGGAGGGGGGTAGATAGGGAGGGGGGTGCAGAGAGAGAAAGACAGACAGAATCAACCCCCCTGGGAGTAGAGAGTGAACTAAAATCCTATGAGGGAGGAAGACATGAAGGTGCCACTTACTGTCCTGTATTTGTGACTGAAGGGAGCTTGACGGTGGTGCTCAGAGAAGCAGGGAGGGGTGGAGAGATGCTGTTCCTTCCAGGGGTTTCTGAGAGGACAGGTCGTGGGCCGGGCCTTATAAAGACCTGGACACCAGGGGGAGTCTCCCACTCCTCCCCTCTGATCATCCAGGATCTCCCTCCCACCCTCACACACACACACCCTCACACACACACTCACACACACTCTCACACACACACACACCCTCACACACACACACTCACACATACACACACACCCTCTCTCTCTCACTCACACACACACACACACACACACACACACCCTCACACACACACACACACACACACACCCTCACACACACACACACACACACTCTCACACACACACACACACACACACACACACACACGTATTATATATACGTATATAATATACAGTTTCTCTAGGAGAGAAAGCCTTTAAGAGTATAATTTACCATCAAACTTGAACCTTTGCTGAGAGTACTGTGTCAGTGGGTTTGACATAAATGCATCATATCAACCTGTCTCAGGTTCCACTGTAACTATAACTGTTGTTTTTGTTGGTGTTGTTGTTGTTGTTAATGAGGAAGATTGTGTTCTTATATATCTGTGTCACATGACATGGTTAAATTGGAATTTGAAGAGATGCAGGTCAACACATTTTGTTGATATATAATTTCAGTGATTTTTTTTTATTTTAATAGAACGTTTTGTGCCTTTTGCATGCATATTAGTACAGTATCTTTATCAGGCTGGAACTGATTCCCATACAATAATAGTACACTACATACAATATCACTTAGCTGTGTTTGACACCAGGGTGTGACTGTCTCTTCAGTACATCTCTGCCATCAGTCAAAGCCATTCTTATTCCCCAAGACGAGAGGCTCCAAGCTTCTGTCCGCCTCCCCTATCAAACCCCTCAATCTCCAACACGGGAAATTAAGTATCCAGCAGAAGACAAAAGGCATTCTGTGGAGGTTCCATGTTGAAAAGTGGATCCATATCTTTTAGAATGAATGAAAACAGTATGAATGCTGGGAAATGTGATCATGCACGCCACTAGGAATGAAACAACACATGGCACCAAAAATAACCTTTGTTAATTTCACATACATGTCAACCCTCTCTTCCATTGTGTCTGCATAGGTGCTTAGCACAGAGCACTAGCTATAGGCTACATCTCCTGCTGCTCCACTATGAAGACCTATTGTCCTCTGTGAAATGTAGTATGAAAAGAAGCATCTATGGTTTTGCCAAAAGCGCCCTTGGTGAGAGAAGACATTTGTCACTCTATCCAGGGATGCGTCACCGAGAGACATCCTCTACACCCCCTCCCCTCTCTCTCGCTCTCTCTCCCTCCCTCCCTCCCCCAAACCCGGACCCTCTCCTGTGACACTGAACCCACTCTGCCCATCTCAGAGCGTTAATCCCGCTCGCTGGCTGCAGGGGTCTGTCTGAGGACATAATTGCAGATTACGTAAGAAGTCGTGGATGTGTGTGTGTGTGTGTGTGTTTGTGTGTTTGTGTGTTTGTGTGTGTGTGTGTGTTTGTGTGTACTGTAGGTCTGGAAATAACCATCCCAGGGCTATGGTTCGAGTGACACACCAGCACAGTATGTGGAGTAATAATACACATACTCTTATAAAAAGCTAGACATATGGAACCATTTATAGAACAATAGAAGAACCTTTGAAAAAATATTCCATAAATAACCAGTGTTCCAGATACAGAATAGAACAGAGAAGCCACAAAACAGAGCACAATAGAATATGGAGACTAAAAACGATATTCTATTCCATTCTATACTAATTCTATTCTATTCTGTACTAATTCTATTCTATTCTACTCCACGCTTCTCTGTTGTGACGCTCCTGGGTTCATCCCCATGGGAACCGCTGACCTCACCAGGACAGTCGACCAGGCAGACTCCCAGACGTGACCCAGGTTCATCCCCATGGGAACCGCTGACCTCACCAGGACAGTCGACCAGGCAGACTCCCAGACGTGACCCAGGTTCATCCCCATGGGAACCGCTGACCTCACCAGGACAGTCGACCAGGCAGACTCCCAGACGTGACCCAGGTTCATCCCCATGGGAACCGCTGACCTCACCAGGACAGTCGACCAGGCAGACTCCCAGACGTGACCCAGGTCGGGGGGGATTGTAGTGACAACGTCCAGCAATAAACATGCATTGTGTGGCTCCACAGGCTCTTTTCTCAGGCGCCAACAAAGGCAGCCGACACCCGAGACCAGAGCCCCGAGCCCAGAGCCCATCCACCGCCACCACAGAGGCCGTCGGCCCTGCGCGTTGATGCAGGCTTTAATGGAAAGGAGATACACTGGGAAGGGTGTGGAGGGAGATGTAGATAGCTACTGTAGCTGTAGTGTGTGTGTGTGTGTGTGTGTGTGTGTGTGTGTGTGTGTGTGTGTGTGTGTGTGTGTGTGTGTGCATGTTTGTTTGTGCCTGTGTGTGTGTGTGTGTGTGTGTGTGTGTGTGTGCGTGTGTGTGTGTGTGTGTGTGTGGGATGTACAGTGGTGAGCGGTGTGATGACTAATGACCCTTCAGGGTCTTCCTGGGCTTTCCCTCCACTGCTGACCACGCCCAGCCAATCAAACGCCTTCACCTTCACCTGCAGCACTCACCTTGTCTGCACATTACAGTACAGTACATTACATTACAGTCATTTAGCTGACACTTTTATCCAAAGCCACTAATAATAATTGCATTTAACGTAGAAAAAGCCAATGTAGTACTACTTGCCAGAACTCACAAGTGCATCTCCTTTCAAAAGAAGTGACTAAGAGCATAATCTAGTGCTGAAGGCAAAGTGCAAGAATAGAAATCTAAAATACAATAGGTGCTTAAGAGGGAGGATCGTAGTACTTCTTGAAGAGATGAGTTCTGAGCCTGCGGTGAAAAATGGGCAGTGACTCTGCTGTCCTGACGTCAGTGGGCAGTTGGTTCCTCCACAGTGGGCCAGGACAGAGAAGAGCACCTCTGCATCACACACACTCTCACCTGCACTACACACTATCACTACACACTATAGACACACACTCACCTGCACTACACACTATCACTACACACTATAGACACACACTCACCTGCACTACACACTATCACTACACACTATAGACACACTCACCTGCACTACACACTATCACTACACACTATAGAAACACACTCACTTGCACTACACACTATCACTACACACTATAGACACACACTCACTTGCACTACACACTATCACTACACACTATAGACACACACTCACCTGCACTACACACTATCACTATACACTATAGACACACACTCACCTGCACTACACACTATCACTACACACTATAGACACACACCACAGACACAGAGGACACATCAGTACTAAACACAGACAAAGCCGCCCGTGTCTTTGCCCTGTGTCTTGTCTTAAATGTGTAGAATCAGAACGTAACTCTTCGTAGCTGATCAAAAAGCTAGGAAGAGCAAACTTTGGACTTTGGTGGTTGTATCCCCAGCACCACAACAAGGGTAAACACTGTGTTCTGTGTGTTATGGCTGTTTTTTGGACCTCTTACAGTAATAGTTACTGTAACACTGGCAGCAAAATACTCTAAACCCAAGGTAGAGGTACATATCATGGTTAACGTGTGGTGAGAGGAAAAGTGACTGCGGTTCGTATGTTGATTAACATCTGGAGAGAGAGAGACGAACCTGAAGCAACATGAGAGAAGCTGTCCTTTGCTGCCACCTGTTGGGCAGATGAGGGTATTAGACATGGTTGGGGTTTCTATCAATTCCTTGTTCCTTGGAAATGAATACTAAAGTATTCTGTATGAAGTACTAAAAGTACTAAAAGAATTCAGCAATAAAAGGATCACAACCAGCAACAACACACTAAATATCACTGTCAGATTTCTTCTACTTTAATTTTTAAAGTATGTGGTAGGGACAGACAGTGCTTTGCACATGAATTTTGTTGCCGTGGCAGTAATTTAATTACCATACTTCTCCACTTTGAGGTCAAGACCAAGGCCACTACTGTAGAAGCAGTGTAGCATTCCTCTCATCAGATACACAGCTGACCACAGTCAAGGGGCACAGTCCCACTAACATAAGATTTTTTTTAGGTATAAAAACAAATATTAGTACATCAGATGTGCCGTAGGGAGGTTTGGGGTGGTGACATTTCAGAATGGATCAACTAGAAGGGATTTGTAAGAACATATAACTGAAATTCATTTAGGAAAACAGAGTTGCATTGAGGTTTGGGGTAGCGTGTACTTGATGCATAGCATAGATAGTTGTGCAGAACGTACAGTTCCCAGGCCCATAAAGCCCTTTGAACTGAATAGTTCTGCAGCTGTTGTGCCTCAATTGAATTAGCTGACAGACCTTGAAGCCTGAGGGTAATGTGGAGCTGGTTGGGCTACAGTGCAGACTGGAGAGAGGCTAGTTCAGCAGGGAGTCTTCAAACCCCTCTTCATCTCGTGGGACAGGACTCGTGTCTCGGATAAAGAGATGAGATGAGGAAACAGCAGAGAGAGAGAGAGAGAAGGAGATCTGGACTGCTGCCAGACCAGACAGACAGAAGGGAAGCACAACTACACGTACTATATTCACTCTCTACAGAGCTACACACACACACGCACACAACACACAACACGCAGAGCTACACACAGACATGCACACAACAAAGCTACATATACACTTTCTACAGAGCTACACACAGACACACACACAACACACAACACGCAGAGCTACACACAGACACGCACACAACAAAGCTACATATACACTCTCTACAGAGCTACACACAGACACGCACACAACAAAGCTACACATACACTCTCTACAGAGCTACACACATACACGCACACAACAAAGCTACACATACAGGGCAAGAAAGAGAGGGAGGAGACAGCAGGAGAGTAAGGGAGAGAGAGAGAGGGGGGGAGGGAGAGGGAGACCTTTGACCTTTAGTAATCCATTTATTGGTGCAATAAAATTATGTTAAAATCAAGGATCAGGCCATTTCACAACATAAACATATATAAAATATTAAAAAAAACACAAAACATTACTCAACCAAGTGCACATCTTCCACAACACATACTGTATAACACACATTAAAACACCAGCAATAGCATGTTATTAGCTACCGTACACACAGAGAGTGAGGGAGAGAAAGAGAGAGAGAGGGGAAAAGAGAGAGAGGGAGAGAGAGAGAGAAAGAGAGAAAGAGAGAGAGAGGGGGGGGGGGCATGTGCTAGTGACTCAGGGTCAGTCAACTGCTGTTGACGAGTGACAGGGATAGCCCTGTTGTGTTGTGTCTGGCTGCTAGGCATGTTGTTGTGGTCAACCTCAGACTGACGACAGTCTGTGCACCACCACACTGCAGGGGCTTGTAGAAACACAGTGATTATAATGGAGCCAGGTCTCCTCCCTAGTCCTAAATAATAGTAAATTATAATAATAAAAAATAGTCCCAACTTAAATAAGGTTGCTATGTAAAGTATGTATGGTGTATTTTTCTTTTTCTACCTCAGTGTATGTACTCTCCAACACGTCCATTTAACTTCACAGTAACTATTTTTCTAGCCAAGTCAGCAGCATGAAAAAATGAATGGTTTTTCTGGAGAGAGAGAGAGAGAGAGAGGATGGGGGGTATATGTGGAAATGCCTGGATCCCAAACCAAAGAAACGAACAGGATATAGACTTCCTCTTCCTCCTCCCTGACTTCCTGTCCCTGGCTAGTATAACCCCAGCCCCCTGCCCCGACGGCCCCGCCCTCTGGGCCCTATCATGACATCATCTCCAGTCAGAGGTGGAGAGGTGACTGAAGAGGGGGGTCAACTCTCAGCTGATTTGCAGAACGTCTTGGCTTCGCGGCCAAGAAGAGGGTGTATTGTGTATCCATGGATAAAGAAGTGGGTATTCTCACTCTTGACTACACCACTGTCAGACTCCCTCGCAGATCTCTCTGGTGAAGCTAGCTGGGTGGTTCCCTCTGGAAACGCACAAGACGTTTGTTTTATGTATAAACTGGTCAATATAGCCTATCATGTGTCACACCAGAACCTGGTCAAAAGAGCTTGGCATGTGGATAGCATAGTTTCCTCTTTATATATATATATATGTGTGTGTGTGTGTGTGTGTGCGTGTGTGTGTGTGTGTGCCTGTCTGTCTGAACTGCCTGTGTCTAAGCGTCAGAATCACATGTATTTTTGTCTGGATAATTGTGTGTTCCACATAAAGAGCTTCATTCATCCCATTCAAATTCCTGGCTATAAAGGAAATGTGATTATAGCACAATACAGATCAACCTTCATGATTTCAGACTGAAAAATGAGACCGATTTTATTCATCTTCGAAAGGAAAACATTGCAGTCTGCATAATGGAAGTTCTGTTTTTATTTTGTGCGGGCTCTGAAGATTTACTCGGTCTGAAATTTTCCATAACTTCTTACAAGCCCCTCCAACACATCGACTTCTGATTGGACCGTCTTAGTCTGCTCTCTCTCTCTCTCTCTCTCTCTCTCTCTCTCTCTCTCTCTCTCTCTCTCTCTCTCTCTCTCTCTCTCTCTCTCTCTCTCTCTCTCTCTCTCTCTCTGTGGAAATCCATCGCATTGCCAAAGGCGAAAATCCGAATTCCTTTTTTCTGACTAATTTATTCTATATTTGACCATACAGGAAGAACTCGAGTGAACATGTAGAGATGGATTTTAGGAGACTGCTCGGAGCGGTTCTCGCAGTTCTCCTCCAGCCTGGATATGCGTTCAAACTCAATGGTGAGTGTTTACCGTCTGGGGCTAACGGCCGTTAGCCGGCGCTTGTCACATAACGGTAAGATGAGTTAAAAGACTAGATAGCATTCAAAATGCTCCATCAAAAGAAGATCTATATTTTTCTGTATTTAAGTCATAAGTGGACTAAATTTTTATTAACTTTACTATTGAGTGAAGACATTTAACAAACATTTTCTAGAGGCTTAATTTTGCGCAGTGTATAGTCCCTCGTGTCTACTTTGTGTGTATTAATTAAAACGAATATATTTGTATTTAATAGAGACGCTCAACTCTTGCGATATTGCAGTGACTGCAGAGGCTCATTTCTTCAGAGCACAGCGCAGCGGTGTTTCTATCATGTGATTCAGTGTAGTGGAAACTTCTCAGTGTAAACAGGCCTTGAGCAGCAGCTGAGACTGCCTTGGGTTTAAGACAAATGTGTAACCATAGTTGTGTATGTGTAACTATAGTTGTGGAATGCACCACTTCCAGCCCAGGCTGTAGCCTAATCATGAAACAAATAGCAAAAAATAAAAATCCATGTCCATAGACTTTACGTAGCATGTATGGTCTATGGATAACTATAATGAAGGTGATGACGGTGGTGATGATGATGATGATGATAGTGGTGATGAGGGTCAGTGGTGACGATGGTGGAGATGGTGATGATGATGATGATGATGATGATGATAGTGGTGATGAGGGTCAGTGGTGACGATGGTGGAGATGGTGATGATGATGATGATAATGATGAAGTGATGGTGGTGATGATGATGATGATTTTTTTTTTACCTTTATTTAATCAGGTAGTCTCAATTAGATACGAAATTTCATTTACAGAGAAGAGAGAGAGACCTGCCATAATGGTGATAGTGGTGATAATGGTGGTGATGATGATGTTGGTGGTGGTCATGGTGATGATGATGATGATAATGATGATGGTGACGATAATGGTGATGATGGTGGTGACAGTGGCAGTGGTGATGATGATAGTGGTGGTGATATGAAGGTGATGATGATAGTGGTGATGATATGAAGGTGATGCTGGTGGTGGTGATGATATGAAGGTGATGATGATAGTGGTGATGATATGAAGGTGATGCTGGTGATGATGATGATGATAGTGGTGATGATATGAAGGTGATGCTGCTGGTGGTGACGACAGCAATCATGGAAGTGGAGGTAGAAGAGGACGATGATGATGCATCTGACAACTGCGTAAATAAAGATGACGGCGATGACAAAGCACAACCCCGTGTGTCCGTCTCCAGGCCAGAGGATCTGCCGGCGCGGCACTGAGCGCCCGTGCTACAAGATCCTGTACTACCAGGACCGCCGGCAGCGGCTGAGCTTCGAGGAGGCGCGGCAGACGTGCCGGAGCGACGGCGGCGGCGAGCTGCTCAGCATCAGGACGGAGAACGAGCAGCGCCTGGTGGAGCGGTTCATGCAGCAGATCCAGCCCGGGGACGGAGACTTCTGGATCGGGATGAGGCGGAGCGGGGGCCAGGGATGCCCCTCGCAGTACCACTGGCTGGACGGCAGTC
>NC_140234.1:27485743-27515743 GCF_949987555.1 Borostomias antarcticus
ATCAGTCAGAGATGTTGTGTGGATCCTGCAGTGCCTCTGGCCGAGGGGAGACTGTATGTGTCCTATATCCTGTTTGGAACCATCCCCCTCCTTCTGCTGCTGCTGCTGCTGGGGGCAGGGGTCTTCTGCTTCCGACGGGCGGCCCAGAGGTAGGAGCTGAGACTGCTTTATATAGTAGCCCCTCCTCAGGATGAACACCCACTCACCAATCCATCCTCAGTATGAATACACACTCACCAATCCATCCATTCCCTCCTCAGTATGAATACACACTCACCAATCCATCCATTTCCTCAGTATGAATACACACTCACCAATCCATCCATTTCCTCAGTATGAATACACACTCACCAATCCATCCATTCCCTCCTCAGGATGAACACCCACTCACCAATCCATCCATTCCCTCCTCAGTATGAACACACACTCACCAATCCATCCATTCCCTCCTCAGTATGAATACACACTCACCAATCCATCCATTTGCTACTGTAGCTTTTCAGTGGCCTAGCTGGGTTTATAGGCGGTGGTCACATCCTTCTTTTACAAGAGCGATCTGTCCGGTGTAATGTAGACCTGTCCAGTCTAAATGGCCCTGTCCAGTCTAATGTAGACCTGTCCAGTCTAATGTGGCCCTGTCCAGTCTAATGTAGACCTGCCCGGTGTAATGTAGACCTGTCCAGTCTAATGTAGACCTGTCCGGTGTAATGTAGACCTGTCCAGTCTAATGTAGACCTATCCGGTGTAATGTAGACCTGTCCAGTCTAATGTAGACCTATCCGGTGTAATGTAGACCTGTCCAGTCTAATGTAGACCTATCCGGTGTAATGTAGACCTGTCCAGTCTAATGTAGACCTGTTCGGTGTAATGTAGACCTGTCCAGTCTAATGTAGACCTGTCCAGTCTAATGTAGACCTATCCGGTGTAATGTAGACCTGTCCGGTGTAATGTAGACCTGTCCGGTGTAATGTAGACCTGTCCGGTGTAATGTTTGTCTGGAAACCTACCCCAGATTGTGTAACATTTCCGCATTCCCACTGTTTTATTTGACTGCCTTCCTGGCGCTGTGACATGTGGTCGACACAGGAGGAAGACGGAGACCGACGGCTACCTCAGCAGCAGGCTGGACCCCTGGCTGTCTACTGGCCCCGGGTCGCGTCCTGCCCAGGGCCCCTACCCCCCGATCCAGGGGCCCTACGCATGCAGCGACGTCACCAAGCTGCCCCTCTCTGCCCTGGGCGGCGGCGGTAGAGCGTCGCCGGAGTCCTTCTGCCCCTCCCCCCCGGGCAGCCTGCAGAGCGAGGAGTACGAGAACCTCCCCAGCCGGGGAACGGCGAGCGGCTTCGTGACCAACGACATCTACGAGATGTGCCGAGGGCGCGGTCAGACGGGCTGGGTGGACAACGAGATCTACGGGTGATCTGCTGGACCCAGCTGCTCCCAGACGGGCTGGGATTCTGGGGCTGTGTTCAGCTCACTGACAGAGGGGGGGACGTGGGGACACTTGTTTTCATTTTCGTTTGTTTCGCAAAATACAAATGTTCAGATTTCTCTTTATAATGTACGTTAGAACCACGGGCATCCGGGACAAGATGTGCAGTACTCTGGGCGCGGCCCTCGAGTCCCTCTGCCCGTCTCCCTGCCCGCTCGCCTGGCCACGGGGAGCCCCGTGTCTCTGGCGGTGTTAAGAGGCGTTGTTCACCCCCCTCCTCTCCTTGGCTGGTGACGACGCGGTGTGGCCCAACCTACAGTATGGGGTCGAAAATAGCTAAGAAAGTTTGCGCTCTTTTCGGCTCAGGCTTACAAGTGATTGGAGAAGGCACGTTAAGCCAGATGAATAGTCCCAACATGGAAGTGAAGAAGGCTCGCACACTCACCACAGATGAGGCATTCGGATGCAAAAAAAAACCTTTTTTTTAATGCTACATAAGTGCAAAAATAAAGTGACAAGGTGATTACAAAATAAAATTAAAAAGGAACGTTTTGTTCATCAGACCTTCGTCCGCCCTATGGTGGCTCAGGTCTCCCAAATGCCACAAGACCGCCCCAGAACGCTGAACTACAACTTAACTTCGGAGAGCTACATGTAAATCTCCAGATCTCATCACGAGACTCAATTGTGGTCACTTAACCGTCGCTGTCACAGCGTTGTCACGAGGCCAAAGGAATCCAGCTAGTCTTGTCTGTCAACGTGGAGGTGTCCTCCTCACTGTCTTCCTGTCCCTGTCCCCATGACTACAAAGCAGCTGGTGTTTGTGTGTGTGTGTGGTGTCACCCCTTGTGACGTTTCCTGTGTGGAAGCTGATTTCAGAGAACAGGACAATATCTACGGAAACTCGGATGACAGAGCAGTGACCCCAGTAAACCTCTTTCTCTCACCCATTCTCCCTATAATGTTTACTAACCCTCCAGTTGTGTGGCTCCAGACAGCCTGAACAAGCAGACCCAGGCAGCATGGAAGGTTCCTGGTCCAGCCTGGCCTGAGTGTATAGCATATGGCATTGTCTTCTCTTACATAACCCTATTCCTGTCCCTGGCAATGGCTCTCATGACTTCATGAAAACAGACCAGGAGAATATCTTGCACGTTACGTTGCTTACAAGATAGATTCAGGTGGGGCTGTGTGTGTGTGTGCGTGCGTGCATGTCTGCTGGAAAAGCATTGCCTCACAGGGGAGCGAGAGAGAGGCTGAGTGTGTGAGTGTGTTCTTGGAGGATGTTAGACAGGAAATGCCATAAGCACATCTGGAACTCTTACATTCAGGAAGTCAGTCCGTGACAGAGGAGTGGAGTGAGGCCTACAGGGTGCTGCCTGGCCCGGGCCTGACTCTGGGAACTAGCTCCACACTCCACCATGTTACCGACTGGCTGCCTTGTCTCTACACACGCACTATGAAAAACATGTATTTGCTGGACCTGTACGTATGACATAATATTTCAGTCCTGTCACATTAGTTGCAAATAAATTCGATGAATGTGATGACAGGACTGCCTGTGTGTTCTCTCTCAGTGTGCAACTGTGCATGTATATGAGCATTCGTGTGCGGGAAATTAAATACATAAGTGGACACCATGTTTTCCAACTGACGTTTGTCTGACAGCAGATGGCGATGTTTGACAGAATCTATCGGCTGCTCTCTAGTCTAGAAGAACAACATTTATTTATGTTTTTATTTTTAAACACAAACAAGGCTATTGCAAGATGTTCTGTTGGGACGTTTTCAGTCTCAAACCTGCAGCTTTGCACTGACTGTTGAATATCTCCGTTGAAGGGCACATTCTGCATTGCAGTCAATGGGACAAAAACTCATGCATAGTGTGACATGTTGATGTTTCTGATATGATGTTGATTAATCGTACAGTCAACAAAGATCAGTCAACCTCACTGATGGGGGGTTAGCAGAGAACTTGTTGGGCTAAATGTTGTATTCCTTTTTTGCTATACTCCTAGTTATGCAGTTATGCAACGGAATATGTTTGCAATCACGATCTGTGCAGTAGCCTACATGCCTGCATTTTAATTTCTGAATTTCTGTAGTGCAGAGCTGTAGGCTATTTCCTCTCAGATCTTCAGCAGCCCAACTGACACACAAGCATATGTCAGCACAATGATAGCAGTAGCCTACTCAGCCTGCATGCCAATATACATGAATAGCCGCCGGGTTCCCGCACTTGGACTCGGGGACGGACAAAAGCTTTACTAAGCACCTGCGAGGCTCCGAACTTCAAAGTTAGACGTGCACCGGCGGCGACCGAGCAAACAGATTTCAGAATAGCAATGTTACCGGTTGACGTAAGAGGTGGGTCCGGTCGCCATGGAAACCAATTGGCACCGAAGTGTGGAACGGCCCCGGGGCCCCGCCCCCTGTACAAATACCCCCATCGGCTCTGACGTCAATATACGTCAACCAGAGAACACGATGCCTCCTGCGAGTCAACTCGTGTACTCTAGCTAATAGAGGTGGCTAGCCCTAGCTGAAATATTATAGGTCTATTGTATAGGGGGAGACGGTGGCGTGACAGCTCAAGCAATTTTAGATGTAAACGCTAAGTTCACTGCTCGGTCTCGCTGGTCTTAAAGACGGCCCGTCAACGCCAAGCTGGCCGGACGACCGAGAATCCAACTTTTGTCTATTTTTGATAGACACATTTCAGCGGGCGGCTTCTTTTCCTTTCCTCGTTATCTGTAGCTGGAGCTCGAGTGGCGAGCCTGTCTGCTACAGTCCTAGCTGGCTGTCTGGCTACCTCATCCTCTCCCCCGAACCCCTCCGGAACAGCATGGTCATGGCTGACGCTCTCCAGAAACCGACGGTCCGGGGTCCTGTCCGCGTGGGCTTCTACGATATCGAACGTACTTTAGGAAAGGGCAATTTCGCCGTAGTGAAGCTGGCTAGGCACCGGATCACCAAGACCGAGGTTAGTGCCGTCCTGGCCACCAAAAGTGTCACTATTTGACATTGAGCTAGATAGCGTCACCTATGCTGCCTGTTCCACATCCTCCAAAGGAGTCAACTGCTGTCTAAAGCAGGATCTTTCTTGCAATCTAACCTCTGCTAGCCAGCTAGCTAACTGCAGCCCAATGCTAACTAGCCAACTTGATATATCTAACCATGTTGTGTGAAATACGTTGTCACTCTCATGCAACTTACTGCCCAGCAGTAGTCAATGGATTCGGTGACATTAAAGATCAATGTGTTGCCCTTAGGTTGTGATAGTGTTGTGTAACAGATACTCTTGATTGTTAACACGAACACTGTACTTTATTATAGCTATCTGTGAAGATTGCGTATCATTGTGTCATCCCACGAAGTTGTATACTGTAAACAAGCAAGGGAGCTACGGTAGCTCGCTATCTGGGGCATGCTGCATGGCTCCGTGCTACCGTTACATAACCCGATAATTATTCGGTTGTGACAGTCGGGGAAGTGTTCGTGTGTTGTGCGTTTTTTGTGTGTGTGTGTGTGTGTGTGTGTGTGTGTGTGTGTGTGTGTGTGTGTGTGTGTGTGTGTGTGTGTGTGTGTGTGTGTGTGTGTGTGTGTGTGTGTGTGTGTGTGAGAGAGAGAGAGAGTGCGATAGTGTCAGGCCAACCCGTCGTGACCTCTTGCTTGCATGGTGAGGGTATTCGTAGCAGCCCACTGCGCTCTCTTGGGCTCTGTACTTGAGCGTTTCGGACACAGATGTCCCTCTCTACCTTACTGCAGAACAGAGCTGGACCCAGCCACAGAAAGGAATATGAAAGGCAGATGTCATGCTATCTACTTTCAATTCACAACAGTTGTGTTATAAGGGTGTCATTAGCAAAGGCGTACTGTATCATAAGCATTTTGGTTCTTTTAGCATTGCAAGTATAATACTCTTGTTATAGCCTACTGTTCAAAGTTGTGAATGCAGGGCTGGACAAGGCCTACTGTCAACACCGAGAGGGGCACAGTGAATGCCTGTGTTGCTGTCGCTGGCCTCGGTAATGAATGTGCTGGTAACATCATCCTAGGAACGTCCAGTGCCAGGGAGACCAGTACTAGCCAGTGTCATGAGCTGCTGTCATGAGTGTACAGAGAACAGGGTCAGACTCTCCTTCGTGCCAGTGGTAGGATTGGTGTGTGTGTGTGTGTCTGTGTGTTGCATACCTAGGCCTAGAACAAGCCTTGTCCTAGAGTGTAAGGATGCTCCGTTGAGACCAACTAGCCCAGCTCAGGGCCCCAGACCGTTTCATGCGCTCCCAATATTTTTGAAGGACTCGCAATCTATACTGTCTTGTTTAAACACATCGTAGCACCTGCCATTACGCACAGCTCTGTGAGAGCGTTATAAATGTTGAACCGGGGCGCAAATGTATATTTGTTGTGTTAATACCGCTACTAGCCCATGATGAGAGAATGTCCAGTCAACTTCGCCAACGGAGGCTAGAAATTACGGTTCACTCGTGTCTTACGCATAGTATGTCGTTCACTTGTTGGCGGTTGACGCAGGTAGCCAACGACACAAGCACGGTGCTTGTGCCCTTCTCAGGAACTGTGGGTGCGCTGATGACGTAGCACCTGCTACCACAGTCCTTTCTACCACCATAGGAAATTTTTACTTTTAAAGGGGACATGAAACACTAGAAGAAGTTAGCCTAATTTACAACTTTGACTCCCACTCTTCTTATCCTTATAGGTTTCACCCTGACAGAGAGACTGGTTTTAAAATAACAAGTTATCCAAAATATATTTTTGACAATAGTGTAGCGCCATCTTGTCCCGTCTTTGAACGTGACGTCACGGGGTTGGTTGCTAGAAATCATAACTACTGTAGCTAGCCTACACTTCTGTGTTAAAATGGAGAACAAAAAAAGTGAAACGCGAAGTAAGGGAGGCCACTTTTGTATAGCACCTGGATGCAGCAATGAATTTTACAGAGTGAAAAACAAGACCAAGATTGTCCACTTCCATACTTTGCCTCTTAAGCGGCAAGCGGTTCTGCGACGTTGGCTAGCTGCTCTGAAGCGAGTGAATCCTCCAGTTAGCCGTAATGCTAGGGTTTGTAGCGAGCACTTCGTCAACGAAGACTATGTGGAGGAGCGGGTTTTTGAGGGAGACAAACTAGTTGTTCGTCTGACCAACAAGTTGAAGCCCGAGGCCGCTCCCTCAGTATTTGACTTTACGTCTTACAAGATTGGGTGTACAGACCGTCCAACCCAGTCTACAAGCCAAGTAGCTGTGCGCCGTAAGGAGCGGGCTCACCGGCGAGCCAGTGTAGCAGAGCAGAGAGAGGCAAGTTGGATCCGATAGCAAAATAGGCCCTTTGCACAAGCTCCACTACTTCCTGAAATTCTACAGGCATATTTATTTCATGTCCTATGCCATTGGATGGAAGTGATCAGGTGTGCCGCACACCTGATTACTCCATCCAATAGTATGGGACATGAAATAAGGATGCCTGTAGAATTTCATGAAGTAGCCTAGTGTATACTTACTTTATTTGTAGATTTGGTTTGTAGTGTTTGGTTAGCAAGACTAGCAAAGTGGCGACATAGCTTGCTAACTGTACCGGGTCGAGACGAAGCTGCTTATACATTTCACCATATAGAGTACATTCAATGGCGTATTGATATAATTTTTACCAGCTAGCTAAGCTAGTTAGACTAGCAAACTGCCGATATCACTTGCTAGCTGTAATGATGGCTAACGTTTGTATAAGTAGCTAGCTAACGAACACGCATAGTTGCATTCAAACAGTTGAACTAGGTAGCTAACGTTAGCTAGCTAGACTAGCTAACGTTAGCTTCTAGACGAGCTAACGTTAGCTACTTTTATCAGCCAGAAAGCGACTGCTAACATTACTGACTTGGCTAAAGAAAAGTGCTTTATTCATACCAACGTTTAGCTATATAACGTTATATGTATACATGTATATTTAACTAGCTATAGCTACATATAGCTACAGCTAGCTAGTTATTGTTAGCCATTACCGGCTGTCGATGGGTCGCTCCAGGGTCTCCGCACGGACATCACGTAGGGAGAGCATGGACACTTCCAAGACTTCCCTTTCTAGGCAGAGCATTTTAAAAGTGCGGTCCAGGGTTATGCACTGAAAATGCTCAAGTAGGTGGTCCACATTCGCTTCCTGACAGCAGATCGATTCAATTGCTGTCGGCTTTTCGGTGCAGTGACCACAGGTACACCAGCTGGTGTTGCCTACCCTCTCCACACATCTAGGAACTACAGATGCCTCCGCGTCCTCGACTTCGTGGAAAGTTTCTCTCCTCCTCACTGGCTCGAAGGCGTAAGCCATTGGATTTATCTGAAACCCAAAACACCTCTCTACTTCATCGTCTGACATACCGGTTACGTTACTGAAGCTCTTTGCAACTCTACAAGCGTATGGATGACTTCGCACAACCAACCTCATGACGTAGTCAGTGTGACGTAAACAATATGGCGGCAAGCAGCGCAAAAAAATAGCCTAGTACCAAACATAAATCTATTATAATTTAATGTGTAACCATTTTATATACTTTTTTTTTCTCAAAATAAATCCAAATACACTTAGTATCTATAAAACTGGTCAAAGTTATGCCTGTTTCATGTCCCCTTTAAAGTCGCACTGAAACGACTGAAACAGACTTTTGAGATCATCTAACTTCCGTAGCTTGACGTATTTCCGACGCAAACAAGCTATGAGGGTGGGACATATGTTTAGAGGAATTTGATTGGAACATTGACAAGTGGACGGGTTTTAAGAACTTTAGACAGATTCGATAGAAGGATAGCGTTGATTGACGGGTGGATGTCGTGAGATTATTGGTCTAAAATCTAAGGTACCTGTTGTCGTCTTTGCACGTGATCTACCGTTTTCCAGGAAGTAAGAAATTATGTACTTTGATATAAGATTACAACAAAAGTCGAATTTTGTAAATTTTTTGGCATACATCGTTGAATAGGTGAACACTATGACCAATTATGTGAACCAAAATGGGACAGAATGCTTTTTTCATTTCAGTGCGACTTTAAATAGTCGCTAAATTGGCAGCGCTTTGCGCTCATATTTAAAAGTGTCAAATAAACATTTCAAAGCCACTCACCAAAGCAGAAACGCCTATTCTAACAAAGTTAGACCGGCTAAAAAGATCACTTAACGGTAGCGCCGAGCTTTACTGAGAAATAAAATTCACTGTCCCTTACTGAATCAATACGGGACACGATTTGTCCTGTATTTTTGTGCACACCCCACTCTTAATACATATAGCCTAAACTACTACGTCTTCACATGCTTGGAATGATACGAGAAAAAACAAAACCATAGCCTATGCAAGAGCGCCTAGACCAGTACGGTAATAGAACGCCGTCATAATTGAAGGCAGCCTTAACTTACAGTGAACTTATAAACAACCATTATGCCAATGTCTGGTCTCTGTGGTCGTCCAGTTCATTTGCTATTTCCAAGTTTATCAGGCCAAACATTTTTCCCATGTCTATGATCTGATGTTTATTGATTTGATCTTAATATAATCGGTGTAGCTGTGCTTTAGCCTACTCTTATTGGCTATTTATTTACTTCATTCATGATGAGAATAGCAGAGGACTTTGAACTTGATGCATTAAACATAAATTGGTGCAATTCACTAGAATGCAGGAAATGAGATGTCTGTCACTCATAATCTCATGGGGGAGGACCCCCAGACCCCTGCTTGAGTTGTGTTCCGTGAGCATGGGACTGCTGGCAAGGTGTCCCTTATTTTTCCCCATTGAAGGTGGCAACCCTACAAGCACGGGGCAAAAATATATATATAATGTGGCACACACAACATGGTCAACCATCACCTCACCAAGTCACAGTTTCAGATTAAGAGGAGGAAAAAAAGAAAAATGAAGAGTCAGACCAGCTCTACTTGTACTGGTGCCCGTTTGACCGTTCAGTTGACCCGCGGGAAACGGTTGTAAATGCGACCGATTTAGTCGCACTCCAGAGCCCTGCGAGTGGTTCTACTGTAGATGTTGCAAATTGTGCCGGGCAAGGAAACGGGCCCTTCTGTCCTGTCCCTCTGTTTGAACGTATCAAGTGACCAGCGTCTGGCTGATAAGCCCAGGGTCACTTAGGGGGCAGACATGCCACACGTCAGGCCAACGTGTGGTGGAGGGAGAGGCAGGTGTAGCTAGGGGAGAGGCAGGGGTAGCTAGGGGAGAGGCAGGGGTAGCTAGGGGAGAGGCAGGGGTAGCTAGGGGAGAAGCAGGGGTAGCTAGGGTAAAATGGTAAATGGACTACACTTATATAGCGCTTTTCCACCTTAGCGGCACTCAAAGCGCTTTACAGTGGCCTCTCATTCACACATCAATGGCGGTAGCTGCCATGCAAGGCGCTAACCTGCTCATTGGGAGCAATTTGGGGTTAGGTTTCTTGCTCAAGGACACTTCGACATGTGGACAGTCGGAGCTGGGATTCGAACCACTGACCCTTCGATCACTGAACGACCCGTTCTACCAACTGAGCTACAGCCGCCCCAGTCCTTTGATGCTGTGAGGCACAGGAGTAGCATGCAGGTTGAGGCGCAGGTCTGGGTGATTATGATCATATTCTTATTACATCTAAACCATGAAATAAGTAAGAGAGGAAGTAGGCCTACGTTTCTGGTTGTTTTAGTAGTCGGTTGACACATACTGGTACAACAGAACAATACCACACAACAGGGGCGGGCCAGGTAAATAATCACATGACTGTCAAACCAATCAGGTAAGTAGGCTGTTTATACTAGATGCCTGTCTTCAATATTAACTCTTCATATCCCTAGAACCTATGAGACTATTACAATGATGATAGTAACTGGATATAACTGAGGTTCTGGAGAAGGAATACAACACACCACAACTCCTCCTCTCACAAACACACATGACAGTATAAAACAAATCCACCCGATCTACCTGTTAAAGGTCCTTTGAGCTTGTGAGCTGAGTTGTTATCCTACATGGGGCCGTGCAGAGGGCAGAAGGCACCTGATTCACTGTCCTCTGGCGTCGTCGTGCTGGATGCTTTGCTGTTCTCTGTCTAGCTATGCTTTGTGACCATTGCATTAGGCTCCTCGCAACCCGTCTGCCGCTGTCCCATCATGCACGGTTTTATGACCTCTTATTAATAGAGCATCTGTTGAGCTCTGGACTGAGGCCTACAGTTCAGCAGATTCTCTACGGCCCATAATGCACCCTGATAGCCTGCTCACTGGCCTCCTTCATTCACCAGCAGATTTCTGACTTCATCATGGATGTCCTCTCCACCTGGCCTCTCCTATATAACCTTGCAAACCAGTGTGTGTGTGCGTGCGTGTGTGTGCGCATGCGTGCGCATGTGCAGGTGTATGTAAGTAGTGTGTGTATGTGGTTGTCTCTGTGTGTAGGTGTGTGTGTGTGTATTCCTCCTGCTGATGAAGAAAGAGGAGAGTTTAGCAAAGATTAGAGTGACATTATTACAAGGAGCAAGGGGGGCTGTGATCTCTCTCTCCTCTCTATCCCTTTATCTCTCTCTCTTTCACTGTGTTATTTCTTTCTCTCTCTCTTCTCTCTATCCCTCTCTATCCCTCCTCTCTCTCTTCTCTCTATCCCTCCTCTCTCTCTCTCTCTCACTGTCTTGTTATTTCTCTCTCGTTTACTCTCTCTCTCTCTTATTTCATCTCTTCCAGGTTTTTTTTGGCTCAGAAGGTTTTTTTGGGGGGTGATGCACACAGAATATTTTGGGGAAACCTCTGTTTTATGCCGAAAAGCCTACAGGCCTATATTCTTTGCTCTGACAAAGCACACTTTTCAACATCACAGGAAATCTCCCGGCATGACACAAAATGGATATGAAGCCCAAATGTTTACTGATAACCTGTCTATTAATGATCTCGATTACTAGTGATCCAAACCATGGACAATACAAGAAAGAGGGATGGGCTGCACTTGAGACAAGCTCTCAAACACATTTGGAGATGATTTGAATTGCTATTTTTATTCTTAATTTTTAGCATTTTGGCACTGGTGATTTTCCTTTGGCTCTGGCTAAAAGCTCTTTGGGGGATCCCAAAACATCCTCTATGCAGGAAAAACCCTGTCTTCTGTTTCGCTCTCACACGTTTATCATTTCTCTCTCTCTCTCTCTCTCTCTCTCTCTCTCCACTTGGCTAACAGACATTTGGGATCTCTTCTAGTCCTAGTGATGAAATGTTGTTTATGAGTGGAGGGGGGTGCTGCATGCTACGATTGGACACTGTTAATCACGTCCAAAGAGCTTGAACTGGCTGACCCTGTGGGGCTTTTTCTTCCTGCAATGTGTTGATATCTACAGCTCCCAAGATGGACGGTAGAACAGCTGTTTGTGATGTCTAATACAAACGCTGTAACAGAGGGACATTTGTCTTGTTCATAGACGTGGTGTTCACTTCTCAGCTTATAGACATGCACACACACTCGTTCACTTCTCAGTTTATAGACATGCACGCACACTCGTTCACTTCTCAGTTTATAGACATGCACGCACACTCGTTCACTTCTCAGCTTATAGACATGCACACACACTCGTTCACTTAGTTTATAGACACGCACGCACACTCGTTCACTTCTCAGTTTATAGACACGCACGCACACTCGTTCACTTCTCAGTTTATAGACATGCACACACACTCATTCACTTCTCAGCTTACAGACGCAATGTTCTTATGATAGGGGCATGTACCGTACACAAACTCTCTCACACGCGCGCGCACATGCACAACACACAAACACACATCTCTCTCACACAATCTCTCTATCTCACAATCTGTCTCTATCTCTCACACACACACACACACTAAATAATGGCCATGTTGTTGTACTGGAGTCTGGACAGTGTATTATCTTGGACGGACCCTCAATGTGACTTTTCTTCCTCCTCCAGGTGGCCATCAAGATCATCGATAAGACCCAGCTGGACGCTGTGAACCTGGAAAAGATCTACAGAGAAGTTCAGATTATGAAGATGCTGGACCATCCTCACATCATTAAGCTCTATCAGGTAATCCTGTTCCTCGGCCGTGGCCTGCAGGCGCTGACCGCTGGGTCGCTCTCCCACCTCCCACCCGCTGGGATGCTCTTCCACCTCCCACCCGCTGGGATGCTCTCCCACCTCCCACCCGCTGGGATGCTCTCCCACCCGCTGGGATGCTCTCCCACCTCCCACCCGCTGGGATGCTCTCCCACCTCGCTGGGATGCTCTCCCACCTCCCACCCGCTGGGATGCTCTCCCACCTCCCACCCGCTGGGTCGCTCTCCCACCTCCCACCCGCTGGGATGCTCTCCCACCTCCCACCCGCTGGGTCGCTCTCCCACCTCCCACCGGCTGGGATGCTCTCCCACCTCCCACCCGCTGGGATGCTCTCCCACCTCCCACCCGCTGGGATGCTCTCCCACCTCCCACCCGCTGGGATGCTCTCCCACCTCCCACCCGCTGGGATGCTCTCCCACCCGCTGGGATGCTCTCCCACCCGCTGGGATGCTCTCCCACCCGCTGGGATGCTCTCCCACCTCCCACCCGCTGGGATGCTCTCCCACCTCCCACCCGCTGGGATGCTCTCCCACCTCCCACCCGCTGGGATGCTAAATCCTTGGTTCACCCTTCACACCTGCCAGTGTGTTCTCAGGAGCTTGTTCGTTAGCTAATATGTGACTGCCACCAGAGGTTTGGTCCTGATGTCTGCCAAGGTCATTTTTCAGTTCTTTACAGATTATGAAAGTGTAAATTGTTAGCTTTCAGATGATGTGCCATGCATTGAAATCTGCAAATATTTGAAGAAGATATGCTTTTTAACTATTATTGTATTGCCAGTTAGTGTTTGTTCTTATGAAGTTGTTTCGTCTAAAGGCGGACTCGGGGGACTTTCTAATCGGTTAGCAAATACCTCAGATGTAGGCAGACTTCACTCATGTCCGATTAGAGTTAATGTCTAACTAGCTTTGCCTGCCCGAACAGTAGTCAAGGTCAAGGTGATAGATTGCTGGAATTTTATGATTGGTCAATCCAATCACGTTCAGACAAAGTCTTTCGGAGGTTGTTACCACAGACAACATTCAGACAATGGCCATAGAATGTCCTGGACTTTCATTACCTCCGTCCCAGTGACGGCACAGGGCGAGAGGTCATGTTTTTGGTGGTGTGTGTTTGTTTCTTTGTTTGTCTTTTCGCAGGATTGCGCAAAAACTACTGGACCAATTTTCATAAAACTCGGTGGAAGGGTGTAGCATGGTTCAACTTGGAACGTATTCAATTTTAGAGTGGATCCAAATGATAGGGTGGGTCCACGAGCCGCCCAAACATGGGTGGCCATTCAACGGCTTGGACCAGCATTATGCAAAAAGACTCATTTTCATGAAACTCAGTGGAGGGGTGTAGCATGGGCCAACTTAGAACACATACAAATTTGGAGCCAATCCAAATCACGGGGCGGGTCCACAAGCCCTTTCTTGGTTTGTTTGTTTGTTAGTAGGATTACGCAAAAACTAGCAGACCGATTTTCATGAACCTCATTGGAGAGGTGTAACATGGGCCAACTTGGAACACATTAAATTCTAAAGTGGATCCAAATCATGGGGTGAAAAATAATGAACTCAAATTAATCATATTACCAAATTTGACCCCAACTTCCTCCCGTAATTCGAAACAGTGTTTAGCTGGCTGAGTTACTGAGAGGCATGTAAACCCTTGCGTAAACACTCAATGAGATAATGTGGCGGTCTGAGGTTAAAGGGTTTCATATTGGACGTTCAACAGACGTTCACATTCTGGATGGTGAGTTTCGTTTCAGAAAGCTTCCAGATGGCAGTTTAGATAAAGAGTTGTGTGAATATTGCAGTGATGACATGCCTTTCACCGAAGCAAGTTAGGTAAAAACATCAACTCTTGATCCCTCCACTTAGCCAGGCTCCAGCCCCTGAATCTGAATGTCAGCCTACTAATTTATCATGCATATCTTTATTCTAACACAATGTAGGCTATTTATTTAATCTCCTACCCAAAATGAAAGTGAATACTCGTATTTTAAACTTGTGATTAATCATGATAGTAAGTCAAACTGTATTTGTAGAGCACCCCTCCCAGCACGAATGCACAGAGTGCTGTACATAAAAATAAAGTCCACTAAAAGTATCACAAAATCACAAAACAAAAGTGCACATAAAAAACAAATGCCCTGTCACAACAGCCCCTGTACAAGAATTGCACAGCAGTAAAATAATACAAAAAAGAGAATGAGACACAACAAACGCAACAGACCGGCTTAGTGGTGATCAAAGGCCTGCCTGAACAGGCGTGTTTTCAGGTGCCCCTCGAACATGTTCACAGAAGCTGCGGATCTCAAGTCCAGGGGCAGCGAGTTCAAGAGCCCAGGGCTGCGTTCAAAATCAGCTAACAGAGGCGAACGTTCGTCGCAAACATGTTTACACATAGGCTACACATATAATGGCTTCAAGAAGACAGTGTGTACGTGCTGCGGCATCTTTTGTCATTGATGACAGACAATCCCCATCTGGGAGCACATCTCCAGTAAGCCTGGGTCCATTGTGATCCTCGTTCCGTTACTGGCGAACTACCTCTCCAGACTGTTAGCTTCTGTTAGCAAACGTTTGCGGCGAACACAAAGCAAACGGAAAATAGTTCGCTAACGTTCGCTATGTTCGCTGAATTTGAACGCACCCTGGTCACCTTTGGTTTTTAAACGCGTCCGGGGCACTGCCAAGAGACCTTGGTCAGGGGACCTCAGAGATGGGATGGTTGTATAGGGAGGAGTAAGGTCACAGATGTAAGCTAGGGCTAGGCCATTGAGAGCTTTGAAAGTGCTCACCAGGATCTTGTACTGGATCCTGAAATGTACCAGTAACCAATGCAGGGTTTTTCCTGCATAGAGGATTTTTTGCCGCCCACCAAAGAGTTTTTAGCCAGAGCCAAAGGAAAATCACCAGTGCCAAAATGCTAAAAATTTCGAATAAAAATAGCAATTCTAATCCCTTCCAAATGTGTTTCTAATTCTAATCCTTTCCAAGTGCAGCCCATCGCTCTTTCTTGCATTGTCCATGGTTTGGACCAGTAGTAATCAAGATCATTAATAGACAGGATATCAGTATCTTAAACAGTTTATCTTCATATCCATTTTGTGTCATGTCGGGAGATTGTGAAAAGTGAGCTCAGTCAGAACGACTGAAGAATACAGGCCTCTATATGCTGGTAGGCTACTCGGCATAAAACGGGTGGTTCCCCCCCAAATTGTCTGTGCATCAACCCCAAAAGACCCATTCTGAGCCAGGAAAACCCCTGCAATGCAGGGAGGCTAGGATGGGGATGGCATGACATGTCGATTTGGACCGAGATCACGGATCATGATTAATCACAGCCTATTATAGTGATTAACTTGATTGTACATTTTTTAATCGATTGACATGCATCCGTGGGCGGAGGTCTGTGCTCTCTTGAGCACCATTTCTAGCTCACCATTGTGACAACATACAAATAAAAATGAATTTTATTTTGTTTATTTAAGCAGGGACAGTGCATCCCAATCCACAGTGATGGACACGAAGCATGAATAAAAACTGTAAATATGCCAGCATTAACAGGGTTGCTAATTTTCAGGCTAGATGTTAAGGCCTGGTAAAAGACATCATAATAGAAAGACATTTTAGAACTATTATAATAAAAATAGCAAATATTTAAAAGGTAATTCGTGCACAACCTAGATAAACAATTAGCTAAGTTAAAGAGAGTGAAAGTGTAAAGAGTGCTAGGAAGATAAAGAACAGGATACAACAAGATTTGGGACAATACAAGGACATCACAAGATCAAGCAACGCAGAGTACAGACGGGCAAGCAGGCAGGCAACACACACACACACACACACACACATTGATGATCTTGGGGTCATTACAAAACCTATTTTTTAGGGGGGGGGGTCAGACCAGTCAACGTCCATATAACGTCCTGGTAACCCCCAAAACTCCTGTCTACCTCCTCCCATGGGCTCCCTGCTGTCAGCCTGGCCCCCATAGCTGGCGAGGGGGACTCCCAGGGTGACCTCATCTCATTATGGAAGACTCAAGGTCCTTCTGGGTTATTTGGGGGGAGCTTGAAAAGAGTTCTGTTATTCTTACACAACCCTGTTGGCCGAGGCCCCGGCTGGACTGTGTAATCACGGAGCACAGTGTCATTATTTCCAACTGCCCATCCATTCAAACACCACGGGGCAATTAGTCACTTCAACGCAGAGCTCATGAACGGGGTGCAGCTCCACAGGACGCCCACCTCTCACTGCTCGTCCCAAAATCCGCCCCCCCCAACCCCAGGGCTGTCGCGCCCACTACAATGTTACACTATTGTGGTATTGTGAAGCCAATGTTACACTTTATTTGTGAAGTTCTGCAGACAATGAACTCAATCGACGTTTTTTTGTTTCATGCATAGATAACACTTTATTAATGTTTTTTGTCCTTTATTAATGTTAAATGTCCATTTAATTGTAGCCTGTGTGTATTTTAATGTGAAATCAATTCAATCAAGTTGGCCCATGCTACACCCTTCCACCGAGTTTCATGAAAATCGGTCTGTTAGTTTGCGTAATCCTGCTAACAGACAAACAGAAATACACGCCACCAAAAACATTCCTCTCGCCCTGCGCTGTCGCTGGGGCAGAGGTAATAACTAAAACAATAGCTTAGCACCTATCTTTCTCCCGACTCCCGACAATTAGCTTTGTACCGACAGGAGTGGCAGATAGGAGTGGCTGAAGCTTTTGGGTGAGTTACAAAATACAGTTTACATATCTGCTGTTACACAATATCGTTACACGATATCCTGGAGAGGAGAAGAGATGTGCCTTTTCCCTCAGTGGAAAAGCTGTCTTTCAAGTCCATTATACAGAAGTTGGACAGACAATACGAGTTGCCTGGGGAAATCTATTTCTCAGAGATGTGTGTTTTGTGGTTTGTTTGATATAAATGTATTGATATGAATAATAGGTACACACACACATGCATATCTGTACGTGAACATTAGCCCTTGTAGAAAGGCTTTTTTGTGGCAATACCGCATACCACGCAGTATTGCCCCTCTACACTCTCCACCCTTCTACCTACCCCAACACCCCCCATCTACACCCTTCTACCTACCCAGCCAAGCCCCCCCTACCCCAACACCCCCCCCCTAAACCCTTCTACCTACCCAGCCAAGCCCCCCCCCTACCCCAACACCCTCCAACATTCCTGCTCCTTGTACTCTTAACACCTTATCCCTGCCCTCCATCCCCCCCGCCTCCCCCCTCTACCCCACCTCCCATCTCTCCTTATCTCCCCCTAGACCCCTCCCTCTGTACTGTCCCCCTAACAGCCGTCCTCCCTAACAGCCCTATCTGCCCCACCCCACCTTGTCTAGCAGGACAAAATAACGGCCTCTTAAAAACTGCAACTGTACTTGTTTCCATTTAGTCCACATTCAACAACCCAAGAAATGTGGGTCTGACACAGTGGAGACATTTTAACGATAGGCACACACCCCTGAGTCTACACACACAGTCTGTTGCTAGAATGCAGGGAGACACTTCGGTGAGGTATTGGTAAACTTCCACCATACATCTCGTCTCTGTTGGACTGGAGCCTTGGTACCTACCAGACCCGATCAAACGATCAGCTTGTGTTCAGGGTTACTCAAGTGCATTCTGAACTTGTTAGAGCTGCTTTTGTCCATGATGCTGTTTATAGCTGGAATACTCTACAACAGACTCTAAAGCTTGAGGTACTTCCTTCAGTCGCAGAGTTTAAATCCATGGCTCTTGGCATTTGTACTTTGACCTGTAACTGTTTTTTATAATAATAATAATAATTATTAGGGGCCAAGCACGCAGTGCGAAGCCCCTATTGTAATTGATGGTATTATTATTATTCTTCTGCCATTGAAGTCAATGGCAGCCTATAGAACGGAGTGGTAACTTTTTACCAAAATTTGCATGATGGTAGAGGATGATGTGCTGAGTCCATGGAGCACGACCCAGATCGATTAGCCAATAGGGGGCGCTATAGCAGCCGACTGAAGTTGCGAACTTTGAACAGGCATATCTCAGGCCCCGTTTGACCTACAGACATGACACTTTGCACACATATGTCTCTCCTCATGATGAACAAATTTGCCTCAAGGACCCATAACTTCCGGTTATATAGATTTTCCGCCATCTTGAATTTTTTGAAAAACACTTCAAATGTATCTCCTCCTAGGAATTTTGACCAATCTGCACGAAACTCGGTAGGCACATTCTCTAGACCAATGTCCACATAGGATGTTCAGGGATTTTCAATTTTCGAAAGGGTTCGCCCGCTACAGCCAATCAAATTTGGTGTCCAAGCCGCCAAACAGGAAGTGTGGTCATATCTCAGAAAATTGTTAATGTATTAAAGCCACATTTGGCACACATCGGGGACAGTCCCATGACCTCTGGCAGCAAGTGGCATTGCGACAGCTCAAACCCTCTAGCGCCACCACCATGTCAAAGTTGGAAGTGCGTTAATGCACACAACTTTTGACCTGTCTAACCGATTTTGAAAAATGAGGTACCGTTGGAATCCCTCGCTCATGCCGAGTTCATCGCATCCTATGATGTCATTTTCCACCAATTGGATTTCCCGCCATTTTGTATTTTGTGTAAAACACTTAAAATGTATCTTCTCCTAAGGATTTTCACCAATCTGCATGAAACTGGCTGTACACATTCTTTAGACTAATGTCCACAAAACTCCTAGAGGGATTTTCGATTGTCGAAGGTGTTCGCTCGCTACAGCCAATCGAATTTGGCGTCCAAGCCGCCAAACAGGAAGTGTGGTCAAATCTCAGTAAGGTTTTGATGTATCATAACCACATTAGGCACACTCATCGTGGACGGTCCCGAGACCCCTGTCACCAGTCTATGTCGACACCTCAAAGTCTCTAGCGCCACCAACCTGTCAAAGTTGGAAGTGCGTATATTCTGAACCGTACGCCCGATTTTCAAAACTGCGGTAGCGATTTGAATAGACTCCTATGACGTGTTTCGCTTGTTGTCTTTTATGCGCTGGTCGCATGTCCTGCTTGGCCCCCACATTGCTGCTTGCAGCTATATTTATTATTATTATTGTATTTGTTCTGTTATTTGTGTATCTGTGTGAACTCGTCAACACTAAATGAGGGAAACCTCAGTGCTTTATGAGTATAAATAAAGGTTGGAAATGAAATATTAGCTTTTACCTGCAGGGAGATGGCGCAGGATTGATTTCACTGATCCAACGTCCGCATTCTGGAGATAGTGTTGAAACCGGATTACGGTGCTCTTGTTGTTTTTGTTTACACAGTAGTGTAAAACAAAAACAAAAAACATCGCGTCCCCAAAAAACATACTGTAAATACGTACGCGGGCAGGACAGAGCAGGTGTGATGACAGCCAGCGAGCCTTGCTGATGGATATGACCATGTAATAACCATGTAATAACCCATGTGATGGATATGACCATGTAATAACCATGTAATAACCCATGTGATGGATATGACCATGTAATAACCATGTAATAACCCATGTGATGGATATGACCATGTAATAACCATGTAATAACCTGTGTGATGGATATGACCATGTAATAACCATGTAATAACCTGTGTGATGGATATGACCATGTAATAACCATGTAATAACCTGTGTGATGGATATGACCATGTAATAACCCGTGTGGGGTTTCATTCCAGTGTGTCGGGTGATTCATCCCTCTCTCCTCTCTCTCTCTCCCTCTTCTCACCCTCCACTTTTAGCTCTATTCATCTCCTCTCTCAGAGGGGCTAAATGTAGAGGCCTCCCACACAAGGCTGTCTCTCTCAGAACCGGCTGTTTGAGGGCCATTCACACACACACACACACACACACACACACAGGCAGACAGAAGAGGAAAGTATCGTTCTCCACCAGTCTATGCATCTGCTGATTAAAGAGCCGCATAGTTATGTCATTCAGACGTGTGTAGGATTCGGCCTGTGTGCTTTTTTGCGTAGGCATATCTCTGCTGTGACTGGCGTGGCCCCTCGCGTGCGTGCGTGCGTGCGTGCGTGTGTGTGTGTGGTTAAGTCAGATTGTACTGCTGATTTCAGATAGCACAGCTACTAGTACGGTGTGTACTAGTACTGCATACTACTGCTATATACCATCAAACTGCCAAAAGTGATCATTCCCACATGTACCATGTAGCCTGGGTGTTTTCATGCAGACAAATATCCAGATTCAGATTTCTTTATTGTATGAATGAATGAATGAATGAATGAAAAAGTTTATTTTTTGAACATGTCAACATTTAGATGAGATAAATAACATAAATAACAATCATGAATTTGACAACAAACAGAATATCTCAAATAAATAAACTTAAGTAAATAATTACAAAGAAACAAAGCAAGTAGTACATGTTACATGTAAAAAAAAAAATATATACATCTTATTATACATGTTCAGGGGAGTGACATTCTTAGTGGTGCGATAGCTACTGTATATTGCCATTAGATTGTGTTACGGTTTGTTTTGTGGCTGTTCTACCTCCGCCTGCTCCCCCCCTCCGTAGATCTGATACAGTGAGCCAGGCTGTTCTACCTCCGTCCGCTCCTCCCCTCCGTAGATCTGATACAGTGAGCCAGGCTGTTCTACCTCCGTCCGCTCCTCCCCTCCGTAGATCAGATACAGTGAGCCAGGCTGTTCTACCTCCGTCCGCTCCTCCCCTCCGTAGATCAGATACAGTGAGCCAGGGAGAGGCCGGTCTGACCGTGGGCAGTCTGCACCAGCATGATCGGATGTCTCTGTTGCAGCAGCACTAAGGTCATAGCAAGGTGCTCTTATATCGCTGTGTGTATTTAATCTTTCCTTCCCTCTCTCTCTCTCTCCACCTCCCTCTCACCTTCTCTCCCTCCTTCCCTCCCTGCTTCCATTTCATCAATCTTCTTCCCTCAACCCTCTCTCTGTCTCGCTCTCTCTCCCCCTCCCCCCAGGTGATGGAGACTAAGAACATGCTCTACCTGGTGACGGAATACGCCAAGAACGGAGAGATCTTCGGTGAGTGAAGCATTTCTGGGACATGGTACATACTGTCACATGACATGGCTGCGACCCCTGGCGTCTCTGGGTAATCTGCGGTGGTGGCGTTCAGGCGGCGTTCAGGCCCTCAGTAGATACCTCCCACCCTCATCCCCTAACGATGAGGGGGCGTTCAGGCCCTCAGTAGATACCTCCCACCCTCATCCCCTAACGATGAGGAGGCGTTCAGGCCCTCAGTAGATACCTCCCACCCTCATCCCCTAACGATGAGGGGGCGTTCAGGCCCTTGGTAGATACCTCCCACCCTCATCCCCTAACGATGAGGGGGCGTTCAGGCCCTCGGTAGATACCTCCCACCCTCATCCCCTAACGATGAGGGGGCGTTCAGGCCCTCGGTAGATACCTCCCACCCTCATCCCCTAACGATGAGGGGGCGTTCAGGCCCTTGGTAGATACCTCCCACCCTCATCCCCCACCCTCATCCCCTAACGATGAGGCGGCGTTCAGGCGCTCAGTAGATACCTCCCATCCTCATCCCCTAACGATGCGTCTCCTTTACGACCCGCTCACCTGAGTTTGTGTCGCCACAGTACATACAAACGCAAACTTCTAATACATTACGTTTATATAGTTACCTTCCAGACACACCAAGCACTATGCCGAAAGATGAGTCCGAGTTAACCATGCAGAAATTAGATGCAAAATATATATTTAGTGCTGAAAGAAGGATAAAATCCACTTACTCTGTATGTGGTTGATAAATCTCTGTCAGTTTACACCGGAGGCAGGGACTAGCAGCCCTGCTGCAGCTGGTACTGTAGGCTGGGGGTTTGTGGGATTGAGAACGATCTTGAATCTGGTTTGGTCTCTGCGTTTCCTCTCACTGACTGCAATTGTAATTTCATGTCACATTAACTGACATGTTAACATTATTGTAACATGATTGTAAACAATTATTGAAGCTTATGCCTTTATTCATGTATTTATTTATTGCCATTTCACGCTTATTGCCAAGGTTGGCTCTGATTTATTTGGCAAAATAAACATTAGAGACTACGTGTATCTTTATTAATACCCACCATATGTCCAGGGAGGCCTTAAATGCCTAAACACCCAGTGGTCCATCACGTTTTAACTTTCATTTTGGATGGATTTGGAATCCTGTTCTCTTACGCCAAGCTGACCGCTGCACTTGTATTTGTATTCGGCAGATCACGAATACCTGAGAACAAAACAACCCTGTTGTATTGAATGTGATTAACAGTTAGTTTAATACATGTATTTATCTGAATATAAACTCTTCCTGGTCCCACTTCAGTCCTGTTTGGGGAAATGTCAACTTTAAACCACGGAAAAGTGATACAGGCTTTTGGATTTGGGCAGAAAAGTGTAAAGGGTAAACAAAAGTGTGAGACAGGATGTACGGTGAAGAATGCTTATGTCCTTCGCAGAAATATCAACCAATTATAATTTTTTCAAATATCTTCAACTTAAGAACTTAGTTTCTCAGCATTACAATGTAACATACTTTTAATTTTGGCTCTGACTTAATATGTCATTTTATTAAGTTTTAATATTTTGTCAGGTAAGAAAGTAACCATGTAGATTTCCAACCGTTATTTCAAAATAACGGCTTTTGACTTTTTCTGACTTCCCTGGGTTTGATTACGCACACAGTGTTATTGTTTTGGGTGATTATTCATTTTCCAAGAATAGATAGAGCTAAGAAATTGGACTGGTATGTGAAGAGGTAATTCCAGGATTTGCATAACCCCTTCACTTCAGTACCCCTTCACTGCATAACCCCTTCACTTCAGTACCCCTTCACTTCATAACCCCTTCACTGCATAACCCCTTCACTGCATAACCCCTTCACTTCAGTACCCCTTCACTGCATAACCCCTTCACTTCAGTACCCCTTCACTTCATAACCCCTTCACTGCATAACCCCTTCACTGCATAACCCCTTCACTTCAATACCTCTTCACTTCATAACCCCATCACTTCATAACCCCTTCACTCCATAACCCCTTCACTTCATAACCCCTTCACTTCATAACCCCTTCACTTCATAACCCCTTCACTTCAATACCCCTTCACTTCATAACCCCTTCATTTTATAACCCCTTCACTTCATAACCCCTTCACTTCATAACCCCTTCATTTTATAACCCCTTCACTTCATAACCCCTTCATTTTATAACCCCTTCACTTCATAACCCCTTCACTGCATAACCCCTTCACTGCATAACCCCTTCACTGCATAACCCCTTCACTGCATAACCCCTTCACTGCATAACCCCTTCACTTCAATACCTCTTTACTTCATAACCCCTTCACTCCATAACCCCTTCACTTCATAACCCCTTCACTTCAATACCCCTTCACTTCAATACCCCTTCACTTCAATACCCCTTCACTTCATAACCCCTTCATTTTATAACCCCTTCACTTCATAACCCCTTCACTTCATAACCCCTTCATTTTATAACCCCTTCACTTCATAACCCCTTCATTTTATAACCCCTTCACTTCATAACCCCTTCATTTTATAACCCCTTCACTTCAATACCCCTTCACTTCATAACCCCTTCCCTTATCATGGCACATCGTCTCCTTGCAATTCAACTGGTAATGAAAGTACTGAGGCTACGGCTGACAGTGATATAGCTAACACGCATATTTGACTTGGAAACAAAAAGTTATTGATTTAGGGACAATGAGGTGTCTGGCTATCAAAACAGTGTGTTGGCAATTAGTTTATACAACTGGACAATTGATATGTTGCACAACAAATATGCAGTAGCCTACACTTCGTTCAGGGCTGGCTAGCAATATCAGTATGGTATTACTGTAGTTTGGTTTGCTATGGCTATTGTATGGGTTGCTAGGTCGTATCCAGGGGTGGGAAACATTGCTGAAAGAAAACGTAACAGACACTTTACATTTCACTTACGGTTCCAAACCCATGTTCACTATTGGATATCATCGCTGTTCCTCCAAGAAATATGATAACATCCGCCGTGTGTTATCATTTGCGTATCAGTGTTCTATACGGAAGCGTCGGTCTGTTTGACCGGTTTCCTGACGACGCCTAAAGGGATGTTCACATGAGTGGTTGAGGGGCTAGGTCAGGCGCGTTATCTAACTTCATACACACACAGAATGAGTTCACAACCAGGACATTGACACGCCCACTGCAAATCTATTGGTTGGCGCCGATAGGTCAGCGCCTGTATGAGGTCAGAGTTTAAGTTATTTGAACTGAGTGCAAAAACACGCACCGCAAGGTCAGGCTCCAAACTAACCGTAATCTTACCTCTACTGGAAAAGTCGGTCCTTGACAGTGTTTTCCATACCATTGCCTTGGAGGGGCGCCCCCCTCCCCAAGGGGAAGCCCCTTCCCCAACAGGACCCCACCCCTCCTGAAAGACCCAAAAAGCCCAAAATTGGCGGCTTTTAGATCGCTAACATATTTAGCATAAGTCAATGGGGTTTAACATAGAATACATTAGCATCGTGGCTAGCAGACATTTTCGGACTGGGAGTGAGAGATTATAAAATGAAAATATTTTCTGTTGCTGTAGCTAGCTACATAAGTAATGTAACCACAGTTTAGTCTGTCTTCTGATGTTAGTAACTATGTAGGGCATACATTGTAGGCTAACATTAGCTACAGTGTGTGTTGTGGACTAAATGGGTTAGTCCCCATTTAGGCTATGCATTTTCAGCAATGCTTTTGCCATTTCTTTTCAGTTCAGCATTCACACATTTTCTGCAGGAAGTGTTATTTTTTGGTGTAATATGTTTATTTTTTTGTAAATAAATATTGTTAATATTTACAAAGCTATGTGCATTCGTTTCATTTCAGCTTGCAGCTTGATGATGATTGGCTGATTTGGTGACTCAAACTAGTCTGCACCATCATAGGAACACAAACGCCTCCCTAGCAGGCCCCTCAAGATGATGGACATACAAGTTTGTGTGATGGGTGTTTTATTTGTAGTTCTCCATTGCTTTGTAGTTCCTATAGGGCAGCAGCCCAGATATATAGGTCTGTATTGTAGCCAACAGTGCTCCTGGGTTGGTTAACCTCTGGTGCAGGCGAAGTCTAGTTTAGTTTGCCTGAGGGACTTCCTGAAGTCGAGGTGAGCGCTTAATACCGTGTGAATTACAACACACACGTCTGCAGCGCACACAGGTAGGACCAGGAAGGAGCAGGAATGAGAACACCACAGCCCCGGAGGCTAACATCTTAGTTAACACACAGAGTCCTGCTGAAGAGAGAAGAAGACGTTGTATAAGAGAGCTGTCATTCAAGGGTGTTTATTTGTCATATGATACAGGTACTATGTACAAAACTACAAGGGAACGCTCACTGGGGACCAACTGACAGAATGAGATTTAGTTTATCTGGCAGCAGCAGCCAAGGGGGAGAGGCTGGGGAGAGAGAATGCAGTCAGATCAGCCCCACAGCTGTGAGGAGCAGCAGAGCGTGATCCGGCCCTGCAGACACGTGCCAGTCCGCTGGCCACCATCTTGGTTATGTAACGCCGGCTTCTTTTTCACAGGTCAGGAGGACATAGGGCAGCAGGGTGAAGTTTAGAATCCGCAGTTGTTACTACTACACGTATTACTCATATAGCCTACATGCCTTTGTCCCTGTATGTGTGTGTTTGTGCGTGTGTGTGTGTGTGAGCGAGCATGTGTGTGAGAGAGTGTGTTTGAGAGTGTGTTTGAGAGAGAGTGTGTTTGAGAGAGTGTGTGTGTGTGTGTGTGCGTGTGCGCGTGCGCATATAGCATGTGTTTGTGTTGACCCTGTCAACAGCCCTCTTGTTTTGACCCAGTCAGATACAGAACACCAGAGGACAGACGGCATAGCCTACATAACCCAACACTAAGCTACAGCGCTTTAGGACACACTGTCCTCCCCTCTCTTCTCCTCTTTCCTCCCCTCTCCTCTCCTCCCCGACACACTGTCCTCCCCTCTCTTCTCCTCTTTCCTCCCCTCTCCTCTCCTCCCCTCTCCTCTCCTCCCCTCTCCCCTTTCCTCCCCTCTCTTCCCCTCTCCTCTCCCCCCTCTCCCCTTTCCTCCCCTCTCTCCTCCCCTCTCGTCTCCCCCCCTCTCCTCCCCTCTCCCCTCTCCTCCCATCTCTTCTCCTCCTCTCCCCTCTCTTCTCCCCTCCCCTTTCTTCTCCTCCCCTCTCTCCTCCTCTCCTCCCCTCTCCTGGGGCCTAATTTATAAAACCTTGCTCAGGATTTGCATCCTCAAGTTCCAAAAGGTACGCACAACGATTTAAAGATTTATAACGAAGTGCGCACGCACATCCTACGCCGGTTCCCCATTATGAATCTCAATCAACTCTAAACTTGGCGCACGTGAGCGCGTGTTTTGTCCCACCCTCTTAACGCCCATAAATGGTCAGTGAAATGCCTGTGCATGAGTGCAAGAGCAAATTGGAAACAATTAGGAAGGATTGCTCTAATACCTCGAATTCACAGAAATCGATACAGCCCAAATCTAACATGACGGCAAACGTGGCAGCAAAGAAGTGGAAGCGGCTCATGAGCCACTCGTGGTCATTGGTCAGTAGGTCTCGCCTGGTCAATAGGTCTCGCCGGTCCCTGAAGACTCGCTCTCTCTGAATTCCTCCCTCCACATCATCCAACTGTAGCAGCACATATAAAACAGGCATTGTGTGTCATTACGCATTGGAATTGCATGTCTTTTTATACCCACCCACGGACATAATTATATGGGACAGGTGTGATTGTCATTGAGGCCCCCTGTCTCACCAGTCATCAGTCTCTTCACGCTTCGCTTTGATTTAGGACTTTGATTCAGATTTCATCGCTTAAAGTGGGTGGGAACAATTTGAGAGTAAAAAAAAAATAAAAACTGCATTCTCAAATCAATCCTTTGGGGCGTAAGTTTGTTCAGGTTTGAACCAATCAATGCAGGAGGCATAGCCTTGTTCTTGCCAGCATTCTAGCAGCTATTTCAACACAAAAATCTCCGGACATTCGGAAGGCGGAGATCGCCGATTGGCTGGTATCGTGAGATTGCTCCTCTCCAACGACCCTGTCCTGTCCTCTCGTCTCCTATTCCTCTTCTAGTCTACAGCTCACAGCACAGGGGCCTGTCCGGTCCTCTCCTGTTCTGTCCTCTCCTTTCCAAGGACCCACTGTCCCGTCCCGTCCACTCCAGGGCAAACCCCTCGCCACAGCCCATCAGGACTGGTTCGTCTCCCGTCCCCGAGTCCATAGATGTCCTTGCAGATCACCTGGAGGGGTTAGAAGAACCTGTTCTTCTCCAAGTCCTGATTGCACAATTTAATATTGTTACGCAAGACCATCATGATGGGCGGAGGTGGCACGGCACCGACACCACGCGCTCTGCCGCTCGCTGGCAGGGGTCAACAGAATTAAAATGTTCTGTTCCCTTCTCTATCAACACAAACAAACACACACAAACAGTAGGGCTGGCCCTGGAGCCCTTGTATGCGGCTATGAGGCGGACTGCGCTGGAGCGCCGGCTGTTGTGCTGTTTGTCCAGGTCCTCGGATGACAGCAGTTCAGCGGCGCATTATCAGGGGTACCACCTGTTCACCGATGTGAAACCATTTAACTTGCTCTCAAGGGAACTGCCTAGTCTGTCTGTTTATCCCTCTGTTCGTCCATCTGTGTCTGTCTCTCGGTCTCTCTGTCCATCAGTCTGTCTCTGTCTCTCAGTCTGTCACTCTGTCTCTCAGTCTCTCTGTCCATCAGTCTGTCCGTCACTCTGTCTCTGTCTCCCAGTCTGTCTAAACACCGCTCCTTCCATCCATCTTTCCACTCATCTGTCAGTCTCTCCGTCCCTTAGTCTGCGTGTGTGTGTGTGGCGTGCGTGTGTGCGTGTGTGTGTGTGTGTGTGTGTGAGAGAGCTACCCAGCATCTCCCAGAGCTGCATGCAGACAGGGAAAGTGGGTCAGGCTCAACACAGAACTGGTGTCAGGAGGCGGAGGAGAGGGAGAGAGAGCAGGAGGGAGAGGAGGAGAGAGAGGAGGAGAGAGGGAGCAGGAGGGAGAGGAGGAGAGAGGGAGCAGGAGGGAGAGGGAGCAGGAGGCAGAGGAGGAGAGAGAGAGAGGAAGCAGGAGGAGAGAGCAAGAGAGGTGGAGGAGTGAGTGAGAGGGAGAGGTGGAGGAGGAGTGAGTGAGAGCAGAAGAGGAGGAGGAGAGAGTGAGGAGAGGAGGAGGAGGAGAGAGTGAGCAGTAGAGGAGGAAGAGAGAGAGTGATAGAGAGGAGGAGAGAGTAAGTGAGGGAGCAGGAGGAGAGGGGGAGCGAGAGAGCAGGAGAGGTGGAGGGGAGAGTGAGTGAGAGCAGGAGGCAGAGGAGGAGAGAGTGAGTGAGAGCAGGAGAGGAGGAGTGAGAGCAGGAGGCAGAGGAGGAGAGAGGGAGTGAGAGAGCAGGAGAGGAGGAGGGGAGAAGTGTGGAGACTGAGACAACACAAGGGGGACATCAGTTTGAATTTGGCAGCGGGGGAAATGTAGGGCATACATATTTAAGAAGGCAGAGCCGGAGGGGAGAGAGAGAGACGGAGACAAAGGGAGAGAGGAGAGAGAGAGAGAGAGACAGACAAAGAGAGAGGGTGCTGAATGAAAGTGCAGGAACAGACAACCACAGCTCCGTCTTGAGAGAGAGGGGGAGAGAAAGATGGAGAGAGGGAGAAAGGGAGAGAGATGTATTCTGTTTACTCAGACAACTTCTAGCGTCTTGTGTGTAGGGATGGAATGACATGCTGTATATGGTCCAACCCCTCTGTTCTGTGGGTAAAAGCGTTTTGAGACGAGCCTCTCCAGGAATACGTCTCCATCAGACGTCCTGTTCACAGCTCTGGAGGGAGAGAGGGGAGAGGGGGGGGGGTTGGAGAGAGAGAGAGATGAAGGATGTTCACAGCTCTGGAGTGGAGGAGGGGAGAGAGAGAGACGGTGCGGAATGAAATGGAGAGATGGATGAAATGGAGAGGGGGTGTAGTCTGGTTGAAGGGTGCAGGAAAACATGAAGCTGGGGAAGGTGGTGGTAATTGTACATCCGTCCTCTGAACCTGGAATAGCTATGCAGCTTACATCTTTAACCTGGAATAGCTATGCAGTTTACATCTTTAACCTGAAATAGCTATGCAGTTTACATCTCCAACCTGGAATAGCTATGCAGTTTACATCTTTAACCTGAAATAGCTATGCAGTTTAAATCTTTAACCTGAAATAGCTATGCAGTTTACATCTTTAACCTGGAATAGCTATGCAGTTTACATTTTTAACCTGAAATAGCTATGCAGTTTACATCTTTAACCTTAAATAGCTATGCAGCTTACATCTTTTAGACACTGGACTCTGGTACTCCTGTACTGTGTAGGTCAGCTGAAGTGGTTGGATAATAGGGTGGACTAGTTAGTCTAGTAGTCCAGA
>NC_140234.1:27519723-27534723 GCF_949987555.1 Borostomias antarcticus
CACTAGACCCCCTTCTCCTCAATAGAGACCCCTTTCTCCTCACTAGAGACCCCCTTCTCACTAGAGACCCCCTTCTCCTCACTAGAGACTCCTTATCACTAGAGACCCCCTTCTCCTCACTAGAGACCCCCTTCTCACTAGATACCCCCTTCTCCTCACTAGAGACCCCCTTCTCCTCACTAGAGACCCCCTTCTCACTAGAGACCCCTTCTCCTCACTAGAGACCCCCTTCTCCACCACGTTGCCACAAATAGAGACCCCCTTCTCACTAGAGATCCCCTTCTCCTCAATAGAGACCCCCTACTCACTAGAGACCCCCTTCTCCTCACTAGAGACCCCCTTCTCTCACTAGAGACCCCCTTCTCCTCACTAGAGACCCCCTTCTCCTCACTAGAGACCCCCTTCTCACTAGAGACCCCCTTCTCCTCACTAGAGACCCCCTTCTCCACCACGTTGCCACAAATAGAGACCCCCTTCTCACTAGAGATCCCCTTCTCCTCAATAGAGACCCCCTACTCACTAGAGACCCCCTTCTCCTCACTAGAGACCCCCTTCTCCTCACTAGAGACCCCCTTCTCAATAGAGACCCCCTTCTCCTCAATAGAGACCCCTTTCTCCTCACTAGAGACCCCCTTCTCACTAGAGACCCCCTTCTCACTAGAGACTCCCTTCTCCTCACTAGAGACCCCCTTATCACTAGAGACCCCCTTCTCCTCACTAGAGACCCCCTTCTCACTAGATACCCCCTTCTCCTCACTAGAGACCCCCTTCTCCTCACTAGAGACCCCCTTCTCCTCACTAGAGACCCCCTTCTCCACCACGTTGCCACCGGCCCTCATAATGTGTATAAAGATGTGGGCTCTTAGTGTCAAAGATCTCTCTCTACCTGGGAGTTGGCCATGAGTTATCAATGGCCAGTAATGTTCATTCCCTCGTATAGAGCAGAGCTACGCAGATACAGATATGCTGACCATGACCAGAAGGAGAGCACACATTACACTTGGGGCGGCTGTAGCTCAGTTGGTAGAGTGGGTCGTTCAATGATCGAAGGGTCAGTGGTTTGAATCCCAGCTCCGACTGTCCACATGTCGAAGTGTCCTTGAGCAAGACACCTAACCCCAAATTGCTCACAATGAGCAGGTTAGCACCTTGCATGGCAGCTACCGCCATTGGTGTGTGAATGTGTGTGTGAATGGGTGAATGAGAGGCCATTGTAAAGCGCTTTGAGTGCCGCTAAGGTGGAAAAGTGCTATATAAGTGTAGTCCATTTATCACACATTACACCGGTTTTAAAATCACTGCACTGGTTACCTGTTAGTTTTTAGAATTTATTTTAAGATTATTTTATTGATTTACAAAACACTGAATGGCCCTGAATACATGTCTGACATGGTTTTAAATGATGTGCCCGTGAGATCCCTCAGGTCCTCTGACAGCCGTCTCTTGGTTGTTCCTAAGGTGCGGTCTCAGACCCATGACAGTCGTCTCTTGGTTGTTCCTAAGGTGCGGTCTCAGACCCATGACAGTCTCTTGGTTGTTCCTAAGGTGCGGTCTCAGACCCATGACAGTCGTCTCTTGGTTGTTCCTAAGGTGCGGTCTCAGACCCATGGCAGTCTCTTGGTTGTTCCTAAGGTGCGGTCTCAGACCCATGACAGCCGTCTCTTGGTTGTTCCTAAGGTGCGGTCTCAGACCCATGACGGCCGTCTCTTGGTTGTTCCTAAGGTGCGGTCTCAGACACATGACGGCCGTCTCTTGGTTGTTCCTAAGGTGCGGTCTCAGACCCATGACGGCCGTCTCTTGGTTGTTCCTAAGGTGCGGTCCAGGCCCATGGCGAGGCCTTTAGCCACTATGGGCCGCGCCTATGGACCGGCCTGCTAGAGGACCTGAGGGGGCAGAGAGTGTAGATACTTTTAAAAGTAAACTTAAAACACACCTTTTTATCCTGGCTTTAACCTAGTGTTTTCTCTCGACCTGCACTTGTAGTCTCTTGGTGTACTGCCTTTTTATTTTATTTATTAATATATTTATACATATTATTATTTGTTTTGTATTGTGTCTGTTTTCTTTTCCTGCTTTTTTTATGTTCAGCACTTGGAGTTGCACTTTGTGTATGACTTGTGCTATATAAATAATGATTGATTGATTAATTGATTGATTGATTGAGTAGTCATGTAAGACATGTCAAAAGGATCTAGGCCCCTGATCCAGCTGTCTTCCATAAGGAAAGATGTAATGTTCTGACCAGACCCAGCTACCATCCACCATTTCCCCAGCAGTAGCAGTGAGTGAGTGAGTGAGTGAGTGAGTGAGTGAGTGAGTGAGTGAGCGAGCGTCTCTCTCTCTCTCCCTCCTGTCTGCTCCTTCCCCCTCTGTGTATCTCTACAGTGTGTCCCCTCTCTCTCTCTCTCTCTCTGTCTCTCCCTCTCCCTTTCTCTCTCTCTCTCTCTCTCTCTCTCTCTCTCCCTCCCTCCCTCCAGCAGTGCTGCAGGTTGAGTTATGTGTGTGTTATTATTCAGCCATTATGACTCAAAGCCAGTTATCCTGCAGGAGCAGCTCATTTGGGCGAGAGACATAGAACAGTGAAAACAACATTACCTGTTATTAGAAAGACATCCAGAGGAAGTGGGTGGTACATCCTGTACTGGGAGAGAGAGGGAGAGAGAGAGAGGGGGAGAGAGAGAGAGAGATAGGGAGAGAGAGAGAGAGAGATAGGGAGAGAGAGAGAGAGGGAGAGAGATGGGGGGAGGGAGAGAGAGAGAGAGGGAGAGAGAGATGGGGGAGAGAGAGATGGGGGAGAGGGAGAGAGAGAGAGAGAGAGAGAGAGATGGAGAGAGAGAGAGATAGGGAGAGAGAGAGAGATAGGGAGAGAGATAGAGATAGGGAGAGAGAGAGATAGGGAGAGAGAGAGAGAGATAGGGAGAGAGAGAGAGAGAGGGAGAGAGAGGGAGAGAGAGAGAGAGGGAGAGAGAGAGAGGGAGGGAGAGAGAGAGAGGGAGAGAGAGAGAGAGAGATGGGGAGAGAGAGAGAGATGGGGAGAGAGAGAGAGATGGGGAGAGAGAGAGAGATAGGGATAGAGAGATGGGGAGAGAGTGAGAGATAGGGAGAGAGAGAGGGAGATGGGGAGAGAGAGATGGGGGGAGAGATGGGAGAAAGAGGGAGGGAGGGAGAGAGAGAGAGGCAGAGGCCAGACTCAAACCACCCACCTACCTCCCCCATCTCCCAACTTCTACCTTGAAGGTCCTGTCAGAAAGAGAGAGGTCAAACCTCTTAAATCTCTCCGAGTAGACGCGCCGGCGTCCAAGCTCTCTGTCAACACCTTTCTGCTGGGAAGAATTTACAGGCTACTCGATGATGATGATGATGATGGTTAGGGTGACTGACAGGTAATCTTACAGTTTCTGAAGTCTTAGATAGAATCTCTCTCTCTCTCTCTCTCTCCCTCTATTTATGTTTATGCTGTGAAATTGCCTGGTTCTTGATTTTATTTTATTTTATTTAATTGTAGCAATAAAGAGATTACTAAAGGTCAAAGGTCTCTCCCTCCATTTCTCTGTTAATGTCCTGTCCCCTCTAGCCATTTCCTGCCCCCCCATCTCTCTCAGTGCTGTTTAACCCCTGCAGTAGTGCCGTCCGGCTGCAGGTTGTCGTGACTGTGAATATGTTTCATCTCCAGACACAAAGGCCCTCAGCCAGACGGGCTCCCTCTGAAAGACTCTCCTGATAAGAGAGACCGTCTGAACCTCAGCTGAGCTCTGTGGTCAGTCAAAGAAAGGTCACCATGGTGCAGCACGGGCATGTGTGTGTGTGTGTGCGTGTGTGTGTGTGCTGTGTGTGCGCGCGTGTGTGTTTCAGTGGGGGGTGTTGCCTTTATGTTTCCACTTCAAAGAGCCCCTTCATGCCTGCTTGTGCTGACAGAGAGACAGAGAGAGAGAGAGAGAGAGAGAGGGGGGGGGGTGAAGAAAGAGAGAGAGAGAGAGGAGGGGGGGGGAGAGAGACAGGGGGGGGGGAGAGAGAGGGGGGGGGAGAGAGGAGGGGAGAGAGAGAGGGGAGGGGAGAGAGAGGGGGGGGAGGGGAGAGAGAGGGGGGGGGGGAGAGAGAGCGAGAGAGAGGAGGGAGAGAGAGAGGAGGGGTGGAGAGAGAGGGGGGAGAGAGAGAGAGAGGAGGAGGAGGGGGGGGGGGGCGGAGAGAAGTAGAGCATAGGCCAGCGGAGGAAACGGGAGTGAGTGGGAGTGGGAGGGGGAGGGAGGGGGCAGGACAGTTGAGTACTGGACAGCATGTCCTGAGCCACATCCAGATCCGTGTGCTCTTCATTCCTTACACTTATCTAGAGCCTGCTAATAACTCTGTGTGCGTGCGCGTGTGTGTGAAAGAGGATGGACACGGCAACAACAACAGATGATGACTGTTGATGACGGAAGGGCTCTTGGTTAACCCTCTCCTTAGTCTCACCATTAGGCTACAGTAGGCTTGCTTCTCTCTCTGAAACACACACACACACACACACTACAGCAAAAGTTCAAGGTGTAGGGGGGGGGGGGGGTTCTCAGTGACGCCCCCCCGTCCTTATCTCCAGGGGAGAATGGCTGGCATGATTGATTGGGCCTGGCGTGCTTGTCTCTCTACCTGTAGAGACCTGGAGAGACCTTCAGCACCCAGCTGGGATACCCGCACTGGCAGCCTTGTATCAACATGGGGAATAGAATAGACAGTTTATTGCCATGTGTAACAAGTACAGGTATATTGGAATTCTTGTCATGCTTGTCCTAACAGTATCTTATCAGAGCTGATCAGTTCCTCATTCCAGTCCTACCTACTCAGTTAGACATTTAAAGGTTCCCAAACTGGCAGTTTACTATCCGTCGTCTAGCAGTCTATCATTATCATCCCCATCTAGGTATCCCCTCCGATCATGGATGACTGTCTGTGTCCATGATGTAGGCAGCGCAATTAAATCCCGTTCAAGTATAGTGTGTGTGCATAGTGTTGAGTTTGAGTGTTGGTTCAAGTGTTCAGTAGGGCAGGGTCTGTTGTTGTCTATTGTATAGACAAGGTGCTCAAAGTGTCAAGTGATCAATCTCACACACGCACACACTCTCTCTCTCACACTGTCTGTGAAAAGTGTTTTAGCTTTTAATTTGTCTCTGAAAGTGATAGAGCCATGAAGTGATAAAGCCATGAATATCGTTGTGCTACACACACACACACACACACACACACACACACACACACACACACTCTGTATATTCACACCCTCCCTTCCTGCTGAGTGATGCTGGGTTGCCTGCGGTGATGTGTGTTGACGTCATCCAGTCTGCTCAGTATTCAGCCCATGAAGTGGGTCAGCTCATCTGATAAACCAGCCCTGGGCTGCTCTACTCCTCTCTGCTCTACTCTGCTCCTCTCTACTCTGCTCCTCTCTGCTCTGCTCCTCTCTGCTCTGCTCCTCTCTGCTCTGCTCCTCTACTCTGCTCCTCTCTACTCTACTCCTCTCTACTCTACTCCTCTCTGCTCCTCTCTGCTCTACTCCTCTCTGCTCTGCTCCTCTCTGCTCTGCTCCTCTCTACTCTTCTCCTCTCTACTCTACTCCTCTCTGCTCCTCTCTACTCCTCTCTGCTCTACTCCTCTCTGCTCTGCTCCTCTACTCTACTCCTCTCTGCTCTGCTCCTCTCTACTCTTCTCCTCTCTACTCCTCTCTACTCCTCTCTGCTCTACTCCTCTCTACTCCTCTCTACTCCTCTCTGCTCCTCTCTACTCCTCTCTGCTCTACTCCTCTCTGCTCTGCTCCTCTACTCTACTCCTCTCTGCTCTGCTCCTCTCTACTCTTCTCCTCTCTGCTCCTCTCTACTCCTCTCTGCTCTACTCCTCTCTGCTCTGCTCCTCTACTCTACTCCTCTCTGCTCTGCTCCTCTGTACTCTTCTCCTCTCTACTCTACTCCTCTCTGCTCTACTCCTCTCTGCTCTACTCCTCTCTACTCCTCTCTACTCCTCTCTGCTCCTCTCTACTCCTCTCTGCTCTGCTCCTCTCGGCTCTACTCCTCTCTGCTCTGCTCCTCTGTACTCTACTCCTCTCTGCTCCGCTCTACTCCTCTCTACTCCTCTCTGCTCCTCTCTACTCCTCTCTGCTCTGCTCCTCTCGGCTCTACTCCTCTCTGCTCTACTCCTCTCTGCTCTACTCCTCTCTGCTCCGCTCTACTCCTCTCTACTCCTCTCTGCTCCTCTCTACTCCTCTCTGCTCTACTCCTCTCTGCTCCTCTCTACTCCTCTCTGCTCTACTCCTCTCTGCTCCTCTCTACTCTGCTCCTCATGTTTCTCACCATGTTTCTCACCTTGGGGTCTAGAATCTAGAACCTCTCTGATCCTGCTGGGTTCTAGAATCTAGAACCTCTCTGATCCTGCTGGGTTCTAGAATCTATAACCTCTCTGATCCTGCAGGGTTCTAGAATCTAGAACCTCTCTGATCCCGCTGTGTTCTAGAATCCAGAACTGTGTGTTTTTGAGTCTTTTTGAAACCGGGCATTTTTCTATGCAGTTTGGCCTTCACAAATGGCGCAAATGGCATTCTCGGTCACTGAAACCTTTTAAACATTTTTAGAAACTCCACTTTCAGTGTTGTCATGTGGACAGGAAAACCGGAGTTTTGGCTTGTTTTTACGTTGCCGTTACCTCCTGTTTACATAGAATGTCATAGTGAGAACTGGGTGGACTCAACCTCACAACTCTGCAGCTCTCGGCTCTGCAGCTTCCCATTCATTGTCAATGGGGGGGGTCTTTAAATGGCCATATCTCGACGTGGGAAGAGAGACAGGGTTTGGACTGGCATAAAGCTCTCAACCTAACGAGTGCAGCAATACCAAACATCCTGCTCGCACGTGCGCGCGCATAGAGCCATGGAATGCAGTCATGGGCGGAGGTGTGTGTTCTATGCGCAACATTTCTAGTTCGTTAAGAAACCCAGATCTACTATGTTATGGCTGCCTTCTAAATCCATGTTCATATTAGATGGTATGAAACTTGTTCTTCAGATGAATGTTGCATCAGAGGTCCCTGTGATCTACTAGTCAATAGTAGGTGACAGGATGTAGGTGGCTGACCTCTCTCTGTGGAGCGCTGGACAGCCCTCTGTCAACACATTGCCGAGCTGAGAGACCCCTTCACCCAGAGGCTCAACATGGCGCCACCGAGCCCTGCTGACCTGCCCCGTCACACAAGCCAGACCTTAATCACTATCATTTGGTTGTTTGGGAATTCATTTCTCCCAGGTTTTGGATAATTGTTACGATTTAGAGAGAAAAAATAAGAGAAATGGGGAAGAGTTGTTTTTTTTATACACCCACACACACACACACACACACACACACACGTGTGGCATTCATGGGGCTACTACTGTAGTTTCTTAAGCAGTACTCCAAGACAGGAACACAGCTTCTGCTCATTCGCATGGGGACCATGGAAAACACATAAAAAAGACCAGCCAGGCAAGAGAGAGGGAGAGAGAAAGTGAGAATGAAGAAGACAGACTTTGAAAGAGGAGAGACAGAAAGAGAGAGGGGAGGGGGGGTAGAGTCGGCGAGAAACACAGACACAAGCAGGAGAGGCAGGAGTGTGAGAACAGGCGAGCCCCGGCGTGGGGCGGGTTTGGCAGCCCCCCCCCATACGCTGGCAGACAGCCCCCGTCACGACGTAATGAAAGACGGGCCCCGCTGCCCCCCGGCCCCTCTGATTGGGACGTGACTTCACAGTCAACCCCCTCCCCCCCCGCGGGGGACCAATCGCAGCGCAGAGTCGAGCGCTGACCTCATCCTGCCGGGTCTCTGGGGAAGTGACCTCACTCGGAGGAGGCCCCGCCCCTTGTCCTGTCCTCAGCGCCCAGGAATGTAGATTACATTATGCACATGTCTCAGCGCAGGCTTCTCAATAACTTGATATGTTCTCGGCCAAGGCAGCAGAATAGCGCGGGCCCCCACCTGCCTGTTCAGGGCGATTGTGCCGACCATGTCTCCCTGCAGTCAGAGCTGTGGTATGTGGGTCTGATACAGGGTGTCCTTATGTGGTAGTCCTCTCCCCCGTCCGCCACGCTGCGCTGGGACATGGAAGCACTGATAGCATGCTAGAATACACACAGGGCCCCGAAGGAGAACATGGGGTACCCACATATGGTACCTACTGTATATGGTATACATACCGTAATACACACACACACAGACTGTGCACATACATTAACACACACATACTTGGGAGCCTAGCTATAGTTGAATGTGGGAGTGCAGTATTAGTCAGTGCAAACCCAGCAATTGGGGGAAAATGCTTTTGCAAAATAGTGTGCATAGTTCACAGGAATTTCCCCTCAGGGATTAATAAAATATGTAAATGTATGAATACGCTGAACTGGTTTGAATACACAATCTTTATGCCACTCAAAGAAAGAAGGGGGCATGTGTCTAAGATTCATTTTAGGACTTGGTGTTACAATCCCTGAAGATCTTAATCTTAATTTGGTATGTTGTTCTTCATTTGAAGCTGGCTAATTCCTATTAGCCTGACTGTAACTCCGCCTCCTCCCTGCCTCTGCCCGGTAACCACATGCACGTCATTCTACATCAGAGAGCGTTACATAAATGTAAACCCCCAACCGGTTTGGCAACATTTTTCAGTTCCAACATCTCTAACAACAACACCCAGTGTTTATTGGAGTTAGCTAAAAAGTTTCTCAATCCACGGCTAGCTAGCTAAAGGGTAGCCTCTCTCAACTCACAACAAAGCTAAAGCAGCTTGCGCCACCAGACCTATATATGTTACACCTGGCTGTCAAACTTTGACATCAATCCAGCAAAGCTACCCGTTGTTGTCCTTCGGGTTCTTTCGCCTTTTTGCTTGCAAGTTTTTGAAAATTAGGTGTACTGTATATTTAATATATTCAAAAATATAATGTTTAAAATATGTATATTTAATATATTTCAAAACTAGCTTGTGGTTTGTCCTGTGTGCTCGTACTGCTGGGGTCTCAGGAAGATTAGAGATTGCTACGACAGCAGCTAATGGGAATCATTATTAATACTGTATATTTAGCTGTGTTTATTCTGACTGTTCACTGCCCTCTTTGAGATTAACCTTTATGAAGGAGACAACAGCCTTATGAGTTTTCACTTGTCTTGTTTGTGTGCTGTCTTGACATGTCCAAATGAATTAATATGAAATTAAATGTGAATACAAATAAAACACCGCTGTAGTGTTTGTTACTAACCCTGACTCTCTCTGCTGTCTCCTGTGTAGATTTCGGCTTCGGGAACTTCTTCCAGCCGGGCGAGCCTCTGTCCACGTGGTGCGGCAGCCCCCCCTACGCTGCCCCGGAGGTGTTCGAGGGTCAGCAGTACGAGGGACCCCAGCTGGACATCTGGGTAGGTTCTTCTTCTTCGTTGTCTTCTTCTTCTAGGTTCTTCTTCTTTGTCTTCGTCGTTCCGTGTTTGTGCGTCTTCTACTCCCCAGGCTCGGGGCCGAGGGGCTATCCTTTTAGCAGCTCTCTGAAGAGAGTGGACATGGATGTAGACTGGATCTCGGTGCTCTGAAGAGAGTGGAGATGGATGTAGACTTGTGTAGTGATTCTGGGAGTGTCTGTGGTTCTGGGTTACACGACGTCGAGAATGACCTCCACCTAACGTTTTCTCAGCGTTGCCAGAAGTTATCAGGGTTACAGCATATCGCAACACCATTCACAATGCTGGGCATGCGCGTGCCTGTTGCAAACAGACGCTGACAGTTATCTATGAAAATAATTTGTTCCTAAATAAACTTTTCGAATGCATTTATTTAGGGCTGCCTCACTTCAACCAAACTTCATCTTCAACCAAAATAAATCGTTATTCAGCATAAGTTGTATTATTATTATTATTATTGTTGTTGTTTCTTTTGATGAAGGTCTGCTAGACCAGGCGCTTCCACTCAACTCGCTTCCACTTGACCTGAAATTGGTCCACCCTGGATCATATTCCATAATAACCTCTCATTTTGTCCATCCATCCAAATGATTTAAATAAATGCACTTTCCAATGTCTGAATAAAATCATGAGTTTTGAGTCGGATGCCGCTCGCCATTTGAGGTGGACATCCGAGTCTTTAATCTAGTAGTCTATAGTCTCTTTCTCCTGAAGTTAATCTAGTAGTCTATAGTCTCTTTCTCCTGAAGTTAATCTAGTAGTCTATAGTCTCTTCCTCCTGAAGTTCTGGTAAAATCAAACATGTTTAATATTATCTGAAGTTTTTAGTCTTAATGCAAACAACCTGCATGATCCCAGTCTTTCCAAAATCGTATAGTCTGTGACTAAAAACTCAGATATGAGACTCTAGATATGAGAGGGTATCACACTTTCTGTCTAAATTATATAATGCTGCTGCTGTGACTTTGGAGATTGCGTTTTAACTATAATAATGCATAAATGAATAACAGTTTAGAACAGAACAGATTAGAACAACAGAGCATAATTGAATCGAATAGAATAGCCTAACAAAAGTAAATAAAGATAGGCTATGTATGGAAGCAAATCAGTCATCAGTCTTAACATAAATCATATAATTAGGAAACATGGAGGCCATTATTAATGTATTAAGGGTATTAATTATGTAATGTAGCCTATAGAACATTCATCTAAGAAGCTTTATTGCTCGACTACATTCTGCTCTGTAGTAGAATCTTGGTCGGACAAGAATATTTCAACCAAGCAATCACATTGAATCCTACAATCACAATCACATCCTGGGCTTTAAAATGATGTTATAATTGAACTATAGAACAGCCCAACGTGCATCATGGTTATCAAAACAAGATGGCCGTCGCCCGCTCACATGAGGGAGGAACCCTTGAAAATGAGAAGGAAAACACCCCTGGTGGCATTCTGGAAACTCTGGAAACGGGGGGGGGAGGGGCTGCAAGCTTGTCCCGTTAACGGGGGGGGAAATGAGCTTGTGTAACCCAGGCCTTAGTCTCAGTCAAGACCACCAGCTTAGTCGTGTCTTCATTTAAATCAAGCTTTAGCTGTCACAGCTGGGCCTGGACCGTAGTAAAAACAGTTTGGAGTTCATTAAAAGCCTCTGGTAATGTTGCTGCACAACAATAAATAACGCTGACAATAAAAATCAAGTTGTTTCCGGGAGAGTGAGTTGACCTTTCACCTGTTAGTACCTGCGACCTTTGCCCTTTATAGGTAGTTGGGTAGTTAGTGGAGGAGAGCGATGGTCATAAAGTAGACAGCCTTTGCTACTGTCCAGAGGCAGTGTGTGTGTGTGTGTGTGTGTGTGTGTGTGTGTACTCTGGCACTCGTGTGTGTGTGTGTGTGTGTGTGTGTGTGTGTGTGTGTGTGTGTGTGTGTGTGTGTGTGTGTGTGTGTCTCTGTCTGTCTGAAGTCTCTAAATCCTCATTAATTACTGTGTGATCAATCTGGATTTGTGATGTAATGATTGTTCCTGGCCTCCGCCCTGACTGTCTCCCTCTCTCTCTCTCCCTCTCTCTCTCTCTCTCTCTCTCTCCCTCTCTCTCCGTCTCTCTCTCTCTCTCTCTCTCTCTCTCTTTCTCCCTCTCCCTCTCTCTCTCTCTCCGTCTCTCTCTCTCTCTCTCTTTCTCCCTCTCCCTCTCTCTCACTCCCTCTCCCTCCCTCTCTCTCTCTCCGTCTCTCCCTCTCCGTCTCTCCCTCTCTCTCTCTCTCTCTCTCTCTCTCCGTCTCTCTCTCTCCCCCCCCCCCCCTCCCTCTCCCTCTCTCTCTCTCTCTCTCTCTCTCTCTCTCTCAGAGCATGGGGGTGGTTCTGTACGTGCTGGTGTGTGGCGCCCTGCCCTTTGACGGGCCGACCCTCCCTGTGCTGCGCCAGCGCGTCCTGGAAGGAAGGTTCCGGATCCCGTACTTCATGACCGAAGGTGAGACCGCGGACGCAGCAGAGGAGGACACTGAGGACAGCAGAGAGAGAAGCTCCACAACTCCAGTTAGAGCCTGTTCATGTAACCTGCTAGCAGCCCAGCAGCCAGCAAAGGCTTCCATCAAACCAGCCAGTAGGCCGGCCAGTCATTCATTCATTCAGCCAGCTAGCCAGGCAATCATTCATCCATCCGGCCAGCGAGGCAGCCGTTCCTTCAGCTAGCAAGTCACTCATTCATCCAGCCAACCAGCTAGCCAACTAGCCAGTCATTCATTCATCCAGCCAGCCAGTCATTCATTCATTCATTCATTCATTGAGCCCGCCAGCCTACAGCCTTGTCTGTCAGCAGGAGGGGGTCATGTGGAGGTCAACAGGCTTAGTTCACGACCCTGAAGCAATTTAACCATGTAGAGAATGTCGGGGTGTAACTGATACCCCAGCCCCCACAGAGCCTCAGCAGTCCAGCCTCCAGGGCCTCACTCCTCACCCAGCCTCCAGGGCCTCACTCCTCACTCAGCCTCCAGGGCCTCACTCAGCCTCACCCGGCCTCCCGACAGACAGACAGACAGACAGACAGACAGACAGACAGACAGACAGACAGACAGACAGACAGACAGAGGACAGACAGACAGACAGACAGACAGACAGACAGACAGACAGACAGACAGACAGACAGACAGAGGACAGACAGACAGACAGACGGCAGTAATCCTGTGAACATCCAGCTGTGGATGATGTCAAACTCACTAGACCACTGACTAGAGAAGAGATGTCTTCCTGAACGGAGAGGGAGGGAAAGGGAGGGAGGGAGATGGAGGGAGGGAGGGAGGGAGGGAGGGAGGGAGGGATAGGGAGATGGAGGGAGGGAGGGAGATGGAAGGAGGGAGGGAGATGGAGGGAGGGAGGGAGAGAGAGGGAGGGTAAGCAGAGAGAGCTTGTTTTACCCTCAGCAGGGCACAGTGTTCTCCTAGACGCAAATAGAAAAAATACATTTCATCTCTATAACATCTGTGCCTCTCTTTCTCTCTCCCTCATCCTCCCTGCACTCTCTCTCTCTCCCTCATCCTCCCTCTCTCTCCCTCCTCTCTCTCTCTCCCTCCTCTCTCCCTCTCTCTCTCTCTCTCCCTCCTCTCCCTCTCTCTCCCTCCTCTCTCTCTCTCCCTCCTCTCTCTCTCTCCCTCCTCTCCCTCTCTCTCTCCCTCCTCTCTCTCTCCCTCTCTCTCCCTCCTCTCTCTCTCTCTCTCTCTCTCTCCCTCCTCTCTCTCTCTCTCTCCCTCCTCTCTCCCTCCTCTCCCTCTCTCTTTCTCTCTGTCTCTCTCCCTCCTCTCCCTCTCTTCTCCCTCTCCTCTCCCTCCTTCCCCTCCCCCAGACTGTGAGCACCTGATCCGCAGGATGCTGGTTCTGGACCCGTCGAAGCGTCTGTCTGTGGCCCAGATCAAGGATCACAAGTGGATGGCCCTGGACGCCCCGGTGCCCAGGCCCGTCCTGTACCAGCAGCCGCCCCCCGCCGAGGGGGAGGTGGGCCGGGGGGAGTACAGCGAGCAGGTCCTCCGCCTCATGCACAGCCTGGGCATCGACCAGCACAAGACCGTCGAGGTGAGGGGGGCGGCCGACACCAGACTACACCAGCGGGAAAAATTTAAAATCAAACTTTATTTAAATCGTACAGCACATTTCAGCACAAGACCGTTGAGGTGAGCGGGGCGGCCGACACCAGGCTACACCAGCGGGAAAAAAAACAAGATGGCTGATTTTTCTAGAGGGAAGCAACAAAAAAAACAGTTCACCTATTTGAGCCAATATAGAACTGTAAAAATTCTTCCCTGTCCTCTCTCAACGAGACGATCAAGCAAGAAAATTCCTGGAAAATAATTTTAATGATCTTTATTGATCCTTAGATGGGGGGGCGAGGCTGGAATGTGACTCTCATCTTAATGTAGGGACAGTTCACCCAAATAGACCGCATGGTTTTCTACCGATCCAAAAAAGGTCATGTTTAGCTTGAACAGCGCATCACATCATCAAACACCAAGTTGCGGTTCTGACAGAGGATTTTACACTCACCATTGGTGAGGGAAGGGAATTAAAAGGGATAGTCAAGAGTTAAAGGGATAGTCAAGAGTTAAAGGAATAGTCAAGAGTTAAAGGGATAGTCAAGAGTTAAAGGGATTGTCAAGATTAAGGAATAGTCAAGAGTTAAAGGGATAGTCGAGAGTTAAAGGGATAGTCAAGAGTTAAAGGAATAGTCGAGAGTTAAAGGGATAGTCGAGAGTTAAAGGGATAGTCGAGAGTTAAAGGGATAGTCAAGAGTTAAAGGAATAGTCGAGAGTTAAAGGGATAGTCGAGAGTTAAAGGGATAGTCGAGAGTTAAAGGGATAGTCAAGAGTTAAAGGAATAGTCGAGAGTTAAAGGGATAGTCGAGAGTTAAAGGGATAGTCGAGAGTTAAAGGGATAGTCGAGAGTTAAAGGGATAGTCAAGAGTTAAAGGAATAGTCAAGAGTTAAAGGGATTGTGAATAAAGAGTCTAATGGGACAAGACACCCAAATAGACCCTATCCTAAACTAAACTATATAAACTATCCTACTGACCCCGAACAGTGAACTGTTCCTTGTTCTGTCTCTCTCTCCCTTCCCAATGGGAGACACCGCACTCAGAAGTCTGTGAGCTCAAAACAGGTCCCTTTAACCTTGTCTGCGTGGTCTTCCCCCCCAGTCTCTGCAGAATAAGAGTTATAACCACTTCGCTGCCATCTACTATCTGCTGGTGGAGCGTCTCAAGGCCCATCGCTGCAGCTTCCCGCTGGACCAGCGCCTCGACGCCCGGCAACGCCGGCCCAGTACCATCGCCGAGCAGGCCGTCGCCAAGGTAACCGGCCGGCAGACGCCGAGGAGGGGGGTCGGATGAAAGGGGGGGTCGTTCGTTCACACCTGCACCTTCAAACAGCGCCGCCCTCAGATCCCTCCCTTCCTCTTCCTCCTCCTCTCTCTGGCCTTCCTCTCTGTCCATCCCTTCATCTTCTCTCCCTCTGTTCTTCCTCTTGTCCTCCGCTACCTCACTTCCTTTCTCTTTCAGTCTTTATTCCTCTCATCTCTCCCGCTCCT
>NC_140234.1:27542223-27571110 GCF_949987555.1 Borostomias antarcticus
CAATTTCCACATCATCATCATATGATCATCACATGTCCATGGCGATACAACAACACATTCCATCAGATATCTTCATTAATCCCAGATTGCTCTAGGGAAGCAGGTTTGTGTATATGAGTGGTATTTATTCAGTTTGGTGATTGCTCTAGGGAAGCGTGTGGAGGAACCTCTTTAGACAACGTCACGCCGCGTTGCCGTGACGACTGGCCACATTTAGGAGGCGTGGTTCTGCTGTGGAAAAACGCTTGAGAAAATGTCAAACAAGTAATGTACTGTGTGTGTGTGTGTGTCTCTGTGTGTGTCTCTGTGTGTGTGTGTGTGTGTGTCTCTGTGTGTGTGTGTGTGTGTGTATGTGTGTCTGTGTGTGTCTGTGTGTGTGTGTGTGTGTCTGTGTGTCTGTGTCCCTGTGTGTGTGTGTCTGTGTGTGTGTGTCTCTGTGTGTGTGTCTGTGTGTCTGTGTGTGTGTGTGTGTGTGTGTGTGTGTGTGTGTGTGTGTGTGTGTGTGTGTGCGCAGGTGAACGGCTGCCTGCTGGACCCCCTCCCCCCCGCCGTGCTGCGCAAGTCCTCCACCTCCTCCCCCTCCAACATGATGGAGACGTCCATCGACGAGGGCATCGAGACCGAGGAGCCGGACACAGACGACCCCGCCCACCTGCTCTCCGCCTATCAGACGGCCCGATTCGGCCAGCGAAGACACACCCTCTCTGAGGTCACCAACCAGCCCGGAGCCGGCAACCAGGGTATGCTAGACACACACACACACACACACACACATACGTATACTCGCACACACATATAATCACGCACGCACACACACAAACACACACACACACATACATATACTCGCACACACATATAATCACGCACACACACGCACATACATGGATATACTATACTTGCACACACGCACACACATATATTCACACTCACACGCGCCCATACACATACTTGCACACATGCACACACATATAATCACACACATACACACACACACACACACACACACTTATATTTTAGCACAGACACAAAAGCGTATACATATATACTCACGCACACACACACACACATAATCTAGCACACACACACTTGCACACACATATACTCACAGACATACACACACACACTCTGCGACTGTAATCTAAATGTAGTATAGGACGTAGACTCACAAGTCAGTCTCTAAACACACTCACGAGATAGACAATGGTCTTCAAAACTTTAATGAGCAGGAATGAACGTTTGGGCCTTAAGCCTTCATCAGCATAAAAGTCAAATTTCGGACAGACAGTTATATAGGTAAGGAGTGGGGGGCAACGGCCAATCACCACACAGAATCTCTAATAGCAAATAGGATTCATCTGTGTATAGGCCGAAACGTTCATTCCTGCCCATTAAAGTTTTGAAGACCATAGTCTATCTCGTGAGTGCCGGCGTTTTCCTTCATTCATTATAGCACTTGACCTGGCACCCGTGACTGCTCCAGATTCATTTGAGTTGTGCGCACTCGTATGCTTTTTAGTCTCTAAACACAAACTGTGCTCAACTAGAGACTGAAGACATTCGTCCAGACGTCCGTGGAAACAATTTGAGAGATTTAAAAAACCCAATCCAGCGTCTTTAGGGCGGTCCTTCCTGATGGGAATGTTTTGTTTTGATTCTCTATCCAATTTGTCTGGAGGACATCATTTCCAGTAAGGCGGGTCCTTCACCCTATTGGACATGTAGGCAGTGGCTCTGATTGGTAGCGTCAGTTTCCAGCGCTGTCCTAGCGACGATTTTCAACAGAGCGAGATGCGTAGAGGGAGAGCTACAGAGAAAGTGAGAGCAGGAGAGAGAGAGAGAGAAAGATCGAGTGAGTGTGAGAGTCACAGAGGAAGAGGAGGAGCTGACCTTGTGAGGGGGAGGAGACAGAAAGGGGAGGGGCTTATCTTGTGAGAAGGGGAGACCGAATGGGGAGGGGCTTATCTTGTGAGGGGGAGGAGACAGCAAGGGGAGGGGCTTATCGTGTGAGGGGGAGGAGACCGAAAGGGGTGGGGCTTATCTTGTGAGGGGGAGGAGACAGAAAGGGGGAGGCGGAGACCTCCAAAGTCTGACATCGCGAGGCTTAATACGATGTGACCGTGATCTGTGATGGGCAGGTAAAATGTTCAGCCTGGGCAGCGTGGACTCGGAGTACGACATGGGCTCCATGCAGGGGGACCTGGGCCTGCTGGAGGACCCGCCCTCCCTCGGTGACATCGTCCTGCCCAGCCCCGCCCCCCGCGGCCTGGCCACGCCCTTCCTCAGTGCGCGGCCGGCCAACCCCACCATGGCGGCGCTCAGCTCGCAGAGGAGGGAGGCCCACAACCGCTCTCCCATCAGCTTCCGCGAGGGCCGGCGAGCGTCCGACACGTCGCTGACGCAAGGTGGGCACCTCCCCTCCCTCCATCCCTCCTTCCCTTCCCTCCTCTCTCTCCCTCTCTCTGCTCCCCCTTTCTGATGGACTCCTCCCTCTCACAAGGTCAGCCACTCCCCTGTTTATTTGTGTCCTCCCCCTCACAAGATAAGCCCATCCCCTGTCTGTCTCCTACCCTTCACAAGATAAGCCCCTCCCCTTTCTGTCTCCTCCCCTTCATAAGATAAGCCCCTCCCCCTTTCTGTCTCCTCCCCCTCACATGGTCAGCTCCTCCTCTTCCTCTGTGACTCTTTCTCTCTCTCTCCTGCTCTCACTTTCTCTGTAGCTCTCCCTCTACATATCCCCATCCTCTAGCTCTCTCCCCTCTCCATCTCTCTCTCCCTCCCTCATCCCGCCCCCTCCCCTCTCTCTCTCTCTCCCCCCCTCTCTCTCTCTCTCTCCCTCTCTCTCTCTTCCCTCTCTCTCTCTCTCTGCCTCTCTCTCTCCACTCTCCATCTCTCCCTCCCTCATCCCGCCCCCTCTCTCTCTCTCCCTCCCTCTCTCTCTCTCCCTCTCTCTCTCTCTCTCTCTCTCTCCCTCTCTCTCTTTCTCTCTCTCTCTCCCTCTCTCTCCCCCAGGGTAGGGCAGGTTTAAGGGTGATGGATGGTTAGAGTGAGGCGTCAGTGTGAAGCTCTTCCCAGCCCACATCCAGCAACACTGCCCTTCCCAGTCTGACAGCTCATCTAATGGAGCACCCTGTCACCACACACTCACGCACACACACACTCACGCACACACTCACACGCATGCACACTCACCCACGCACGCATGCACACACACACGCACAGTCACACACACACTCACACACACACTCATGCATGCACACACGCACGCACACTCATGCATGCTCACACACACACACACACTAGTGCACACACACTTTTTCTTTCTCTCCTCCTTCTCTCTCCTCTCTCCTCCCTCTTTCCTCAACCTCTCTCCTCTCTCTCCCTCCATCTCCTTCCTCTCTCCTCTCTCTCCTTCCCCTCTCTCTCCTCTCCCACTCTCCTCCCTCTCTCTCCTCCCTCTCTCTCCTCCCTCCTCTCTCTCTCCTCTCTCTCTCTCTCTCTCCTCCCTCTCTCCTCTCTTTCTCCTCCCTCCTCTCTCTCTGTTTCTCTCTCCTCCCTCTCTCTCCCTCCCTCTCTCTCTGGCGGAGGTTAGAAGCTGTGGAGGTGCTGTTGTGATGGCTGCCTGTGACGTCAGCGAATCAGCTGTCTGATGCAGACACACACGCAGACGCGCACACACACACACACACACACCACCAGCCTCTGCTCTTTAAATAGCCCGGATGAGTCAGGCCCTATGGTTCACACCCGTTTGAACAGTCATCCTCCTGGGACTAGTGGATGCACACACACACACACACACACACACACACACACACACACACACACACACACACACACACACAGGCTAATAACTATCATTATGTCTGATACACACACAAGAGTCACACACACACACACACCTACGCTGACCGCTGACGTATGTACACACACACTCCCTCTTTCTGTCTGCACATACGCACACACAAACAATCATACACACCTATGCTGACCTCTGACGTATATACACACACATGCTCGGTCTTTCTGTCTCTTTTTCACACACACACACACACACACACACACACACACACACACACACTTGCTCGAAACAGCATCGGTGACGTACAGTCTGCTAGTGTTGCTGCAAGCTGAGCAGAGTGTGTGTATGTGTGTGTGTGCGCGTGTGAATGTGTGCGTGTGCGCGTAATGAATTAAAGTGATAAGTCAAGCCTTGTAACGAAAGGGGATTTTTAATATGAAAAACATCACATGATCACATGAAAAGCAAATATGTGAATTCCACAGTGAATACGACAGTGAATATCACATGGTCATATCACATGTTTGATTGGTTGTTTAACCATGTGATTGAGAGGGAAACATAATTTATGAAAAACCCTGACTGTCTGTGCGTGTGTGTGTGTGCGTGCGTGTGCCTGTGTGTGTGTGTGCGTGTGTGCGTGCGTGTGCCTGTGCGTGCATGTGCGCGTGTGTGTGTGTGTGGGCTCACAGGTCTAGTGGCGTTTCGGCAGCACCTCCAGAACCTGGCCCGGACCAAAGGCATCCTGGAGCTCAACAAGCAGCTGTACGAGCAGATGAGTCCCGGGGAGGGGGGCTCCGGCATGGACCCCCTCAGCACACACCAGCACCTGCAACACTTCCTGGAGGTACCTTTCAACACACACACACACACACCAGCACTTCCTTGTAGGCCACGCCCCCCCGCCTTCTCTGCAGATCCAGTGCCCCTCCAGCCAGGGGAGACAGCTGCTTACGTAAGCCCAACAGGAGCAGTCGACTGTGGGGCTTGTTTACGGCCCGTCGCCCCCGCTCCTGGTCCTTCCTGGTCGCTGGTCCCTGGTCGCTGTGGCGTGATGAATGCAGCCATTGTTGAGGCCAGGCTAGCTGTCATAGAGACCGGAGCCCACAGGCCAGCCAATCATCACCCCCGAATCCTGGCCAATAGCCCATTCAAATTCAACATGTCGCCAGACTGTTATATTTGGGGCTGCGTGTTGGAGCTAGGAACAGGCCGTCAATCACACCCTCTTTGCACAGATGTTAAATACCTCCTTGTCTTACTTGTTACTAGATAAATCATTCTTATTCCTATTTGCTTAGTAATTAACAGACTGTAAAATAAAGGGTTGCCACATATACCTCTCTGGTTTTACTCTGTGTTGTAATTTGTAACATGTACAGTGGTGGCCAAAATTATTAGAACACCTGATGGATCTGAATATATTGAAATTTTTTGCTCTCTCTCTCTCTCTCTCACTCTATCTCAGTGGTATAACATATATATATAACAGTGGTATAACATGTATATAACAGTGGTATAACATATATATATAACAGTGGTATAACATATATATATATATAACAGTGGTATAACATGTATGTCTATCTCAGTGGTATAACACATATCTATAACAGCGGTATAACATGTATATATCTCAGTGGTATAACATGCCTATATCTATCTCAGTGGTATAACATGCCTATATCTAAGTGGTATAACATGCCTATATGTATCTCAGTAGTATAACATGTATATGTCTATCTTAGTGGTATAACATGCTTATATCTATCTCAGTGGTATAACATGTCTATATCCATCTCAGTGGTATAACATGTCTATATGTATCAGTGGTATAACATGTCTATATCTATCTCAGTGGTATAACATGTATATGTCTATCTCAGTGGTATAACATGCCTATATGTATCTCAGTGGTATAACATGTCTATATGTATCAGTGGTATAACATGCCTATATGTATCTCAGTGGTATAACATGTATATGTCTATCTCAGTGGTATAACATGCCTATATGTATCTCAGTGGTATAACATGTATATGTCTATCTCAGTGGTATAACATGCCTATATGTATCTCAGTGGTATAACATGTCTATATGTATCAGTGGTATAACATGCCTATATGTATCTCAGTGGTATAACATGTCTATATGTATCAGTGGTATAACATGTCTATATGTATCTCAGTGGTATAACATGCCTATATGTATCAGTGGTATAACATGTCTATATGTATCAGTGGTATAACATGCCTATATGTATCTCAGTGGTATAACATGTCTATATGTATCAGTGGTATAACATGTCTATATGTATCAGTGGTATAACATGTCTATATGTATCTCACTGGTATAACATGTCTATATGTATCTCACTGGTATAACATGTCTATATGTATCTCACTGGTATAACATGTCTATATGTATCTCAGTGGTATAACATGTCTATATGTATCAGTGGTATAACATGTCTATATGTATCTCAGTGGTATAACATGCCTATATGTATCAGTGGTATAACATGCCTATATGTATCTCAGTGGTATAACATGTCTATATGTATCAGTGGTATAACATGTCTATATGTATCAGTGGTATAACATGTCTATATGTATCTCACTGGTATAACATGCCTATATGTATCTCACTGGTATAACATGTCTATGTATCTCACTGGTATAACATGCCTATATGTATCTCACTGGTATAACATGTTGTGTTGTGTGCAGAGTGAGGTGGCCACCCAGCAGGATCACATGGCTCTGTACCAGAGTGGAGCCCAGCACCCTCTCCTGTCCCGCAGACAGAGCCTGGAGACACAGTACCTCACACACAGGCTACAGGTACACACACACACACTACTAGAGTACCTCACACACAGGCTACAGGTACACACACACTACTAGAGTACCTCACACACAGGCTACAGGTACACACACACTACTAGAGTACCTCACACACAGGCTACAGGTACACACACACACACACACTACTAGAGTACCTCACACACAGGCTACAGGTACGCACACACACACACACACACACACACACACACACACACACACTACTAGAGTACCTCACACACAGGCTACAGGTACGCACACACACACACACACACACACACACACACACTACTAGAGTACCTCACACACAGGCTACAGAGTACCCCACACACAGGCTACAGGTGTACACACACACACACACACTACTAGAGTACCTCACACACAGGCTACAGGTACGCACACACACACACACACACTACTAGAGTACCTCACACACAGGCTACAGGTACGCACACACACACACACTACTAGAGTACCATGCACACAGGCTACAGGTGAAACAGATAGTCTTCTCCCTAGCCTCTTCTCCCTAGCCTCTTCTCCCCAGCCTCTCATTATGTCTATAGATTCTAGGTTGTTTCTGTGTCAGACCCAGACTGACCCGTCTCCTCTCCCTCTGTCTCAGAAGGCCAGCGTTCTGGCCAACAGTCCAGCCAGCTGTCAGCTGTTCTGTAAGGAGACTCCCCGCAGTCTGGAGCAGCAGCTGCAGGAGCACAGGTAACACAAAACACGCCCACCCTTTACATGGGAAGTTAGACTGTAAGATTGAACAATTACGGCTAATAATAACAGCAGTGTTATGTAAGTGGCACTTGCTTGCAGCCATGACACACCAGCCTGTATGAGATTAACGAGCCCATTTAGAACCAGAAAGGGTGCTCAGAGAGCACAGGCCTCGGCGCATGAATGCATGTTGTTGGTGTAACTGAGTTTAAATGATTAAAGTCACACCTCAGTTTATATGTAATAGCTTACCACGGGATCCAGGCTGAGAAAGTGTATTTTCTCCTAATACAATGTTTATCTAATTTGTTTTTCATGAATCTGATATTGGGCTTCTATCAGATTTGTGTATCTGCCCAGTGATTCAGGTAGCATATGATTTATATGTAATACCACAGGATCCAGGCTAAGAAAATGTTAAATTTTCCTACTACAGTCAGTGTTTATCTGATTTATTTTTCTTGAATCTGATATTATTTTGTTTTACATATATAGAAAGATAAGATATTTGCGAAAACGGCGAATAAAGTTGATATCTATCTAAAGCTGAATTGACACTTCATTCTAACGAAGAGCCAACCTTGGAAGAAAAAAAAAATCAGAGAAAAAAAAATGTTGGGACTCCTAACTCCTGGGTCGGAACCTGGGACTCCTAACTACTGGACTCCTAACTATCAGAGCTGTGTCTTATCCCCTCGGTCACCGGGCAGTACGGCAAAATCCAGGCAGTAGACGTAAAGATGAAATGAAGGGAATGGTCCATGTATGGCCAAGTTCTGTCCTAATTCTCTGTGAATCTAATTGGTGCTCTAATTCATGTGAAATCCGCCCCAAAATGTAACAGGTTCTATATAGTCACAGCCTGTCTCCAGACATCACCTCCATGGTCATCTAGCCTGTGTGTTCTGACTGTCCCTTGTCTCTTGCCGTAGGCTGCACCAGAAGAGGATGTACCTGCAGCAGCAGTCCCAGGGCCACGGCCTCCAGGCCTACTTCAACCAGATGCAGATCGTGGAGGGGGGCCCTTACCCCCCCGGAACCACCCTGGCCCACCAGGACCCGTCGGCCGCCCCCCCCCCACCTCCGCAGGGGGTCCTGTCCTCCGCCCACCAGCCCCAGCAGCACCCCCCCCAGACGGGCAGCCCCCAGCCCTCCCCCGCCTACCCTCACCCCCACGCCCAGACCCTCAGCCCCCTGATGGAGCCCGGGGAGGGCCTGGTGTACGACCCCTACCTGGGTCACTACCCCCCCACACACCTGTCCCCCGGCCCCCTGCTGCACCCACACCCCGCCCCGGAGGGGCTGGTCTACATCTACCCCGGCTGTGAGCCCACCCTGGGCCCCCCCACCTCCACTGAGGCACTTTACCCCCACGAGCAGTATGACTACCCCCTGGACCTTGGGCAGCCCCCTCCGGCCGCCCCGGGAGAGGCCCTCCAGGCCGGGTACGAGGGTCTGGGCGGCCTGCCCGAGCTCCAGGGCTCCCTGCTGGACAGCGAGATGATGGAGACGGTGGACTCCCAGCACGGCTTCGTCCTGGTCAACTGAGCCGGCCGGCCAAGAGCAGAACAGCAGGCAGTATTACAGCGACGACCTACACAGCATTAAGTCTCTGAGGGGGGAGATGGAGGGGGGGGCGTCCTCGCCGTGGGTACAGGGAAGGAAAAGTGTTCTTTTTATACGATTCAATACTTACTCTCTTTAGTCATGGTGAGTGAGCCGGAGAAACCTTTCTACCGAATTCCTCCCTAGCCTACCTCCCCGCCCTCCCCTCTGCCCTCACCCGGCCCCCCGCCAGGGCCTGTCCTGGAGGCCGGAGCACCAGGCGGGGGCGTGGACGTTGCCCACGGGCAGCCGATCTGTGAGGTGATTGGTTCTTTGGGGACTGGGAACGCCCCCCTGCGCCTGACTGCGGCCGTGTGGAGCTGCAGAACTGGAATGCTAGAGAGCAGCGGTGCTGGTGGTGGCTCAGCCGGGCCTCTGGACGTGTGGACTGTGCGTGTGGACCGACTGGACTTTCTGGCTACCAAAAGCACAATGGCAGCACTTTTTGTCTTGAAAATAGGATGAGAAAACAAACTCTCTTGACTCTTGAGACATTTTCATGCGCTTGACGTACAAGGTAAAAACTACGATCGAACAAGAGACGATATCATGGAGGCGTGCTTGACAAGTGCAGTGTTAATAGTCGATAGATTTTTTTGTGGCAATATTGAAGCAATATTATTTCCAGATGGGACTGTGAGAGGGCCTAAGCAGGCCAACTCTCATTGGCTTGTTGGTTCCTGACCGAGGACTTTTGATTGGTCTTACTCATCAGCCAATGGTATCCACAGTGACATCACTGGAGCAGATGATGTAATTGGGAGATAATCAATTATCCACTCAGCACCCAGTGTCTGTAGCTAATCTGGCTCAAGAGCTGTATCTACATTAGCCAGCTGGCTATGATACTAGTAGTGCTAATTAGCCTCTTGTATGACTAGACAACAATAGCATTGGAGATAGCTTTGGTCAGTCAATTGTAGCATTTTAGTCATTAGCTAGTTGGCTAAAGTATATGGCTAATCTATTATGTAGCACTGTCGCTAAATCACACAAAGCTCTGGCCAGGCAACTATAATGGTAAAGCTTAACTGTAATGGTATAGCTAGTTAGCTAAAGCCCATAGCTTTGCTTAATCTATTGTAGCAGTATCACTAGTTGGCTTAAACAATAGTTTTAGCTAATCTAACCTAGCATTACAGCTATTTGGCGAAATCCCTTATAACTGATACATCTGGAGACAGACCACCAAGGAGACAAAGGAAATATATGCACTACATTAAATAGTAAAAACAATGTTCTATGTTGTCGGACATACACGCCTATACACCATTTTTCAATCAGGCATTTCTGTTCGCCCCAACAACACAGATGAGTTTTATCTAGCTCGGGGGTAGAGTTCTCCAGAATTCTGGCTGAGTTTTCTTTTATTTATTTATCTCCAGATTGCATCATCTCCTCCGTTGATTCCATGTTAACTCTGCGCTGTTGATGATGAGGTCATGGTTGCCGTGACGGAGCTTTGCCGATGACCTTGTGAAGGAATGTTTGTGCTGCGGGCTGCTGTAAGACACGGAGTGGCACGGGGCCAAGGCTAGTCACCCTACACTGGATCAGGACTGGCTGGCTCATCAGGGTCTTCACCACACCAGGCATAGACACAGAGATGGTATACACACACACACACACAGACACACACACACAGACAGGACTTAGGCTAACGTTGAATCTACTTGAAGCGCACAGGTCTCTGACAGACACACACAGTACATTAAATAATAGGATGAAAGTTGAAGTGGTCTTGGACGGTGGCTGGACCAGCGGTGGTCTAGTGGATCTGGTGAAGTGGTCTTGGACGGTGGCTGGACCTGCGGTGGTCTAGTGGATCTGGTGAAGTGGTCTTGGACGGTGGCTGGACCTGCGGTGGTCTAGTGGATCTGGTGAAGTGGTCTTGGACGGTGGCTGGACCAGCGGTGGTCTAGTGGATCTGGTGAAGGGGGTGGAGGATGGGAAGCTGATGACTGCAGGACAGTAGTTGGTCACGGTCAGCGTGGAGGAAGCAGGAGCGAGTGTGGTTGCACAGACAGACAGGTGACCAGACAGACAGGTCAGCAGACAGAGAGGACTAGACAGACAGGTGACCAGACTGATGGCTAGAAAGACAGACAGGTGACCAGACAGACAGACAGGTGACTAGACAGACATGTGGATAGACTGATGACTAGAGAGAGAGATAGACAGACAGACAGACAGGTGGCCAGACAGGTGACCAGACAGACAGGCGGATAGACTGATGACTGCACAGACAGGTGACCAGACTGCTGGATGGTCTGTGGATGTTGAATACTGGAGCACTTTTACAGGGAGGTGAAGAGGAGATGGAGAGAGAGAAAAGAGGAGGTCAGAAGAGTTGTCCTAAACTCGTGAATATTCTTGACAATACCTTCCTCTCTTCCTTGATGTGACCTCTGTTCTAGCAGGACAGGACACAGCACATCTGCTGGTACCAACCTAGTCATGTCAGATCAAGAGGTTTCTTTAAGGAAGAGAGGATGAAGGATGCATTCGTAGAGTATTGAAACAGGCCCCAGTCTGCTGGTTCCCTCAGACAACCTGATGGAAACTCCTCTCTTCTTTCTCCCCGATAACAGACACACAACAAAGGATGTTCTTTCACAGAAAGACCAGACACAATAACACCTTAATCATGGTGGATATAAATGAAAATACTGATGAAAATACTAGCAAGAGAGAACGACACTTCACTGGTTAATTGTGCTTTGTACAAATTAGGGGTTTAGAGAAACTGACTTTCTCTAAGACTCAACGAATATAGTGTTGAGCGTGGTAGTGTTCAGTGTGCCTTTTACTCATTTTTTCCTCATCTAAATTAAGATTTGAATAAAAGCATTATTTCTGGTTGGGTTCCATTCTGTTTCCGTTTGGTAATCCCCTCCAGCAAATAATACGTAGTGTCGGGTTTTACAAAGGTACAAAACCAAAGTTTCCTCAGAAGTGACCCTGGTCGCCCCAGCGTGCGGAGTGAGGAGCTTTTCCATTAGCTTCTCTACCGTGCTTTTCTCATGTTTTTGGTCAATCAGTATATGCCATTTAAAAGTATTATAGCAATATCTCAGAGTACTAGCTGAAGACGAAGTGATGAAGAGACATACCGTACAGTAATAGTGGACATGTTTCAGTATCATAATCTCACCTCCTGCTGATTTTTGAAAACCAGACGATAGAAAAATCCTGTTTTATATTTGACCTTCATCGATGTTGTCAACACATAAGCTAACTTGCTGTTGAGATTAAAAATCAAAAAAGGTTTATTGAACAAAACGTTTGTGTTTGAGTGTTTTCTTTGTGTGTGTGTAGATTTTGTCTGTAAGGGTCGTTCACTAATTTAGTTGAGTCATTCTGAAGTACAGTACAGTAGGCAAGGCAAGTTTATTTGTAGCACATTTCGGCAACAAGGCAATTCAATGTGCTTTACATGGGACATTAAAAGCATCAAGACAAAGTGCAAGAAACACAAAAGGTCATACAAAACTAAATGCAAAAAAGGCCATTTAAAACTAAATGCAGGAAAAATAAAATACAGAAATAAAAGTTAGTGCAGTGTACGAATGAATAATTATTTGATTTGATAAAAAAGCAGCAGCAAAAAGAAAAGTCTTCATTTAAAAGAACTGAGAGTTGCAGCAGACCTGAAGTTTTCTGGAAGTTTGTTCCAGATACGTGGAGCATAAAAACTGAACGCTGCTTCTCCATGTTTTGTTTTAACTCTGGGGACAGAAAGCAGGCCTGTGCCAGACGACCTGAGAGGTCTGGATGGTTCATAACGTAGCAGCAGATCAGAAATATATTTTGGCCCTAAATCATTCAGTGCTTTATAAACCAACAGCAGTATTTTAAACTCAGTGAGTTTAAAAGAAAATGGCCACGGTCTCACCGAAACCCATCCACTACTAGCATCACACTTCAATCAATCAAAGCTTTACTTGTATGGCGCATTTCATACCCAGAGGCAACACAATGCGCTTCACAGAGAACAAGGGAGGAGGGCATACGACCCACTCTCTACATATTCCAGAGGGAAGCAAAAAAACAGTAATCACCCGGGGGCCAGATAAGTGAGCTGTTAAAATTCTTCCCTGACCCCTCTCAACAAGGCGATCGAGCAAGCTCCTGGAGTATGTTTGTCTACCGGCTAAGAACATTTATAAAGCAATAAGTTACATTAAATTACATTTTCAGAGTAAGAGGCTAAAAACATCATAGGAGAGACATGGTAAATACTGGTGTGTGTCTCTGTGTGTGTGTGAGTGTGCCTGGGCCCAGGTAGAGGCAGGGGTCGGGGGTAGGAAAAGGATACAGACCCGGGTTAGGGTGAGGGGAAGGGGATCTGAGCCCAGGACTGGTGTATGTCTGTGTGTGTGAGTGTGCCTGGGTCCAGGTAGAGGCAGGGGTCGGGGGTAGGGTGGGGGTAGGAAAAGGATACGGGCCCGGGTTAGGGTGAGGGATGCTACGACATCCAGAGCAGACACAGGGGTATCTATCAGACTCAGGGTGGTCTGCTGGTGACAGTGGGGCATCCACTAGACCTGGTTAGAAGATAGGAGGGAGAGGGGAGGCAGAACAGGGTTAGTAGCACACAGAGCCATAAAAGCAACACAGATATTAGAACAGGCAACCTGGAGCAAGCTCCTGGAATAAATTTGTCTAACGGCTAAGAACATTTATAGAGCAATAAATTACATTAAATTACATTTTCAGAGCAAGAAAGGCTAAGAGCATCATGGGAGAGACATGGCAAACACTGGTGTGGGTCTGTGTGTGCGTGAATGTGCCTGGGCCCAGATAGAGGCAGGGGTTGGGGTAGGGAGGGGGTAGGAAAAGGATACGGACCCGGGTTAGGGTGAGGGGATCTGAGCCCAGGACTGGTGTATGTATGTGTGTGTGTGAGTTTGCCTGGGTCTAGGTAGAGGTAGGGGTCGAGGGTAGGGTGGGGATAGGAAAAGGATACGGACCCGGGTTAGGGTGAGGGGAAGGGGGACTGGGCCCAGGTCCAGGCCTAAGCCGGATGTGGACTGATGTATGTCTGTGTGTACGTGTGTGTGTTAACTAAATGCTACGACATCCACAGCGGACACAGGGGTATCTATCGGACTCAGGGTGGTCTGCTGGTGACAGTGGGGCATCCACTGGACCTGGTTAGAAGATAGGAGGGAGAGAGAGAGGCACTAGGGAGAGGGGAGGCAGAATTAAACAATTAACACAGTAAAACAGTCAATAGCTCCGGTCAGAGGGAGGGATTTCAGAGAAACAAACACTTTCGTGGAGGGGTCATGAGGGATCGAACTCAAAGACTGTGTTTATGTTTTTGTGCCTTTCTCCGCAGCGGGATGGTTATCTGAACAAACGCATAACAGCGGGTGTGCAGGGCGTGGTAAGATCTAACAACCGCGAGCCATATCAAATTAACAGGAATGATACTGGATTAATGCTGCACTTTCACAGCAGGTGCCCAAAACTAGGCTACAGTAGCCTATCTGAGCTGAATGGGTGTCACGCAGAAGTACCTATTGGGACATTCGGGGACAAACTGAGTGAATGATGGTTGTTTTATAGCCTATGCTGTATGAATGTTGCAAGCCTAGTATCCAGTCATGTTCCCCTGCTGTGCTTGTCCTGAAGCCCACTGTAGGCTAAAGTCATCCCGGCCTCCATACCCCCGTCGACCTGCGGCTACGCCGACCCTATCTAGTCAGCATGCAGACAAGCTTCTCCCAGCAGTCTCAGCTGATGTCCTACAACTCTCTCTCTCTCCCTCCCTCTTCTTCCATGAGAAGCTCAACATACACACGATGTCTATGTGTGTCAATTACTAAAGACTGAAATAAATTACTACTACTGCTGCCAGTTAGCGTGTCTGTCCAGTTGGCTTGAGTCTGACGTTCTAAATGGTTGGGTCTGGTTCAGTTCTGGTCCTCATGTGTATATATATATATATATATATATATATAAATAATTGACTGGGTCTGGTCATTAGCGGTGACTTCACCAATGACTGTTGTGATCCTGAGCGCCAACAGTAACCTACTGTCCTCTCTACCTCAGAGCTGCTCAAATACCCGCAATCACCCAGCATGCAACAAGAAAGGTCAGGGTGGCTGGCAATGACATTTATATGGCATATGTCCATTGTAAAATAAATTACAATTTTCTTTTTTATATTATGATAAGTGGTTGAGCTCCTCTTTGAAAACCATGTATTTTAGACAATTATAATAATTGGCTGGCGAGTACCAACACACTGACAAGTAGTACACCAACTATCTATGTTAAACACAATTTCAATCACTTTTGTCAAATTTGAACATTTATTATACAAGCGGCATAATACATAGCATATGAATTTTGGCGGTGTGCTCTGTCCGGGGGGCCCCCTGCCTTCCACCGGCGTGGAGCGCGTTAGCAGGGGTAGGCAATCTAGGTGTTCCCCCCCTCTGGGCCAAGCCCTTGGCCCAGAGAGCCAGGAAGGGGGAACGGCATCTAGCCCCCTGCCTCAATGACGATCAGAGTGGGCCGCGATCGGGAAGATGCTCGGAGGTAACTCAGCCCACTAAGACCGTCAAAGAGTGCCACAGGAGGACTGCTGTACATTATAGTCCCTGGTCCCCACGGGCCGACGCTTCGTGGGTTCCGCGGGAGATACAGCCTAGTGTCTCTGCGTCCATGGCGCCCGCCACGGAAAGCCACAGAGACCAGCTAGCGGCTACTCTGGCATCCACCGGCCGACGCAGGTGGAATACCTGCAAACTACCCCACAAACACACCAGCAACTCCACGGCCCGCATGCGCAGAAGGTTGACGGAGAGCGCTCTGACTGATGAGCCAGACAACATTTAATAGTGCACCAGCCACATGACCACCTGAATACGCAGTACGCCCCCAACCCAATGTCACAGTCCACTCATAGCTCTCTGGGCATCCAGAATGTCCTGGACTCCGGGCCGTAGGTAGCGTTCATAAGCAGACGAGGACCATCGGCCCATGGACTTCAGGGTAGACACCGGGCCGATGGCGGCGGCGGTGGTTGCCGCTCCTATACGGAGGGAGTGTGCAGTGTACCGGTCCGGTGGGAGCCCGCACGCCTGGCAGAGGGTGCGGAGTCTGGCGGCAAACCAGGCTCCGGTCATGGGCTTTGCCTCTCTTGTGATGAAGAGGGGCTCCTCCTCACCGGCCTGGGGTCTGCTCGTCAGGTAGGAGCTCATGGAGGACAGAGGACAAAACAAGGTGTTATTGCCTGATAAATAAACGGTCACGCCGGCACCAGCTCTGTCCGCCTTTGAATGCTTCAGGTGCAGGACGAAATAGCGCGCATGCAACGTGACATCTGCCCGAGTGAGGTCGTGCGCCGGGTTGAATGACAATGTGCGTGTAGAATATTCACCGACCCTAAGGAACCCATAGAAAGCCGTGAGAATGACTGTTTCCAACATTAAATCCGAGTGACTATCAAAACACCCCTGCCTCATCCGTGCGATTAACCTATGAACGAGTGAAGGAAAGACGTTTATCATTGCCTTGGGGATGCTCTTTCGCGATGCCATTAAGAAGGAGCTGGATGGATGGGTTCCCCAGCAGAGAAACGGTGGAGGGGTCCAGGCATCGCATGTGAAATTGAACACCTGCAACAACACTCTTAACCGACTGAGGCCGCAGCCGCCTAGACTCGACACAATTAACTATGAATGCAGATATTATAGAAATATTCACAGGCATGACGTTTGCATTGAATGTGGAGCAGAACGTAGTGAAGTGAGACCATGCGGAATCGTATTGTTTTAATGTGGTCTTGCTAGACCGGCCCTCATGTATCGGGAGGCGGATGACAGGAGGGGCATCAGGGCTTCATTCAGTCCAGAACCGTCTGCCGAAAAGGAGGGCAGACCAGGCCGGACGGAGCCGCATCCGGGCATAAACTGCGGAACTTCTGCAAATTAAACCGGGACAGCGAGTCAGCGATTTTATTGTCGAGGCCAGGGATGTGCACGGCGCGGAAAACGAAGTTCCCCTGCACGGACAGCCATGTGAGGCGGCGTATGAATTTGTTGATGAACGGAATGTTCGAACGACCATTGTTGATTATTGTTACCGTGGCCTCGTTGTCGCAGAAGAATAATACGTTTTCTAGACCACTGAGGTCCCCACAATATTGTAGCGACTACGATGGGATACAGCTCCATGAGCGCCGTGGAGCTGGCTTGGTTAGTTTGCGAGGTCAGTTCGGTAGGCCAAGCGCTAGAAAACCAGTTAATACCGAATATACCCCCAAAACCCACCGAAGGCGCAGCATCAGTAAACAGCCGGAGGGACGCCGAAGAGTCAGCCGTCGTTGTAGAAAAATGAAACGCCGTTCCACCCGTCGCACAACTGGGACCAAAACCGGAGGTCCGAACGACAGCCCTCGTCTAAGCAGACCGGGTCCTGCAACCGCACGACGGACCGGGCCAGCTCGAGCAGCCGGGAAACGAATGAGCGGCCCTGCGGGATGACGCGCATCGCGAAGTTCAGATGCCCGAGCAGTGAGAGCAATTCCCGCTTAGTGATAACCAAACGCTCGCGCGCTTCACGCATGACGCACCGAACCCGATCCAGCTTATCGAGGGGCAGAGAGGCTTGCATATTCACGCTATCCAGGAGGATGCCGAGAAACTCGAGCTGCGTGAGCGGGCCGATAGTCTTCTCGTCGGACAGAGGGACGCCCAGCCGGGAGAACACGCCACGCAGGGACGTGATACAGTGGCCCGGGTCGGCAGAGGGATAATCGACGAGCAGAAAATCGTCCAGCAGGTGGACAACGAACGGTAGTCGGCAGTTATTCAGCAGGATCCAGCATAACGCCTCAGCGAGCGAGTCGAAAATCTTGGGGCTGCTCCGACAGCCAAAAGCCAGCCGAACCGAAAAATACATCAGGCCGCGCCACCGGACGCCGAACAAATGCCACTGCGACGGATGGAGGGGCATCACTTTGAACGCGTCCGTGATGTCCACGCACCTCGACCGGCCGCTGTAATTAGCTTAATCGCGTGATCGACCGACGTACTACGTCGTACCGTACTTACGAGTAGCAACGCCGATTGGACTAAGCGCGCGATAGAAAACGGAGACGAGCTATAGCCTACGGACCGATCATGAAGCCCTTCCTGACCTTCTCCAGCAGCGCGTCCACCACCTCGGGCTCCCGAACAGCAGACAACATATTTTTACATGTGTGGGAAACAGGCAGCCAGGCTAACCCCGCCAGAAAACCATGCACCAGTCCAGACAGCAAATAACCGACAAAACAACGATTTGGATGCTTGGACAACGCCCTCCCCAGCTCGGGGACGTTGATGGGAGTGGAAGGTTTTATTCCTGTTTCGACCGCTTCTGAGCAGCCTGCCCGGGACGAGCCCGTCCCCGCAGTAACTGCAACAATGCATGTACCGACAATTAGGATAGGAGCACACATTCTCATTAAAATTGTGGCACAACGGTGTTACTGCCGGGCGAGACACTACCTGCGCCGATGCCTTCGACCCAGCAGCGGACGCGGGCACGGACCTGGGGCACATCGAGGGGGCATGCGAAAAACAGCGCACGAGAGGGCCGGGCGGCTAGTAAAATCCTAGCGATCTCAGGGGAAGGAAGAAATCCTGGACGGCCATGGGACCGGCACCCGCCGAGGCAGCAGTCACGGGCAGCGGAGGCACGGGCGGGGCAGCAACGGCAGCAGCAGGCAGCGCGGGACGAGCCGCCGGCAACGGGCGGGATTCCAGGGCCAGGATCCGAGAATCCATCGAAGTGAGCGAAGACTGGATAGCCAGCAAAGCCGACAGCACCGGATCGGCCGCGGGCCCAGCCGGGCTAGAGGGAACAGCGGTCGGCGGCACCGTCGCGGACCCTCTCGAAGGTGCAGGCGGAGAATCCGAGGACAACGCGGGAGAATCCTCCGGATCCCGGGAGTTCTTCCTCATCCGAGTGGCCTTCCTGGGCACGGAGGCGGGGTCATCGACCGCGAACAAAAGCGCGAGCAGCTGCTCCCGGGAAGCACCCCCGGGAACGGAGACACCATTACGAAACAGAACCTCCAGCACAGTAGTCAGAGGCCAGTCCTCCGCGCCGGGAAAGAGCGAGGGCCTGCCGGCTAGCCGACGGCTCCGGCGGACGCCTGCGGACGCGTGCCCGGACGGGCCCACGTCCCGGAGGGAATCAACGTCGGAATCCGGTCGACCAACGACCCCGCCGAACGAATCCCCCAAACCACGGACCGGAGAAGACATCGCGGGCAGAAGGTAAGGCAAAAGCACAAAACACGGAACACAAGCTGAACAGAGCAAAGAACGAGCGAAGGGCATAGAGCAGCAACAGCGAGCATGCAATGCACAACCAGCAGTAAAGGCAAGCGCGAACAATGACATGTTTTGACAGCTTAAATACATGCGCTCTAGTGAGCTGACCAATGCTATGACAGCTACAGTCAGCTGATGCTGCGTCATGCGTGACTGATTAACCTCTGCCGACCCCCCCGGCCGTGACGTACGTGCCTCGGCTGAATTTGCGTGGGAGACTTCATTATTGCATTTTAAAAGCGTCTGCTAAATGTCATGTAATTATTATAATTTGGTGTCAGGTCATAAAAAAAAAAGAAGCTTGTAGGCGTGTCCACACCTGATTCAAAGCGTGCGTGCTGAGATACAATGACCAGCGTGGGGCATTCTTCTATGGCCGCATACAGCAGGTAACCAGACACGCACACCATGACGCTGAGGCAGAATTTAACTTTGCTGATGGAACTGTCCCTCGTTTCTAGCTTGAAGCTAGCTCCTAAGAAGTTGCATACTAAAGCTTTAAGTGTTGTTTTGTGTCTACCTGTGTACTGGCTACTACATGCCAGGCAGCTTTAGTACAGTATACCTCTTGAGTCTTGATCGGTCCACCGTACTGTACAGTAGGTTTACCATCCAGCAGCTGTGTCCTCTGTCTCACAGCCTCCCTCTGCTGCATGGTCACCAGCCCATCCAGCTGTCCCCTCAGACACTCCCACCCTCTGCTACCACCACATCTCCACCTTCTGTTGTGTTGTGAGAAGAACTCAAACTAATAAGTAATGTTTGCGTAATATGTTAACAGCGATGACGCTGTTGTACCAGAGAGATCTCACCCTGACAGATTTGTGGGAATAAAAAAACTGGATTATTATTCCTGCCAGGTGTGTGTTTCCCCTAAATCACTAAACCAGAGCGCTCATTTTTAATCTGGTGAAGCTGAATATGCTGCCAGCATCTCAGTCGTCATGTACACACACATCGACTTGAACATTGTTCAATTTGACCTCTGGTGTTAAATGACATGGCCAACCAGCACATTAATAATAACTCACTATGCTGACAACTGAACGACATAAGTGCCTGTAAATGTATAAATATGCAGTAGATTTGAGGACATAGTACTATCAACACAACTCTGGGTCGACTCCTTTCTGAGTTCATGTAGTCGTCTGCTGTATCCACCTAACCCTGGTTCACCTTCCCTCTGTCTAAACAGCAGCAGCTTGGAGGACCAGGTGTGGGCTCGCCCGGGCCTCAGCGGTTCTGGGACGCATCCCAGCATGCCTCTCTGTGGGTCTCTGGGTCAACCAGGCCCTGGGGGAGTCCAGCTTTCATCTCCACAGGAGCTGCCATTCCACAGTCATCCAAACACGGGGGACAGGAACATCTGAGAACAATCCACCGGCTGCTGGCATCACGGCGGGGCTGGGCTGGAGGTCCGTTCTGGGGCTGGAGGTCCGTTCTGGGGCTGGAGGTCCGTTCTGGGGCTGGAGGTCTGTTTTGGGGCTGGAGGTCTGTTCTAGGGCACCATGGTGGGGCTGGAGGTCTGCTCTGGGGCTGGAGGTCCGTTCTGGGGCACCATGGTGGGGCTGGAGGTCCGTTCTGGGGCTGGAGGTCTGTTCTGGGGCACCATGGTGGGGCTGGAGGTCTGTTCTGGGGCTGGAGGTCCGTTCTGGGGCACCATGGTGGGGCTGGAGGTCTGTTCTGGGGCTGGAGGTCCGTTCTGGGGCACCATGGTGGGGCTGGAGGTCTGTTCTGGGGCTGGAGGTCCGTTCTGGGGCACCATGGTGGGGCGGGGCAGGGCAGCGTGAGGAGAGAGCTGCCCAAACAGACTAGCCACTATTCTGCCGAATTATGATTAATCTCAGAAATCCTGTCATGATTTCCCTGAATGAAACACAGAGGCCATATAAGGGACAGAGACGACTTTACTTCCTGAGAAGGCTCAGGTCGTTCGAAGTTCAGGGTTGCTACATCCTGGGGGTCAGCCTGAGGTTGTTCAGGGTTGCTACAGCTGTGTTCAAAATAATAATAGTAGTGTGTTTTAAAAAAGTGAGTAAAGCTCAAAATCCTTATAATAGCTTTTATTTCCATACACGCAAATGCATTGGAAACATTCTATTCCAAATCAAAACATGAATAAACTGAATTAAGATTTCGATTTCCTGTGAATCACAACTAATATTACGTTGTATAACCACTGTTTCTGAGAACTGCTTCACATCTGTGCTGCATGGAGTTGACCAACTTCTGGCATCTGTGAACAGGTATTCCAGCCCAGGACGATTGGACTACATTCCACAATTCCTCTGCATTTCTTGGTTTTGCCTCAGAAACAGCATTTTTGATGTCACAGACAAATACAGACTGCTATTTTTTTTGAACAGCCTAATATTCCGTTTTCTTCACCTTTTGAAAAAGAAAAAAAAAAAATTGATAAAAGTTTCTTCATGTTTTGATTTGGAATAGAATGTGCAGTGTTCCCAATGCATTTGCGTGTATGGAAATAAAAGCTATTATAAGGATTTTGAGCTTTACTCACTTTTTTAAACACACTGCTATTATTTTGAACACAGCTGTACGTCCTGGGGGTCAGCCTGGGGGTGTTCAGGGGTGCATCGTCCTGGGGGTCAGCATGGAGATGTTCAGGGGTGCTTCGTCCTGGGGGTGTTCAGGGGTGCTTCGTCCTGGGGGTGTTCAGGGGTGCTTCGTCCTGGGGGTGTTCAGGGGTGCTTCGTCCTGGGGGTGTTCAGGGGTGCTTCGTCCTGGGGGTGTTCAGGGGTGCTTCGTCCTGGGGGTGTTCAGGGGTGCTTCGTCCGGCGGGTGCTCAGGGGTGCTTCGTCCGGCGGGTGCTCAGGGGTGCTTCGTCCTGGGGGTCAGCATGGGCTCAGGGACAGTGATGCCAGACACATGCTGACCATCATGGGCAATGTCACTCTGGCCAGGTAGAGGAGCATCTTTAGTAGCTTCTGGAGGTCCGTCCTACCAGCTACTAGCAGACTGTCCAAGGCCTCCCCTGTCTGGCTGGACTCTCTGGGTCTGAGCTGGCTTGGAGGGTCAGGTCATTTACAAGGTTAAGGTTACCCACTGTCATTTCTGCTAAACATACGACAAACCTGCAACCACTCAAACAGAAGACCACAGAACAGGAACCAATTCGTTTGTCTGATAACTCATTCGTTTGTCTGATAACCCCTGTACATGAACATGCCGTTTACAATATCTGATTTGACTTTTAACTGTTGTTTTTGTCTAGACCGACGAGGTGTCAATGTTTCTGTGTGTATATTATCAGTGCAAGTATAATTTGATGTGGAGCCCAAGACTAGAAACCGCTGCTGTGGAAGCTAACGGGGATCTGAATCAAGAATCAAAAATACAGAATAAAAGCTTCATTCAAAACTCACTGGGCAGAGAACAGCTGAAAGAGGTTTAAAGGCTCATTATGAACAGACTGCTCTGTCCCAGAGGCCACAAGGGAAAGTATGAAATGAGCAAGTCAGTCAGTCAGTCTTTGTGTTACTTTATTCAGATCAGATACAGTAGTACAACTTCCCAATAGAGAATTCAATAAAAACCAACACAGTTGTCATTATAACACAATCAACAATCAATGTTTATTTAAGAGACACTGAGGGGAGATAGGGGGAGGAGAAATGAGAATGAGGGCGTTTCAGGGAAAGACACAAAGGATTATTTTACAGAAGATAGGATATCATTCACCCTCCCGGCACCCACCCCAACCCACAACAGAACATGATGCAGCTTTCCACACTGAGCTATCCGTTTCCAGCACTCAATCCATCCATCCATCCATCCATCCATCCATCCATCCCTCCATCCATCCCTCCCTCCCTCCCTCCCTCCCTCCCTCCCTCCCTCCCCATACTGGGGGGCCTGGTGCCATCCTCAGCTCAGACCTGTTTGTGTGCTGGTAGCATGTTATTAAGCCAGAACACAGAAGCAGTTTAGCAGACAGACTACGCCTGGGCCTGGAGTAAAGAGCCAGTCACTGGAGGGGATCTACTGACAGGTTCTTAGTCCCAGATAACGGATGTGAATCTGTCTGGGGCAAGTGGACCCACCGTCTCAACAGAGCGGCAGGACAGGCGAGGGTTAATGTTACCAAAGCGTATTAAAGAACAGAAGAACAGGTCGTGGTCACAAAACAACGAAGAGCAGAACAGAGACGAGAGCAAAGGCCACCCGGAGCCACCGCCTCCCACACGCCTGCATTTAACAACCAAACGACCGAGAACAGAAGCAAGGCGGGAAAAAAGCCTGAACACATATGGAACACTCATTTACAACCAAAAGCAATTATGGACCAACGCTTGTTGCTGTGCCCGAGGCGCTCGCTATTAGGCCGACTAGGGACATTGGGGAGGGGACATTTGGGGATCAATTGTCTTTAGGTTTGACCAACCAAAGAGCAATCCAGTCTGTCTGTGACACGTGGTGGAGGGAGGGGGGGGAACAGGAGGGTTCTAGAACGCTCTAGACCAGCCAATAGCACGCCGACAGCAAGGCCCCATGCAGAAGCACCCGCTGGACCTCGGGCTCCCAGGATATGAGTTGGATATGAAGGGAATGGATGGGTCTAAGCCAGGCGAAGCAGCCCTACCTAGCCTACAAGCCAATGAGCCGCCTCGGCCATCTTGATTACGCCCATCCGATCTGATGTAGACCGGTGTCGGGATCGGTAGCGACAGCTAAAGGCGGTTTCTGGACGAGCTGTGGGGAGGGGGGGCGTTAACACAGCCGGGGAGTCGTGGCCATTTGTTCGACAAACATGACGAGCACTAAACTAGCAACTACAAGCGCGCTGAATGTACAGCGGCCAAGTACACGGGGAGGAATGTGAGGGCCCGGATCAGCCAACACTAGCAGAGTTTAAAAACTAGCGCGCTAGCGAGCATGCACACTCGTTACGCAGGTTCATCAACATCGTGTTGTTTAGCATCCATGTACAGCCAGGGGAGAGGGGGTCGTGAGTTAGAAGCCATCCCTGCACCTCAACAGTTACCAGCCAGACACAGATTAAAAAAAGAAGATAGCGAGAGAATGGAAACAGCTGTGGAAGTTCTTCATGTGTGAACCAGTTGCTCCTGAATAACAATAAATATCAGCATGGTGGAAAGTGTTGTGTGTCGTCTTGGGGAGTTGTCTGGGCGGCCGTGCTGGGTGGTTATGCCAGAGCAAGCACTGCGAGAGAGAGAGAGAGAGAGAGAGAGAGAGAGAGAGAATTAGAATGAAGTAAACCCAGAGGAAGATGGCGTCAAATCAGCACATCTCTGTTGCAGCAGCGTAAACGGACTTGCTGTTGGAGCTTTCACATCTGTGTGTGTGTGTGCACGCGTGTGTGTGTGTGTGCGTACCACTGATGGCTTCCTGGGCGAAATACTTGACATCCATGTCTGAGTCAGTGGCCAGCTTCTCCAGCACCGGCTTCACCTCCGTCTGCAGGGCGCTGGGGGAACAAGAGAGACACTAGTCTACCATGGACAGAACACACACACACACACACACACACACACACACACACACACACACACACACACAAGGCAGACAAACGTACACACACAGGCAGACACACACAGGCAGACACACACACACAGGCACACACACACACACACGTCTACCATGACATGACACACACACACACAATACAGAGACACTAGTCTACCCATGACATGACACACACAAGCACACACACACACACACACACACACACACACAAGGCAGACACACGCACGTACACACACAAGGCAGACACACGTACACACACAGGCAGACACACACACACACACACAGGCAGGCAGACACACACACACAGGCAGACACACACACACACACGGCGTACTTGCTCTCCAGGACCGGTCCGATCTTCTGCAGGGACTTGGCCACATTGAAGCGCACGTTGGCCACCTGGTCGTTGGACATCTTCAGCACCACGGGCAGCATGTGCTTGGTGGTGATGTCCTGACCACAGGCTTCAGACAGGGCCTGGGGACAGGGGCATGTGTGTGTGTGTGTGTGTGAGAGAGAGAGAGAGAGAGAGAGAGAGAGAGAGAGAGAGAGAGAGAGAGAGTGAGAGTAAGAGAGAGATAAAACAAAACAACAGTTATGAGAAAGGGATTCATGGTGAGTTAAATTTGTATGGGAAAGTTCAGGATTCCCGGGTTCGACGTCAAACTCGTCATCAATACGTCACCTGACCTCAGGATTTCCACCATTTTACTCGGGTTATAAAATCTACCGACTTCATCAACGTCAGCTGCTGACGTCAATCAAGATGGCTGCTTTGCACATCAACAATAAGAGAAAGCTGTAATAAGACCGTTTATCAGCGCTTCCGTCTTATGCTGAGGATACACTACTAGATATTATGACCCATTTTATACACGATTCACAATCCTGCCGAGTCTGTCCTAGTCAGCAGCAGTCTGCACTAGTTGGGCGTAGTCGAAGTGGCAATTTGGCACAGAAATCTGTAAGTGTATGAGGGATACAGATTTAAATCGGCAAATGTATGATGAGAACAGACTTCTCCCGATCCGAGTCGGAGCATATCAAACATGTTTGATATTTTTGAGCAGATTCTGGGCTCAATCGTGTAGTGTAAACTCTTCACTCGTTGGTCCAGTCGTTAAATGTGATACCCAGTTTTTCAGTTGTCATACAAAAATCATCAGAAGCCAGTCTAGTGTATACTCCCAGTCATTTCATAATCTGTTCAGATTGTGAAAGTCTTCTAGTGCATGGGTTCCCAAACTCCATCAATGTGGGCCTCCCCTCTGAAAACAGTGACACACCCGCGCCCCCCCAACCCCCCAAATTTGTCCATTTTGCCAGGCAGCGTTAGCTAGCCCATAACGTTACACAGCTAAGTTAGCTCAGTGGCACCTGCTGCTAGTTAACGTTATGACGTTTTCGCAAAGAAAGGGCGAAAGTGTGTTTTTCACGTTTTGTTTCTGGAACGCGTCGTCCCGGACGCCAAATACGGTGCAGCGCATAATAAGGATCGACTAATTTACTGAATCCTGTCACTTTTAACAAGCTTCTGGGATTCAGGATTAGATTAGATTGCGGCTACCACCCAGCTTTCGCCAAGCCTTAATCTGCCCTGGAGGAAGAGTTGTGCGTGCGTGTGTGTGTGTGTGTGTACGCAAGAGAGAGAGACAGAGAGAGGATGAGTGAGTGGAGAGAGAGAGAGAGAGAGAGGCTGACTGAGTGGAGAGAGGGTGAGTGAGTAGAGAGAGAGTGAGCGAGTAGAGAGAGAGAGAGGGTGAGCGAGTAGATAGAGAGGGTGAGCGAGTAGAGAGAGAGAGAGAGGGTGAGCGAGTAGAGAGAGAGAGTGGGGAGAGAGAGAGAGAGAGTGGAGAGAGAGAGAGAGGGTGAGGGAGTAGAGAGAGAGAGAGAGGGTGAGTGAGTAGAGAGTGAGAGAGAGAGAGAGAGAGAGAGAGAGAGGCTGAGGGAGTAGAGAGAGAGAGAGAGAGAGAGAGAGAGAGAGAGAGAGAGAGCGCCCTCACGTTGATGCAGAACAGTGTAGTCATCCTGTGGAGGTAGTTGGGGTCGTTGGCCATGCCCAGCACCTTGGGCACGATGGTGTTCTGCGCCCACTCTGCCCCGAACTTCTCCACCAGCTTCATCAGGTTACAGGTGGCGGCCTCGCGGATGGCATACACTGGACACACAAACAACAATAACAACGCTCATCAACACACCCAGATACACTGGACACACAAACAACAACAACAACAACGTTCATCAACATATCCAGATACACTGGACACAAACAACAACAACAACGTTCATCAACATATCAAGATACACTGGACTCACAAACAACAACAACAACAACGTTCATCAACATATCCAGATACACTGGACACAAACAACAACAACAACGCTCATCAACACATCCAGATACACTGGACACACAAACAACAACAACGTTCATCAACATATCCAGATACACTGGACACACAAACAACAACGCTTATCACCACACCCAGATACACTGGACACACAAACAAGAACAACGCTCATCACCACACCCAGATACACTGGGAAAATCAACACTTATCAACACAACAGTCAAGAATCCCACAAGCCTCAAGAGCAGTCTGCCTCCTTATTGATGGTCGCCTATGGCAACAATAAACCCCAAAATATTAGTCAACAGCCTGGTGTGTGTGTTGGCTGAGATGTGTCCGAATTGTCTGTTACATGAGTAAGATTATGTATACTGCTGATATGTGGTGAATAGTGCGTGTGTGTGTGTGTGTGTGTGTGTTTCTGGCCAGTGTGTGGGCCGGCCCCTGCAGTCCTGTCCTTCATCTTTGAGGGGCTTATGTAATGGGAGCACAGCCCCAGTTACTCCCCAGTACACACACACTCTCACATACACACTCACTTGCGCACACACACACACACACACACTCGTGTACACACACACACTCGTGTACACACACACACTCGCGTGCACACGCCCACACACACACCCTCATGCGCACGCACACACGGTCAGATTTGAGGACAAAGGGGCAGCTGGGTTACATCATTGGAATGTTCCTGTGTGGGAGAGCATGTGTGAGCGTGTGTGTGTGTGTGTGTGTGAGCGGGAGTATGTGTGAGTGTGTGTGAGCGTGTGTGAGCGTGTATGAGCGTGTGTGTGTGAGCGTGTGTGTGTGAGCGTGTGTGTGTGAGCGTGTGTGTGAGCGTGTGTGTGAGCGTGTGTGTGAGCGTGTGTGTGAGCGTGTGTGTGAGCGTGTGTGTGAGTATGAGCGTGTGTGTGAGCGTGTGTGAGCGTGTGTGAGCGTGTGTGAGCGTGTGTGTGAGCGTGTGTGTGAGCGTGTGTGTGAGCGTGTGTGTGAGCGTGTGTGTGAGCGTGTGTGTGAGCGTGTGTGTGAGCGTGAGTGTGCGTGAGTGTGCGTGAGTGAGTGTGAGAGTGTGTGTGTGTGTGAGCGTGCGTGCGTGTGTGTGTGTGTGTGTGTGGGAGCGTGTGTGTGAGCGTGTGTGTGAGTGTGTGTGTGAGTGTGCATTAGAGTGAGATCTATGGACGCTGGCTGACTGAGCACTCTACCAGGGGGAGGAGCTAGGGCTCACAGCCCCCCTGACCCACAGCTGACCTGCAGGGGCCCGGAGGAGAGAGGAGAGGAGGAGGGATGGAGGAGAGGAGAGAGGAGAGGAGAGGAGGACTGTGGAGGGATGGAGGAGAGAGGAGAGGAGGGATGGAGGAGAGAGGAGAGGACTAACACACCAGCACCTGAACCAACACTACACACTAACACACCAGCGTGGCTACTGGACAACCATGGTCAATGTACATCAGGTGTGAGGTTAATCAAGTCCAATTCAGGCATCACAGACAGGAGTTTTGCAAGTTCACAGACGCTCGTACAACATATCAAAATTGCACCATTTGACAAATTGTATTTTCACTGTTCTAATATGTAGGGGCTTACCATGGTCAATGAGCCAGGCCATACACAGGGTGTTCAGCTTCTCATCAAAGAACTCCACCCCCTAGGAGAGAGAGAGAGAGAGAGAGAGGGAGAGAGAGAGGGAGAGAGAGAGAGAGAGAGAGAGA
>NC_140234.1:27573810-27606310 GCF_949987555.1 Borostomias antarcticus
ATACTCCTCCTCAGGCCTACCTCCTCATGTGACTACCATCTATCTAATACTCCTCCTCACGCCTACCTCCTCATGTGACTATCTAATACTCCTCCTCAGGCCTACCTCCTCATGTGACTATCTAATACTCCTCCTCAGGCCTACCTCCTCATGTGACTACCATCTATCTAATACTCCTCCTCAGGCCTACCTCCTCATGTGACTATCTAATACTCCTCCTCAGGCCTACCTCCTCATGTGACTATCTAATACTCCTCCTCAGGCCTACCTCCTCATGTGACTATCTAATACTCCTCCTCAGGCCTACCTCCTCATGTGACTATCTAATACTCCTCCTCAGGCCTACCTCCTCATGTGACTATCTAATACTCCTCCTCAGGCCTACCTCCTCATGTGACTAATACTCCTCCTCAGGCCTACCTCCTCATGTGACTACTATCTATCTAATACTCCTCCTCAGGCCTACCTCCTCATGTGACTACTATCTATCTAATACTCCTCCTTAGGCCTACCTCCTCGTGTGACTATCTAATACTCCTCCTCTGTCCATACCTCTACCCCCCCCCCCAAGAGTAGAGCTGTGTTGGGGAGCAGAGTAGAGCAGTGTTGGGGAGCAGAGTAGAGCAGTGTTGGGGAGCAGAGTAGAGCAGTGTTGGGGAGCAGAGTAGAGCAGTGTTGGGGAGCAGAGTAGAGCAGTGTTGGGGAGCAGAGTAGAGCAGTGTTGGGGAGCAGAGTAGAGCAGTGTTGGGGAGCAGAGTAGAGCAGTGTTGGGGAGCAGAGTAGAGCAGTGTTGGGGAGCAGAGTAGAGCAGTGTTGGGGAGCAGAGTAGAGCAGTGTTGGGGAGCAGAGTAGAGCTGTGTTGGGGAGCAGAGTAGAGCAGTGTTGGGGAGCAGAGTAGAGCAGTGTTGGGGAGCCCACCTCGTCTTTGAGCTGGGCCAGGAAGAGGGGCAGCAGGTGCTCCACGGTGTTGTCCTTCCCCAGGATGGTGGACAGACCCATGATGACCGAGGCCAAGGCAGACTTCACATGCTGGTTGGTGTCCGACACCAGCTCCTGGGAGGGAGAGAGACAGGTCAGGAGATACCCACACACACCAACCAATGTTTCTCCTGGGAGGGAGAGAGACAGGTCAGGAGATACGCCCACACACACCAACCAATGTTTCTCAGGCCTAGTGGCCCATAGGGCAGCAGCTCATATTCTGTTTCTGTAGCGTGAGGCAGCTTTGGTGTAGTCCACCCCCTGGACATGACGCTAATATGTACAGGTCCACCCCCTGGACATGATGCTAGTATGTACAGGTCCACCCCCTGGACATGACGCTAGTATGTACAGGTCCACCCCCTGGACATGATGCTAGTATGTACAGGTCCACCCCCTGGACATGACGCTAGTATGTACAGGTCCACCCCCTAGACATGATGCTAGTATGTACAGGTCCACCCCCTGGACATGACGCTACTTTCATACTAGCGTCACCCTGCGACGTGTGCACACGCACACTAGAGATGTGAATATTGCAGATATATCCGCAACATCCGCGGGTGGGTGGGCAAATAAAAATCAACATTGTGATTAATTTCGGGTGGATTTGTCAGTTATATTCGTATTTAATAACTACTATAATTATATATATTATATTATTACAACTGTGAGAAAGCGCGAGACCTGCCAGCAGCTCACTCAAATACCCTCGACCACTTCGTCAACCAAGATCCTGCGAAAGCGAGCCTATAATCTTTTTTTTAGATTTAATTGTTTAAGTCAAGAAAATGCACCTATATGAAAAACGAATGAGCACGAACGGCTGGACATAATTAAATGTAAATACAGTAACTTCATGTTTGGCGGGTTGGGGGCGGGACTCTAAATTTTAGAAGATAATGACGTCGGGTGGGTGGCGGGTGGATGATTATTGAGTGCACGCGGATTTAGCTGTGCTCAAACTCCATCCGCGCATCTCTAACACACACACTCACACTAAATCATATTCACTTTCAAATCCCCCAACGCATTACGAAATAGACACTACAGAGACAGAAGACAAAAATAAATGAATGAATTCAAGACCAGGCTGTAAAACAATGGCACAGCGTTATTAGCAGAAGTCGACAGCAGCAGCCCTGACGTCAGACCAGCGTTTGTTTTACAGGGGATGTGTGTCCCGGCTCCAGGGCATGAGAATGCAGTACTGGAGTCAGTGGCGTATTTAGGCATGGGGGGGGGGGGGGGCCAGAGGAGCGAATCTACGCGAAGTAAACCGCGTCCCCCACCCCGTCAACAAATCGCACGTCAATCAGAATTGCCTGACAGCACCCCCCCCCCCCCTTCAACAACATGCCGACAGTTTCTTTCACAATCGGAAAGCCCGTTCATTTCACGTTTACAAAACTGAAAGTGTTCAGTCTCACCTCGTCGGCTTGGGGCCGGGGGGGAGAGGGGCACCGTAGCGGGGGGGTCGCCCAGGGTGGCACATAAGCTAGAAACGCTACTGACTGTAGTTGCAGAATACAGCGCTCCTCTCTGAAGAGAACCGAGGCCATCATGACACCAGTTTTAGAACTTGTGGTGTGGGTTCCAAGGTGTGTGTCTGTGGACCTGTGGGTGGAACTCTGACTGGGTCAGCCGGACCTTGCTGTGTGCTGGCCATCAAACTGCTGAGTTGCTGACACCAACTGACCAGTCACTAGAAAAAACAGCATTTTTCTCTGCTGTGGAGCAATCTTAAAACAGATCTTAGGACAAACATGTTGGGCTTTCCGGCCAGGCCTAAAGTTGTGTTTATTGTACAGAAGTTAGAAGTGACCTAGTTTATGGTAGCCTAGAGAGAGACACTTTATATAAACTAACGCACTGACTGTGGGCATTTGAAAGAGTAGCCTGGCAACTACTAATGCGTTTAGTCAAACAAAGACTGGGACAGATGCTTCTCCAGGAACATCAACACAATGATCTTTTCAACCAGTGTTATTTTGTTCAACCGAGCCACCAATCAGCTTTCATTTCAAGAACAGCTCACTGCATGACCATGGCTTTGTCAGTCAGGGGCGAAAGGGAAGACAAAAGTGCCCCCTGCTGGCCAGAGGCGATAATGCGCTTACATCTGGCCAGCAGCGTATGCTCCAGACTTAAAAGGCAACTGAATCACCGGTACAAAGGCTTGGGAGACGGCCTCAATGGAGTATAGAAATACAGCTGGAATGGGCATTTACATTTCTGAGCATCCGTGAGTCTGCTTCTTCTTCTCTGGAGTCTTAAGGCAACAACTCATGATTGATGGCCTGACAGGGAACATCTAAACACCCCAGCAACATCTCCGTCCTGCCCCCCCCCCCCTTCCCTCATAACTCACCATGGTGACATTAGACTTACTGCCATCTTGTGACGCTGGCTGGACAGTTTAATATCATATGAAGTGGAGCATCTAAGTGGAGGCTCTTTTTTTTTTTTTTTACCTTGACACAGGGCAGGATGTGAGTCATGATGATGGTCTCTCTGCTGTCTTCCGGAAGATTCTCACAGAACTCTGAGAGGGACAAGAGGGGGGGGGGTGTTAGGGTTAGCAGGGGAACAGAACACTGCTGTATATATTCCAGAACAAAAACAGATTCTAGAACAGGAACCAGCTTGGTTGAAGCCGTTTCTAGACCCTTTTCCATTAAAGGGCAATGCTCGTTTTTGACAACCTGGACCTTATTTACGACATATTATAAGACGTTTGACTCACCGAGATCACTTTGGTGTAGTTCGGAGGCCGGTAGAAGAAATTTAAAATCCAGCGCGAGCCAGTATATCCATGTAATGACGGTGATCGGGGCACCGAGAATGCAGTTTCTAAAAATCTATTTTCGGCCGCTAAACGGTTGTTTTCATCAATCAGATTGGATTAATCGACAGTTGAGATTCCTCAACGCGAGGCATTGTTGTTGTTTTCAAATACGGGGTCTTTAGCCTCTGTAATATGATCTTTACACGCCTTTCCCCACTTGCTCCAGCACGCATGCGCACAGGCCAGCACGCAGACTGGCTATTCTCCGGCTCACATTCTCTGCGCTACGATCGTTGTTGGTGCCGAGAATATTGTCGTCGTCATTCGTCAGCAACAATCCGATCGTAGCGCAGAGAATGTGAGCCGGAGAATAGCCAGTCTGCGCGCTGGCCTGTGCGCATGCGTGCTGGAGCAAGTGGGGAAAGGCGTGTAAAGATCATATTACAGAGGCTAAAGACCCCGTATTTGAAAACAACAACAATGCCTCGCGTTGAGGAATCTCAACTGTCGATTCATCCAATCTGATTGATGAAAACAACCGTTTAGCGGCCGAAAATAGATTTTTAGAAACTGCATTCTCGGTGCCCCGATCACCGTCATTACATGGATATACTGGTTCGCGCTGGATTTTAAATTTCTTCTACCGGCCTCCGAACTACACCAAAGTGATCTCGGTGAGTCAAACGTCTTATAATATGTCGTAAATAAGGTCCAGGTTGTCAAAAACGAGCATTGCCCTTTAAGAAGATAATTCGCTCAAAATAGGTCTAAAAGTTACTGCGACATGATGGATGGAAAAATAATTACTTTGAGTGAATGCCGATTTTGACGCGCTAATTTAATACGCTTGCTAGGGGTGGATTAGAGAGTTGATTCGACATTCAGGTAATGAGAAAAATATAAGATTGGAGTGATATAAGAATGTTACGCATGCTCAGAATGTACTGATAGTTTGTGTTAAATGTCTCGCGCATACCAAAGACGTTCACCGCGGTAGATAAGCGCGCGCCCAATTGGTAATATTTTGTATTCGATTCGCTACATTGTTGAGGAAAAATGCTTTAGCGCGTTACTAAAATGCACATGAACACGGGGCATTATGACGCTGACTTAACTAAGTAGAATAGTTGAAAATCGTTTGGTGGCTTCTAATGCTGCTCAATTTTACATCAATTTAGAAGTTAATTCCCTTGGAAATCTTATGGAAAAAAGGGCTTCTGCTACTGCCCCCTTCCCTTGCTCTGGGGATTTTAGGTCCAAAAACAAAACGTGGATGTCTGGTCCCCTTTATTTGTTTAATGAAGCCTATTTTAATGTGTTTAATGAAGACGATTTTCAACCCTCGTGCCCGACAATAGTGTGTTTCTAATTTTAAACTTTGTAAAAAGGGCTGAATCTATCATTTAATCTAATCCAATCAGTTTTATAGCTTGATTGATGATTAATCTCAATAGGTTGTAGAATTGACCAGATTCCAGAGCAGAAACTGCCTGGTCATGGTCCTAGCTGGCTTCATGAAGCAGAAGGTACTGCCCCCCCCTGGACCAAGTGGACATTCTGAACTTATTCACTACTCTTTTTCTGATCAGTGTTATTTATGGACGCACCGACGCATCAGACGGACATCAGCGTCGCCTTGGAGACCGCCGTAAAGCAATGTTCACCCATGGCAGTGACTCATGTTTAAGTCACACAAATGATGGCTGTTTTTTTTAAGGCTGACTTCAATCTACGGTCCATTGTTTGGTGGAAATCTGACCAAGATTCGATTGGTCGAGCAATCTCAAAGCTTACACTTTGTTAGACAAAAAATATGTAACACTGATAAAATAGCCGGGCGAAACAGGGGTGTCTTGAATTAGCCTACCTGGACATGAACAACCTGGACATGAACATCATTAACAGGCCTGAGTGTGTTGGTCCCTCTCTCCCTACCTGGACATGAACATCATTAACAGGCCTGAGTGTGTTGGTCTCTCTCTCTCCCTACCTGGACATGAACATCATTAACAGGCCTGAGTGTGTTGGTCTCTCTCTCTCCCTACCTGGACATGAACATCATTAACAGGCCTGAGTGTGTTGGTCTCTCTCTCCCTACCTGGACATGAACATCATTAACAGGCCTGAGTGTGTTGGTCTCTCTCTCCCTACCTGGACATGAACATCATTAACAGGCCGAGTGTGTTGGTCTCTCTCTCCCTACCTGGACATGAACATCATTAACAGGCCTGAGTGTGTTGGTCTCTCTCTCCCTACCTGGACATGAACATCATTAACAGGCCGAGTGTGTTGGTCTCTCTCTCCCTACCTGGACATGAACATCATTTACAGGCCTGAGTGTGTTGGTCTCTCTCTCCCTACCTGGACATGATCATCATTAACAGCCTGAGTGTGTTGGTCTCTCTCTCCCTACCTGGACATGATCATCATTAACAGGCCTGAGTGTGTTGGTCTCTCTCTCCCTACCTGGACATGAACATCATTTACAGGCCTGAGTGTGTTGGTCTCTCTCTCCCTACCTGGACATGATCATCATTAACAGCCTGAGTGTGTTGGTCTCTCTCTCCCTACCTGGACATGAACATCATTAACAGCCTGAGTGTGTTGGTCTCTCTCTCCCTACCTGGACATGAACATCATTAACAGGCCTGAGTGTGTTGGTCCCTCTCTCTCCCTACCTGGACATGAACATCATTAACAGGCCTGAGTGTGTTGGTCTCTCTCTCCCTACCTGGACATGAACATCATTAACAGGCCTGAGTGTGTTGGTCTCTCTCTCTCCCTACCTGGACATGAACATCATTAACAGGCCTGAGTGTGTTGGTCTCTCTCTCCCTACCTGGACATGAACATCATTAACAGGCCTGAGTGTGTTGGTCTCTCTCTCTCCCTACCTGGACATGAACATCATTAACAGGCCGAGTGTGTTGGTCTCTCTCTCCCTACCTGGACATGAACATCATTTACAGGCCTGAGTGTGTTGGTCTCTCTCTCCCTACCTGGACATGATCATCATTAACAGCCTGAGTGTGTTGGTCTCTCTCTCCCTACCTGGACATGATCATCATTAACAGGCCTGAGTGTGTTGGTCTCTCTCTCCCTACCTGGACATGAACATCATTAACAGGCCTGAGTGTGTTGGTCTCTCTCTCTCCCTACCTGGACATGAACATCATTAACAGGCCTGAGTGTGTTGGTCTCTCTCTCTCCCTACCTGGACATGAACATCATTAACAGCCTGAGTGTGTTGGTCTCTCTCTCCCTACCTGAACATGATCATCATTAACAGGCCTGAGTGTGTTGGTCTCTCTCTCCCTACCTGGACATGAACATCATTAACAGGCCTGAGTGTGTTGGTCTCTCTCTCTCCCTACCTGGACATGAACATCATTAACAGGCCTGAGTGTGTTGGTCTCTCTCCACCTACGAGTCTCACTCAGGAGCGGAACACAGGAGCAGGCCATCTCTCCCGCTTTGATAGTCAGCCTTTAGTTTCCTAATGATGGTTTATATTATGATATCAGGTCAAACATCGTTTCATAACTTTGTGCTGGCCGTAGGCTAATGTTATTGCGGAAGGCAATTTAAATTAGCGCCATTTTAATAACATTTTTTTTCTTTCATAGCCAACACGACAAAGAATTAAGCCCAGAAGAACCCCACAACCAAAAGGTCTTTAATAGGCTGTAATCTTACAAGTTTAAATAGGATGTTGTTTTAATCTTTTGTTGTTTTTGTTGCGGTTCATTTAACATCAAGACCTTAAAAGCTTTAGGCTGCATTCTGCAATTGGGAGAGAAGTGAGTGTGCAGCTCATTTGGCCGCTATGTTATTTCTCTTTTGATTATTAACTAGGCCTACTACTATAGCCCCACAATAATGATGATTATGATCAAATTCAACTACATAATGGCAGTGCATTCAATTTAATGTATTTAAATTATTTTTGACGGATGTAGGCGGCCTGAAAAAATGGGATCATATAGGCCTAGTCTGGCATTAACTCAAGTTTGGTGGAATCTGGCCTACTGGGCCCCGGGCCTGCATGAAAAAGACTAAATTATATACAAATAAAATACCATCAATAATAACTTATGCTGAATAACTAATTACTACTTAGTTACTAATGAATATTAAAGAATAATCAGCTTAATTATAATATTATGCGAATGTGAAAAGAATTGCGTTTTGGAACCAAATACTTAACTTTTTTTTTTTTCTGGCAAAAAGGGGGGAATACAAACATCGTCCATCAACATCATCCAGATTGGCATTTTAAACATCGGCATCAGCCCAGGACTTTGCAATCGTATCCCTTGTGTTATTGATTCATGGTTGATCTCTATAGAGATTTCTTTGTCAGAAGGCAGGATGATGACAATGATGACAACCCACCTTTGACCTTGTTGGCAGCGGCGGCGCGGACCTCTGCCTCACAGTCCTTCAGAAGGTTCTGGAAGGCTGGGACCAGATCATTCTTGGTGATCTCTGGACCCACAGCCTTCTGGAGCTGCAGGAAGCACAAAGACAAGGGCTGTTATCGGGAGAAATGTGATCCGAGATGTGATCCAAATGATTGATACAAATTTCTCTAATACAATATGGGCCAGTAGTTTCAGGCTAGTAACCCAGGTGATATAATATGGGCCAGTAGTTTCAGGCTAGTAACCCAGGTGATATAATATGGGCCAGTAGTTTCAGGCTAATAACCCAGGTGATATAATATGGGCCAGTAGTTTCAGGCTAGTAACCCATGTGATACAATATGGGCCAGTAGTTTCAGGCTAGTAACTTTGAAAAGCCAGTGGCCCAGGTGGCCAGTGTCCAATGTACCTTAATGTCAAGCTCAAGGTCTGTTTTGCCCCTGGAGTATAACACAGTGTTGCCCCTGGAGTATAACAGTGTTGCCCCTGGAGTATAACAGTGTTGCCCCTGGAGTATAACAGTGTTGCCCCTGGAGTATAACACAGTGTTGCCCCTGGATAATAACAGTGTTGCCCCTGGAGTATAACAGTGTTGCCCCTGGAGTATAACAGTGTTGCCCCTGGAGTATAACACAGTGTTGCCCCTGGATAATAACAGTGTTGCCCCTGGAGTATAACAGAGTGTTGCCCCTGGAGTATAACAGTGTTGCCCCTGGAGTATAACAGTGTTGCCCCTGGATAATAACAGTGTTGCCCCTGGAGTATAACAGTGTTGCCCCTGGATAATAACAGTGTTGCCCCTGGAGTATAACAGTGTTGCCCTTGGGTCCTACCTCTGAGAACTTGTCAGCCACCATGTAGCGGACCCTCCAGGACTTGTCCTCGGCGGCCTGGCGCAGAGTGGGCATCACCAGGGTCTCCAGGTCCTCCTGGGGCAGCAGGGTGGCGATGCTCACACACGCCTCCACCGCCAGCAGACGCACAGAGTCCTGCGCACAGGGGAGGTCATGTCATTCATGGCGTTATTCTGGATTTAGGCGGGAGAGCCTCGGACACCCGGGTCTCTTGATCGGCACGCCAAGTCAGGAAAACCCAGGCGCCTCGAGCCCCCTTGCGTGTTTTCGACCGCCACAAACACGCACTTTGAGCGCGGGTACGTACCTGCTCGTCAGAGGCCAGCGCGGTGAAGAGCGAGATGATGTCACTCTTGACGTAGTCCAGCTCCAGGACCTTGGCGAACTCCCCCAGCTTGGAGGCGGCCGCCCGGCGCACCATGGGCGTGTCGTCTGAACACAGCGTGCGGAAGTGCCTGAGGACGAGGGGGGGCAGCGCGTCACACAAACGCTAGAGGAGCAGAGCACTGTCTTACTGATGCTCTCTAGAGGAACAGAGCGCTGCGTCTTACTGATGCTCTCTAGAGGAGCAGAGCACTGTCTTACTGATGCTCTCTAGAGGAACAGAGCGCTGCGTCTTACTGATGCTCTCTAGAGGAACAGAGCGCTGCGTCTTACTGATGCTCTCTAGAGGAACAGAGCGCTGAACTTACTGATGCTCTCTAGAGGAGCAGAGCGCTGTGTCTTACTCAATCAATCAATCAAAGCTTTATTAGTATAGCGCATTTCATACCCAGAGGCAACACGATGCGCTTTACAGAGAACAAGGGAGGTGGGTATACGACCAACCCCTACATATTCCAGAGCGAAGCAAAAAAACAGTATCACCCAGGGGCCAGAAAAGTGAGCTGTAAAAATTCTTCCCTGACCCCTCTCAACAAGGCGATCGAGCAAGCTCCAGGAGTATGTTTGTCTAATGGCTAAGAACATTTAAAACAAAAAATTACATTAAATCACATTTTCAGAGTAAGAGAAGCTAAAAACAACATAGGAGAGACATGGCAAATACTGGTGTGTGTTTGCTATGGCCCAGGCCTAAAGCCGGAAGTAGGCTGGTGTATGTCTGTGTGTACGTGTGTGTGTGTTAACTAAATGCTACGACATCCACAGCAGACACAGGGGTATCTATCGGACTCAGGGAGGTCTGCTGGTGACAGTGGGGCATCCACTGGACCTGGTGAGTTACTGCTGCTTTCTAGAGGAACAGAGCGCTGTGTCTTACTGATGCTTTCTCGCCGTCTAGCCTACGTGCTTGAATACTGGAACTAATTGTAATAATGAACTGACAGATGAGAAAAATACAATGTTTACTAGCAACGATGCTAAGGTAGGCCAGCTACCTACTCAATGCATTTACCCCCATTTTCCCCACCTGAATAGAACGCTGGTTGGTTGAGCTAGTGGGTGCTTTAACTAACTGAGCAGATCAGCTTTGTTCAAAGCAAAGAACGCACTTAATGGGTGGTTCAGTTCAAGGTTATTATAGTTAACGAAAACTAACTAAAAAACGAAAACTAGGTGTGAAAAAACATTTTAGTTAACTGAAATAAAAATAAAAACTAGGGTCTACAAATAAACGATAACTAACTAAAACTGTATTGTGTGTTTACAAAACTAACTAAAATAAACTTAAATTGTAGAGAAAATGTCCTTAGTTTTAGTCTTTTTCATTTCATACATAAGCCTAGTATTTTGGGTGGATATTAAATCTATCCTCCATTATTTATTTAGCTGTGCCCCTGCGCAGAAGTAATCTGATGTTCGCCAGATGGTTTGTTTTGCACAGAGTGAAACAACATGAGCTTGTGAGATCAGGATGGTCTCACGAGGCTAGCGCAGAAAAAATAAAATAAAACTGATACTGAAACTAATAAAAACTAAACTAAAACTAAGCATTATCAAAAAATAAAAAATAAACTAAACTAGCAAATCTGCTTTAAAAACTAATTAAAACTAAACTGAAATTGAACACAAAAAGTTAAAACGATATAAAAATAAAAACTAATGAAAAAAGCAAAACTATTATAACCCTGGTTCAGTTACACTCACTCTGAACCGCTCCGAGCACTGTTGAGCACTTTCTGAATAAAATAGAAGGTTTATTCGCCATGTGTAACAAGTACAGGTACATTGGAATTCTTGTCATGCTTGTCCTTACAGTATCTTATCAGAGCTGATCAGTTCCTCATTCCAGTCCTACCTACTCAGTTAGACATTTAAAGGTTCCCAAACTGGCAGTTTACTATCCGTCGTCTAGCAGTCTATCAGTATCATCCCCATCTACTTCTGACTATCAGCATCACCCCCATCTACTGTGTCCATGATGTAGGCAGTGCAGACTAAGCTCAAGATACCCAAGAAATGCTAACGCTATAGCCGGGGCCATCATTAGTGAATGGATGACTGACTGACTGACCATGTAGTGTAGGCAGTCAAAGACTGGCTGATTAGCATAACCGGTTTGTTGGCATAACCAGTTTGTTGGCATTTCGTTTTGACAACTGGTCAGTTGATATGTTGCACAGCAAACACACAGAAAAGTCTCATTGGATAGCTGGTTGCTATCAAAGTCAAGTCTGGCACTAGTTTAGGTTGCTAGGGCTCCTTGTTTGTTGCTATGGGATAGCGGGTCTCGTGGCCATTTTCCGTGCCAGATGGAAGTTGCTCAGCGTTCGGATTGAGCAGAATGTTAAGTGCGCTCAAAAATGCGCTCAGTTACATACACACCAGTGTAAACGACAAAGGGAGACACTCTACATGATGTCATGTAACGCTGCATAATTCTCAAGCTCAACTCAGACTTTTTAATGACTGATTTGGGAGTGTGCAAATGCTTTACTACGTCATGTTTATTGATCATTGTGCACACTGTAGTTAACCTTGTTAATGATGCTAATCTAACTTGACCTTCCTTCCACAGCATCCCCCATCCCCTTCCCCCCCTCCTCTCCCCCCACACACTTTGGCTACTGCTCTATTTTATCTTTCTCCCTTCTTTTGTCTGTGTTCTGTCTTCTAGCCAACTGTGTTCCATATTGGTCTGTCTTTGGTTTAGTTTCGTGGTGTTTTTTATGCTGCCATTTTGGTAAGGTGTTGCTCGAAAAAGGGTTCTTTGATCTGAAGCTTCTTTACCTGGTTAAATAAAGGTTAAATTAACAAAATAAATTAATAAAATGCTGGAACCCCTGACCCAGCGGTTCTAGAGCCCTACTCACTGGAACCCCTGACCCAGCGGTTCTAGAGCCCTACTCACTGGAACCCCTGACCCAGCGGTTCTAGAGCCCTACTCACTGGAACCCCTGACCCAGCGGTTCTAGAGCACTACTCACTGGAACCCCTGACCCAGCGGTTCTAGAGCCCTACTCACTGGAACCCTTGACTCAGCGGTTCTAGAGCCCTACTCACTGGAACCCCTGACCCAGCGGTTCTAGAGCCCTACTCACTGGAACCCCTGACCCAGCGGTTCTAGAGCCCTACTCACTGGCGGATCTCGGCCTTGACGGTGCTGGAGACGCGGGGGTAGCAGACGCTGAAGAGGCCGCAGGCGGAGGTGCGGGAGGTGAACCAGTCCCCGCTGGCCAGCCTCTTCACCAGGGGCTCGAAGTGGACCTCCAGGTCCACGGGGGAGTGCTCCTGGGAGATCTTCCTCAGGGACTCCACCGCCTTGTCCCTGACCACCGTCTCCTCCACCGTGGCCAGGCTCTCCAGGGGAGGCTGTGGACAGACGCAGCAGCGCAAACAGGAGGGTCTGTGGCTGTTCTTAGGGCTGGGTATCGATTCGAATTTCAAGAATCGATTCGATTCTGATTCACAAGATTCAGAATCGATTATCCCGATTCAATTCGATTCGATTCAATATTGATTCGGTTAGTGTTACTAAAACCTGTTTTTTTTTTAAGCTGTAACCTTAATTACATGACTGGCAAGTTATGCAACACATCAATACTAGGGCTGGGTATCGATACTGATTTCCAAAAATGAATGAATGAATGAATCATTGAATTAATTAACCCTTTTAACCCTGAAAGTACAGTGACAACATTTTGAATATTAATTGGATTTTCCCTATAATACTAGAAAGCGCAGTTTCTCAGCTGTCAGCAAGTGTTGGAGTGAGGAATTTTTTAGATTTGTTAGATTTAAAAAAAAAAATATTATTAAATATTTGTTAGATATTTTTAAAATGTTGCCGGTGACATAGTCGTATTAAAAGGGTTAATGAACTATTCATTCCTTCATTTATTCATTCATTCATTAAATAAAAGATTGATTTTGGGATTCATGAATCGATTCTGAATCATTTCATTCAGAATCGATGAATCGATTTTTTAAACCCAGCCCTAGATGTTCTACATAGGTAGTGTGTGTGTGTGTGTGTGTGTACGATAAAGAGCAAGAGTGTGTGTGCAATGAGGTGTGTTGGTCCGCCCAAAGTTGAGTTTCCCCAAATCTAATTCATGTTGCACTAAAAAATAAAATAAAAGCAGTCTTTCCAATCCTCTGTTTTTGGGGGCAGGTTTATCCCAGAATGAGGCTCCATCTGTGCTCCGCCCCCCCCCAGGGCAGCAGGGCGGGGGTACTCACCAGCAGGCAGTGGACGTACTCCGGCCCCCCCACCAGCATGGTGAAGTTCCCAAGCTGCTCCGCCAGAGCCAGCAACACCTCGTCCTCATCGTAGATGGTGTCTGCAACACATCAATCACACACTCAATCAACACATCAATCACACACTCAATCAACATATCAATCACACACTCAATCAACATATCAATCACACACTCAATCACCATATCAATCACACACTCAATCACCATATCAATCACACACTCAATCAACATATCAATCACACACTCAATCAACATATCAATCACACACTCAATCACACACTCAATCAACATATCAATCACACACTCAATCACCATATCAATCACACACTCAATCAAAATCACCAACTGGGTGTCTGCAACATATCAATCACACACTCAATCAAAATCACCAACTGTAAATAAAGATTACGCTACATCATCCACAGCCTGAAAAGCTCCTAAATAAAAAAAATTAGAGCTTTGTGCAGTATGCAGGCTCAGTTGATGTAGCCGTCAAGGTTTTTTGCTTACTGGCAGGGTTTTTCCTGCATAGAGGATTTTTTGGCGCCCCCCAAAGAGATTTTAGCCAGAGCCAAAGGAAAATCACCAGTGCCAAAATGCTAAAAATTGAGAATAAAAATAGCAATTAAAATCCTCTCCAAATGTGTTTGAGAGCATATTTCAAGTGCAGCCCATCCCTCTTTCTTGCATTGTCCATAGTTTGGACCACTAGTAATCAAGTTCATTGACAGGTTATCAGTAATATTAAATATTTTGGCTTCATATCCATTTTGTGTCATGTCGGGAGATTTCCTGCGCTTGTGAAAAGTGAGCTCAGTCAGAACGACAGTGAAGAATATAGGCCTATTTATGCTGGTAGACTACTCTGCATTAAACAGGTTTCCTCGAAAAATTGCACGTGCATCAACCCCCAAAGACCCATTCTGAGCCAGGAAAAACCCTGCACACTCAATCAATCAAAATCACCAACTGTAAATAAAGATTATGCTCCATCGTCCACAGCCTGAAAAGCTCCTAAATAAACCACTCTTTCAAATCAGAGCTTTGTGCAGTGTGCAGGCTCAGTTGATGTAGCCGTCAAGGTTTTTTTGCTTACTGGTTCTAACAATTACAGGTAAATACTGGTGTCTAGATACAACGGCTCGTTACAACAGAAAGTGTGATGAGAGACAGTGCGGTGTCCCCGGTCAGGTGAGAAGGTCAAGGTGCCTGTGTGCCGTCAGGTGTCCCTCACCTGTGAGGAAGGGGAGGAGCTCAGTGCGGGTCCGCTCCACGCCCAGCGCCAAGGCGATGGTGGATAGCTTCTTAATGCTATTCAGTCGTAGCTATAGAGAAAGACAGGACCAGAAATCATGAAAGGAAATTGATGAATCTTGCCTAGCTAGCCAACTATTGTAACTATCTAACCGCTACCCATTAACTCGGCTACCTATCTTGCTAGCCAAATATGTAGTACCTAAGCTACTGGGCAGAAGCTAAGCTAGCTAAAGGGTCTAAAACTGTGAATATCAGTTCAATATACCCGCACGTAAAGACTACATGTATTGTTTTATTGGTTACATTGCATTTCACTAAGCTGGCTGGCAAGTAAAACGGAACAGGGGGCAGCTAGCTAAGCCTAGCAGATGCACACATTACACACAGGCCTAACGTAGTGCTAGCTGTTATGAATGTCAGATGAGACTAGCCAGAGACGGACTGTGATTTGAAATGGCAAATATTGAGACAAAACCAACAGCAATGGCTCGGTTTATCTAGCTAGCGCCATTTCTATGGTTCTAGCTAGCTGATGTTAACGTCGTTAGTACTCTTCCTATGTCTCTGTGTGGTTAGCTAGCCAGTAACCGAGGCCAGCTCTGTACCCAGCCCACTTGCGCTTGGCGTCATGCTAACGCTGTTAGCTAAAAAAGTAGCTAGCCACACATTGCATTGGAAGCAGATAGTTATGTGCTTGCTAATTTGGCTAAGCTAACTAGGTAACTTCAAGATAGACTATCGTTAGCCTGCTAGCCCAACCCAGTAAACTGATTTACATTATCTAGTTAGTCCGACCGCACGCACATAGCTACTGTTAACTACGTTAATTTTAGACCATCGATACGCATACCGTATTGCCTTGTAGTCCGATAAACAAAAAACATTTTGACAGCATACAATACAATATTGACAGCTAACGTTAACCTGCTAGCTAGCAACTAGATTGGGTCCGCCCGGCTCGAATCAGGCCGAGGCGGCGGATGTTCGTAGCTAGCAACCGGCCATCTAAACGGAGGAATATTCAAATAAATGAGAAAAAAACAACGAAAATAAACAGCGAACTATAAATAAAACATTCGTTCTCACCTGCACATCCTCATTCCGCAGCTCATCAATGAGCACGGCGATAGGGTAAAGGGAATCGTCTCCATCAGCTCCTGCCATTTTGGATAATGTTGCTGCAGTTACCGAATGGCGCTCTGAACTACGGGGTTTCTGCTAGAAAGAACACCGCCACCAAGGGGTCGTCTGTCTCCAGCCTGATATCCCGGTACTTGAGGTTTTCGGGAACGGAAGTTATGGTGCGTTCGTTTGTGGTCGGAGGTGGCAAGTCGCAAGTGGCAAAATACCTACCTCCGACCTGTGTGCATTCGAGCTATATACCATTATATCACAGTTACCTAGTTATATCTAGTGCATTCGAGCAACTGGAGGCTGAGAAACATATCCGAATTTGCAACGAGGAAGTGCGAGTTCATGCGGTGTTTTATTTAATCATTCCTAGTAGCAAGTCGCAATTTGCCACCTCCCAGTTGTAAACGAACGCACCATTAGTCGGCCAAAATGGCAGCGCAGCAACAACCTGGTGGACCGACTCCACAAGCAGGAATGCAGCAAGCGGCTTCGCTACAACAACAGCAGCAATTGAGTCAACAGCAAGATTTCGACCCGGTTCATCGATTTAAAATGCTGATTCCTCAACTGAAAGAGAGTCTTCAGGTAACGTACACAGTAAACACACACATTTGTTTACTTCCGCTGGCACAATGGACAGATCCTCCGCTGGCTAATTAGCTAATGATAATGTTCCCTTTAGCCTACCATAACACATACATGTTTTATAGTCTAGCATAGTGGAGGTATGTTACAGTGTTGTTTTACAACATGTTTTTCATAATAGCAGTCCCAATCAGACCTGAATGTAAACGAGGAGGATAGCTTACTGATCTACGACTCTAAACATCAATATGACAATTGACAAATGGGATTTATATTTTAATAACATTGAACATGTTTAACATAATATAACATAACATGATGTTACTCTTCATAGAATGTGATGAAGATTGCGTCCCTGAATCTGGGACATAATACTTCAATTGACAATGGCATGTAAGTGCAAAAAAGTACAGATTGTTTCTTGTCCCAGTAATAAAGTAGGCCATCAGTAGAGATTGACAATTTTAAATCGGTCTTGTTGTCTTGTGTTCCAGTAAGAGCAGTGATGCTACTGTGCAGCGCTTTGACAAAAGTCTGGAGGAGTTCTATGCTCTTTGTGATCAACTGGAGCTCTGCTTGGTGAGACACACACACACACACACACACACACACACACACACACACACACACACACACAAAGGACAAACTGAAGTTGTTAAAACTATTCTGCCTTATGTATGTGTTGGTGTGAAGGCTCTATGGTTTGTTTGCTAACTATCATCTCTCTCTCCCTCTCCCTCCAACACCACAGCGACTGGCCTACGAGTGTCTCTCCCAGAGCATCGACAGTGCCAAGCACTCTCCCAACCTGGTCCCCACGGCGACCAAGCCTGACACGGTGCAGACCGAGTCCCTGTCCTACTCCCAGTACCTCAGCATGATCAAGTCTCAGATCTCATGCGCCAAAGACATCCACAACGCACTGCTGGAGTGCTCCAAGAAAATCGCAGGCAAGGGACAGCCACAGGGCATCATGTGAGGTCACATGGAGACTGACTGCTTACTACTATCATCGCTTCATCTTCACAATCCTTTGCTTGTATTTTTTGGGGTTGTATGTTTGGTTTTGTAGGGCGAATGGGTGAATTGTAAATAGTAGCTTGTACTAATGTAAGATGGCCACCAGGTGGTGACAGAGTTGAGAGTTGAGAAGGGTGACCTCAATGCATTCAGGAAAATCGTTTGGCATAAGCTTGGTCACAGTGAGTTTTCTTAATAAAAGTTTTCTGACTGGATTTTGTTGTTTTTTCCGGTCGATATGCCAGCTCTTCCAATGAAGAGTTGTGTGGGTTTAATGAAGAGTCATGTGGGTTTAATGAACAGTCATATGGGTGAAACTGTACATTACATTTTGACTTGCATCTTGTACATTTGACAAATAAATAGACATCTTTGAGATCACTACTCGGCCAAAGCCAAGATACAGTAGAGCTAGCTACTACAACTATCGTGCTGAATGTCCTCCCTCCTGTCCTGTCCGCTATACACCAGTGTCTCTGGAGAGGGGCCCGGCTAGCCAGCTCAGTGTTTGTTTCCAGACCACTAGAAAAAGATGACCCCCAGCCAGCGACCCCCAGACCGGCCAGCTATCCCTGGTATGACTGAGGGGCTGGACCCAGGCCCTGGTGGACCCCCCTACTGCCAGGTCATCTTCCCTGTTACATAAACACTCCTCTGAGTTATGGCACTTAGTAACGGGGAACCTGAGAAAGAAGTACATGAACCGCTCTCCCCAGCTCCCCTGCATCGTACTACATGACTGAGGAGCCAGCGTCATATCTGGACTCTGGGAGGAAGAGTGAGTCCTGTCAGTCAGTCAACCAGTCAGCCAGCCAGTCAGCCAGCCAGTCAGTCAGTCAACCAGTCAGTCAGTCAGTCAGTCAGTCAGTCAGTCAACCAGTCAGTCAGTCAACCAGTCAGTCAGTCAGTCAGTCAGTCAGTCAGTCAGTCAGTCAACCAGTCAGTCAGTCAGTCAGTCAGTCAGTCAGTCAGTCAGCCAGCCAGTCAGTCAGTCAGTCAGTCAACCAGTCAGTCAGTCATGGAGGCTGGTAGGAAGGAAGCCCCCTGGAGAGCACCATGGAGGGGCCAGTGTGAAGGTGCTGCTCTGCCTGACCAGAGTGTGTTGTAGCTGGGTGGGAGGACCGCAGTGTGGCCTGCATGCTTCTGGTTGGTGAATGATGGTGGCTCATTACTGACTGATTACGGACAGTACATGAGAGAACAGTGACAGAAGACAAACTTGTAAAGGTTAATTTCTGGCCGTAGAGTTGTGTGCTTGCGGCAGCAGCGTTCTTGGGAATGTAGGGTGAATAGCCAGGAGGGTGTAGACCAGACACTGAATGGAAGTGGGCCTTGATGAAAATGAAAAATGAATGGATGAGTGGAGGTGGATGAATGAATAAAGGATGAATCTGAGGCTAACAGAATAATAAGTTGGATTTTCTTACAGTAAGGGTCTTACTAGGCTTCACACCAGAGAATAAAGTCGGGCTCTATCAGAAGCACATGATAGTCCATGTGACATCACTGATCTCCTAGCAGCTGTGTGAGAGCTCTCAGATGGCTCTGAGTCACTGACAGGTCAGCCCTAAAAATAAGCTCTACACACACACACACTCCCACGCTGCTCACACACACACACACACACACTCCCATGCTGCTCTGTCTCACACACACTCCCATGCTGACACACACACTCCCATGCTGCTCTCTCTCTCACACACACACACACACACACACACACACACACCCTCCCATGCTGCTCACACACACACACACACACGCCCATGCTGCTCTCTCTCTCACACACACCCTCCCATGCGGCTCACACACACACACACTCCCATGCTGCTCACACGCACGCACACACAGCAGATTTTTTCCACAAAGCAAGTTAACTTTCAGATATAGTAGCACTGAAAAAAATACATTCCCAATAACTTCAAGAAGAGGGACATTTCTTATTCTTCTTTCTTTTTTATTTTCATTTGATATGATTCCGCTTGGAACCCGAGACTTTTATGAGTTCAATACAATTTGTAAGAAGCCAAAGATGAGAGAATTTTGAGAATACAGTAATCTAGATACTTTCATCCCACCCAACAGTATCTGCGTTGGGAACGTGATGTAGATGAGCTCATCAGGTGAAAAACAAGAGCAACCGGTGACAAGAAGTAACAATATAAAAAGGGTATAGTCATCATTTTTTCTTTTTACAAAGATTACAGCAGATAAAATACATTTATAGAACAATGACAACTACTACACATTAAAATCACATAGTTTCTGATGTCTAAGTGTACTCACCTACTTAATATGACTAAATATATACTAATGTCCTTTAGATGTGATCAATCCAAAATGACAATGAGATTTCCATAAGCAGATTGAGCCATTATATTTCTCTGAGATGTTTTTCCATGCCCAATGGATATTTTATGGTTAATAAAATCCAGTTATGTGGCCATGCTATCATTTTGAAAAGAAAACCTCTGAGACTATAGACTACTGGTTGTAGCTTATGTGTCACTATACTTGTGAAATGATTTCGGAGATCATTTTCGCTGTTAAGCTTATGTGTGCCTGGTTTGTGCCCCTGCACGTCCACAAATACTTCAGCTGTGCTTGAGTGAGCTCGCCTTGAACCAATGGGATTAGTCCCAAACTACAAACCCCACCCACCTACTGTAGCACCACAGGTCAGCACAAGACTCAAAACAAGCGTGCCCAAGCATACGATTCTAAATAGAACTTTACCCACTTCTAAGGGCAAAATTGAGAAACATTTCAGTGACTAGGGTTGCTGCCTACTGTGCTGTGGTCATAGAGACAGGTATGTGACAGGTATGAAGCAACATGTATGTAGAAGAGCATGTAAAGTATGTGTGACAACTTTATTAGCAAACACACACACACATGTCTACTGCTTAGTCATGCCTGAGCCTTTCACGTTGAGGTCGTTGAAGTGTGCTTGTTTCTTCCCCTCAGCTTTGGGCTTGTTGCTGTGGAAGAGACAGAAAGATGGAGAGAGAGACAGAGAGAGAGAGAAACAGAGACAGACACTCAGTTAAATCTGAGTCCAGCCAATGACTAGCCATTGTAACATTGGTAAGTCCGTGGAGCAGGGTGTGTGGCTGGTCCAGTCTAGGGCGTGTCAGGATGCTGACCTGCAGCCCTGCTCAGGGCCGGTGAGGGCCGCACGGTGGGCAGCCCGGGGCTTGGGGGCCTCCAGGCTGGACATAGGGGCGATGGGTCTGAACTTGGACACCTCCCTCTGCCACTCCTCATCAAAGGACTGGGCCTCAGCTAGAGGGCGAGAGGTTAAAGGTCAGGTCAGTATGAATGTTCATTGGGCTTATTAACCCCCTCAGGACGCGCATTGCGTCCACGCAAAATGACAACAGATTATATTTATACTTCTAGCTTTGCAAGATTTTATCATACACATGCCGCAAAAACATTGACGGAATCCTTATAATCGCAGCTTTCAGGGTTGAGCACAGCCAAATAATATGTGATTTTTAAAAGTAGTTTAATTACACAAAAAAGTAACCTTGCGTATTACTGTCAGACCCTGAGCAATGCACAGCCCCCTTTCTACTGACATTCTAATAGGGGCAAATTGACCTGGATTGATAGGGCGCTTTCTCTGTGGACATCCATTCACATTCTAAACTGTGGCGTGAGATGGCTATGGGTGAATTGACGATTTGTAAACAAAAGCCCTATTCACTATCCATCTAGATTATATTGCGTTATAGAACTATTCTATTCTATAACTTACATGCCTAGGTAGTTCACGAGAATAGGGCTAAAGCCTGTCGAGATATTTTCGTTTTCCCGTTGAAGTGGTACGTTCATATGGTTACTGGTCATTTTCCCTGAGGTGAGAGGGGCTTGTATGAATAAAGTGACTGTTCCTCTACCAAAATTAGCTTGCACATACAGGTAGCAGTAAAAAAAATAAAGGCAATTCACAAGTCTTTCAGAAAATGTTTTTGATGTATAGTGATTGCTTTGAGCACTTCAATTGAGTATTTCTCCCGCCTGCCCTGTGCAACATATTTGAGTGGTTATTTTGCAACATTGGATATATTTATGTTCACAAAGGTGTCAATTTCAAAGCAATTCTCGGGTTTCACCTTTCTGCTATTCTCCGACATTCTCCCATCAATTTTTGTTTTTTATAAATCCAAAAGTTTGCTCGGGAGTAGCGTATTCTTTTGTGCGTGTTGTTATTGTTGTATTATTCCGTTTAGTTGATGATGTAGGCTATGATGTAGAGGACCAGATTATTTTTTTTCCAAGTGTCTGCGTGTTTCTTTTCAGCACACTGCTCTTACAAAGCGCTGTGCGTTTGAGTGCTTCCATGTTCTGTGCATGGTGCCCGTGCACATGAGACATGTTGACTGTGTGTGTACCAAATACATTGACAAATACATTCACTAGATGAACAGCAGTGGTTGTATTTTTCACACAGAAATGAAAAAAGCATTCTGTCCCATTTTGGTTCACATAATTGGTCATATTCAACGATGTATGCCAAAAAAATTACAAAATTCTACTTTTGTTGTAATCTTATATCAAAGTATATAATTTCTTACTTCCTGGAAAACGGTAGGTCACGTGCAATGACGACAACAGGTACCTTAGATTTTAGGCCAATAATCTCACGACATCCACCCGTCAATCAACGCTATCCTTCTATCGAATCTGTCTAAAGTTCTTAAAACCCATCCACTTGTCAATGTTCCAATCAAATTCCTCTAAACATATGTCCCACCCTCATAGCTTGTTTGCGTCGGAAATACGTCAAACTACGGAAGTTAGATGATCTCAAACGTCCGTTTCTGTGCAACTTTAATCTGAGATAAATAAAACATTTTATTTCTGTCTTCTGCATGGCTCTGAGTGTGTCTGAGTCACAAGATGATGGCCCACTGTGACAGATCAAGGGGTGTGGTAGGGGTGTGGGGTGGGTAATGAATATTCTGATTGCCTGCTAAATTTGAGAAAATGACCCTGCTAAATTTGGGAACTGTTGTGACTAAACCTTTTTTGGCTATTTAAATGTTCTAAATAATTTTGACATCATAACATAACCAAGACTTTGATGAACAATTTTCATATTGACAAAACAATTAATCACTATTGTTTAGGGGGTTTGTGAGGGCAGAAAAAAAAAGTCTTTATAACGTTTGTGTTTGTAGATCTCTTTACAAGCTGAATACGATACTGACCAAACTATCGATGGCATATAAATGTAGCTGTGATTGTCCTTCAAATTAAAACAGTATTCACGTTGGAGTAAGTGTGTGTTAAGTTGATGAAATTTAGATAAATATCAGACAACACCAAAATCACAAAGCTGAAAAGGAATATGAAAGGGAATATGAATCTTACATTCGTCCATGTTCTGGAAGTCCTGGTTGAGCTCCCTCTCTCCTGTCCTCATGTTGTGTTTCTTCTCCACCACGTGACCCCGGTCCTGGATGTGGTGACCTATCGCCATCTTCTCCAGACCGCTCTCCGTGTCCCGCAGAGACCGCCTCATCTCCTTGATCTGGGCACAGGGACAGCCAATCAGCACGCTCAGCAGGCCAGAGATGACCAATTGGCACACTCAGCAGAGAAGGATGACCAATCAGCCCAGAGAGATGACCAATCATCCCAGAGAGATGAGCAGGCTATCCGGTGATGTGCTGTATGCTGGGGTGTTACGGTGCTCCCTACCCCCCCTGGGCTGTATGCTGGGGTGTTACTGTGTTCCCTACCCCCCCTGGGCTGTATGCTGGGGTGTTACTGTGTTCCCTACCCCCCCTGGGCTGTATGCTGGGGTGTTACGGTGCTCCCTACCCCCCCTGGGCTGTATGCTGGGGTGTTACTGTGTTCCCTACCCCCCCTGGGCTGTATGCTGGGGTGTTACTGTGCTCCCTACCCCCCCTGTGCTGTATGCTGGGGTGTTACGGTGCTCCCTACCCCCCCTGGCGCACGGCGCGTCTGTGAGGAGGCCTGGAACATCTTGGGGGGCTCGTCCCCAACCTTGGAGTAGGTCATCACCGACGAGGAGCTGAACGAGTGGCTGTTGGAGTCTGTCGACAAGTTTTCCTGGACACACACACACACACACACACACACACACACACAGGTAGGCATGAGTACACACACACACACACACACACACACACACACACACACACACACACACACACAGGTAGGCATCAGTGCAGCATTTGATACTATAGATCACACCATCCTCCTCGACCGCCTCCAACAGGGGGTTGGCATCACCAACACAGCCCTGTCCTGGTTCAAGTCCTACCTCAACAACAGGACCTTTTCAGTGAATATAGCCAACCATTCATCCTGCCGTGTCAACCTCACCTGCGGGGTCCCTCAGGGCTCAATACTGGGTCCCATCCTTTTCTCCATCTACATGCTGTCCCTCAGCCAAGTCATTCATCGCCATAAGATTTCCTTCCATTGCTACGCAGATGATACTCAAATCTATCTTCCACTCAGGGAAGACGATCCCTCTGGGCTGGACCGTCTGAAGGACTGCTTGCGGGACATAAAGGAGTGGATGTCACAAAACTTCCTGCAGCTCAATGACACCAAGAGTGAAATCCTTCTGATCGGCAACTCCACCTCGATCAGTCTGATCAGAAATAATCTAGGAAGTTTGTCCACCCTTGAAAAATCCCACGTCAGAAACCTTGGGGTCATATTTGACACAGACCTCAAGTTTGACAAGCAAGTGAAATCTGTGGTGCAATCCTGTTTTTTCCAACTGCGCACAGTATCCAAAATCAAGTCCTTCCTCTCCTCCAGCGACCTACGGAGGGTCGTACTAATGCTCATCTTCTCCAGACTGGACTATTGTAATGCCCTCTATGCCGGGGTCACCGACAAGACCATCCACAGCATGCAGCTAGTCCAAAATGCCGCTGCCAGGCTGGTGACAGGCACTAAGATGAGGGAACACATTTCTCCTGTCCTCTCCTCCCTTCACTGGCTCCCAGTGAAGCGCAGAGTGAAATTCAAGATCCTCACGTATGTCTTCAAAGCCCTCAATGGTCTCGCCCCAGCTTACATCAAAGATCTCCTGGACCAACCTACCAGCTTCAGGCCTGGTCGCCGGCTCAGATCTGACAACCAGATGACCCTGAAGGTCCCACGGTCAAAACTTGTCACAAAGGGAGACCGTGCATTCTCTGTGATGGCACCTGGGCTATGGAACAAGCTTCCTCTGAACATCAAGTCCGCCACCACCCTGGACTCTTTTAGAGCACAGCTTAAAACTCACCTCTTTGTTACAGATGATTATAATTGTCTTGTGTCTTAAATGTAGTTTCATTTTGTGTCTCTGCAGTCCCTTGTTTTTGTTTGTCTCTTTTTGTACCCGGGCTGCGCCCCGGGCTGATGTAACAGTTGGTTGGGGGGCGCATTATAAATAAAAATAACATAACATAACATAACATGAGTACACACACACACACACAGTTATATGCATACACGCACACACACAAACAACTCACAAAGTTTCTGTGCATGTCCTCCATCCTGCTCCTCATTCCCACCATCATGTTGTCAAACATATTGAAGGGGTTCCTCCTGTCCATGTCCTGAGAGAGACAGAGAGAGAGACACAGAGAGAGAGACACAGAGAGAGAGAGAGGGGCAGAGAGAGAGAGAGAGAGAGAGGCAGAGAGAGAGAGGGGCAGAGAGAGGGAGAGAGAGAGAAAGAGAGAGAAAGAGAGAGGGGCAGAGAGAGGGAGAGAGAGGGAGGGAGAGAGAAAGACAGAGGGAGAGAGAGAAAGAGAGAGGGAGAGAGAGAAAGAGAGAGAGAGAGAGAGAGAGAGAAAGAGAGAAAGAGGGAGAGAGAAAGAGAGAGAAAGAGAGAGGGCAGTCAGAGGTTGTTTCCAGGTTATATAGAGGTGGTCTAAAGGTTACTTCTTATCATGGAGAATGTGGACCCTTGAGGGACAAACATTAGAAGGGGGGGAATTTCATAGTTAAAAATAAGTCAAACAGGCTGCACTCATATGTCACGGGTTAAGAATACACAAAAAATACTGTGCAAACCATTAGATTTAACATCTTCAATATTGCAAAAGGTAGTTTTAGAGCTTTCAATGTTTAAAATAGGCAGTCACCAAAAAATCACGTTTTGTTCTAAAACTGCTTGAAAGCGCCTAAGCTGTTGTATGTCACCCCGGTGGCTCGCTACCCTCAGTGCGGTCCCCTGGGTGTCAGAGCAGGGCTCCCTGCTTGTGCCAGCCGGCCCGGCAGACTGACCCGGCCCAGTATGCCAGCTGGTGGCCTGGTATTGCCAGCTCATAAAACAGCCATATCCAGCCTGTTTTCTTGGGGGTACTGTATGTCTTGGGTCCAGGGGTTGGCATAGTAGCTGCCCTCGTTTCTGGGACAGCATGTGGAACAGTATGCACACCCACGCAGCTCTACCAAGTTCAGAATGCACACGAGGAATCCTGAGAACAAGCCGATCGTTTGATCGGGTCTGATACGTACCAAGGCTCCTGATACTGATAGAAAAACAGCTTGAACAATTATTTTGCTACTGAAAATAGGAAAGCTAGAATGGTTTCTGTACAGGAAGCCAATTTTCTGCCGCACCTTAGAGTCTACATGAAACTTGAAAGACTTTATCATCCAACCATAAACCAAGATATTTGTACTCTGTGACTCTCAACATGCAGGCCAACTCCTCACCAGCAGCTTTGAGAGGATCCAGCCACGCTGTGTGCAGCAGAGCTCAAAGTGGTTTTTTGATCATACAGCTTATCAAATGTCAGAATAAAACATTGGGGGTACTGTTGATCCCTTGTAGGTGCATGCTTGAATAGGGCCTGAGGTGCTTGAACAGTGCAGCTAATAGAGGAGTCAGCTACTCTCCATCTGTTAGGGCTGGGTTAGCGTTAGCCGTTAGTCCATGCTGCTGGCTCGGGGACTGGTGGGTCACTGAGGCCACTGTGGGCCAGTCTGTCTGACTGGCTGAGGTACTGACCGTGCTGTCAACACTGGCGAAGGGAGAAAGCGACTGGCTCATCCCCTGAGGAGGCAGCAGCACAAAGCAAACATCAACATCTAGCAAGGCATCATTTACCTACGCTTAGCATAGCATAGCTTAGCATAGCATAGCTTAGCTTAGCATAGCATAGCATAGCATAACATAGCATAGCATAGCATAGCATAGCATGGAATCAGACACACACACATAGTATACAGTACATTCATAAAGACACACACGGACACACAAGCATGCTTTCATGCCCTCTGACAAACTCAAAAGAGATTGTACATGGTATTAACACATGGTATTAACACATGGTATTAACACGTGTACCCTTGAATGTTCTCATAGGTCCTCCAGCCTTTGTTGCCAGGTCATTTTACAGTGTGTGTGTGTGTGTGTTTGTAGGCTACTAAGCCCTTGGCACAGTTCCCCTGCTCCACAAGGCCTTGACCCTGCTGGCCTGCTCCAGGGAGGCGGAGTAGGAGAGAAGGACCATGCCTCCATCACCCTCCCTCTCCCCCCCCGACAGGGCGTTTATGACCCTGGCGGGCCTGGACACGCATCCCACGGGGCAGTGAGTGTGTGTGTGTGTATGAATGTGTGTGTGTACTACATGGGGTTACCATGGTGTGGAGACAGCAGTGGCGTGTGTGTGTGTAATTGGGCCACGTTGCCAGGGATCAGGCCGGGTTTAACACCGAAACAGAACCTGGTTCTGGGGACAGCGCAGCCCCCCGGGCCCACGACCCTGGCGGGAGAGAGCGGTGTCCGAGGCCCGGGCCGCCCACTCAGCTCTTTCCCAAAGGTCAGGCAGATGTAAAACAGTCCTGACGGGCATCTCCCAAACCACGCAGCCAATTATACCTCCTGCAGGCATCTCTGGACTAATAAATGCCAGTTCCATGTGGCCTGCTGGCGTGTATATTTAGATGGTCAGAGGGAGGTTGAGAGTGCAAAATGCAGAGCGGGGACTTTAACACATTATTCTGGGCTGGGCTGGGCCGGTGCTACTGCAGGTCTGGACCCACAAGCTCCTGCTGTCCCCCCGGGTCTGGTCCTGTCCTCTCCCGTCCTATACCCTCCTCTTCTGTCCTGTCCTGTCTTCTCCTCTCCTCTCCCGTCTCTCCTCTCCCCCGAGGCTGCTCCGGGGTGTAGAGGGAGAGGCGTGCTGAGGAGGAGTCATGGGTTCCTGTCACCAGCAGGCTAGATTTCCTCCCTATGGGCCGAGGAGGCCCCGCTGCCAAGCCCTGGGTTCTAGGAACCGCTGGTCCACTAGGGAGAGAGGTGCAGGCGTGCCGTGTTCTAGGAACTAGCAGATTAGATCTCTATATAGGGACGGAGGCATGCGCTGAGGGCAGGGGTCCTAGACACAGCCAGGCCAGGGGAGAGGAACGTGATAAGTGATCACAGTCCGGCTATAGGCTACTAAACCGTGCAGAGCCATTGCAGACACCACTCACCTCCCTCAAAATAAAACATGAAACGTGAAATGAACGGTGCGTATGAGACGATGTCTGGTCTATTATAAACTGTCTGCACACAACCTAAAGCAGCATCCTCAAAGGTCATAAGTAAGCAGGAAGTCAGAGGTGGTGGGGGGCAAGATTCTGTCACCTGACTGGCCCAAACGTGTGTGTGTGTGTGTGTGTGTAGGGAAAGGACAGATTCATAGTTTATAGGCTGAGGATTGAATGCCGGGCAAACTGACACAAGAAGCAGCTTTCAAGCACCATGCAGTGAATGTGTGTGTGTGTTTGTGTGTGTGTCTGTGTGTGTGTGTGTCCTGTATGCCTGATATTTGAGAGCAACGACGGGCAGAGCCGTTAGCCATAGCTGGTGACTTAGCGCCGGTGCCAGGGAACATTCGCCAAGCAGATGCTAGTTAAACAGCCCAGAGAGCGCCCTTCCAGGGCGGGCCACCCCACCGACCCCAGCGCTCTGCACCTGAGCAGGCCTGAGAGCGCCCCCCTCCTGGGCGGGCCACCCCACCGACCCCAGCGCTCTGCACCTGAGCAGGCCTGAGAGCGCCCCCCTCCAGGGCGGGCCACCCCACCGACCCCAGCGCTCTGCACCTGAGCAGGCCTGAGAGCAGGCCCCTGCGGTCGATCGACACGGTCACGGCTCTTCTCTGTCCTGGCCCCACATTGGTGGAACGAACTGCCTACTGACGTCAGGACAGCAGAGTCGCTGCCCATCTTTCGCCACAGGCTCAAAACTCAACTCTTCAGGAAGTACTACCACGATCCTACCTCTTTAAGCACTATTGTATTTTTAGTTTGCTACTCTTGCACTTTGCCTTTAGCACTAGATAATGCCAGGCTCACACTAGCTCACTGTACATTTTGGGGCCAATTTATCCCTGATTCACCCTTCCCGACAATCGGAGGACAAATCTGGTCTGGAACATTGGTCGGTACCGATGTTCGGCCCAGATTATCATGTAATGTGAGGAGTTTACAGATCCAATCTTATATCTCCCGATCGGCCTGCAGACCCATCGAGGTTGCCCCGATAACATCAAACTTGTTTGTTATTTAGATTATTGCGTCACTACTTTACAAGAGATGGCAGTGTTTCGTTGCTGAGTTGCTCTCTCGGCTACAGTAATATCCTGTGTGTGATCAGGGTTTTTCCTGCATAGAGAATTACGAGGCGACCACTTCCGTCAAATTGTGTGCCCCTCCAGCTCTCGACAAAAAAACACACCCGACATGACCACCTGTAGCCTACACATTTTCAAGACCTGTTTATTAGCCATCTATATGGTGCACACATACTAGGAATTTGACTAGAGTTATAGCGTAGTAGGTACTCATTTTTTGTTGTGAAATTGTTATGCGACCTTGAAATATAATTGGGTGCATTTGTGCGCTCATAATTGTTCTGGTGCAACTTTTTTTCCCCAGATGATTTTCTAGTTATGTGCGGTGTTGTTCGAAAGTTTTCCTCCCATGACTTAAACGCCTAAAGAGCCATATCTTGACTCGGGTCACAGAAACACAGGGTTTGGACTGGGACAAACGCATCTAGCACCTTGAGCTCAAGTTATCAAGCTCAGGTTGTCGAACAGACAATGCTTTCTCTATGGGAGTGTGGAGCCTCTTCTCCATTCATTGACATGAAACCACTAGACTACAGTAGCCTGCATGTTTGGCCTGACAACCTATATTATAGTCACAGCGGTGCCCTCACAAATGTTACATTACATTACAGTCATTTAGCATGTTCTAGGCTGTTTGATATTTAAAAATAAACACAAATAAATCGGATAATGTATGCAAATATAGTTAGGCAGACAAGCTAATCCAGCACACATTAGTGCATAGAAAATTCACCAGAATGCAGGAAATTAGGCTTTTGATGCGCCAAAGTTCTGGGAGGAAGAACCCCAGGTAACGGACCACCTCCACTTCATACTGAGCTAGGAAAAACCTCAGCTGTTATTTTCAAATCTTGTAGTGTGTGAATGTTTGAGATTCCCGAGAAGAACATCTGTTAAGATTCTCCTTATGTGCGTGATGCGACCCGATTTTGAAATCGGTTAGGATTTTAAATATCCTGTAGTGTGAGCCCGGCATTAGTCACTTGTTTAGAAAGGAGATGCACTTGTGAGCTCTGGGGAGGAGTAGTAGTACGCCGACTACAGTGTACGTCTACAGTATGTTAAATGCAATTATTGTAAGTCTTTTCTTTGGATAAAAGTGTCTGCTAAATGAATGTAATGTAATACAGTACTGCTTACCTAAGCATTTCTGAGGGGGTCAATGAGTGTTTCTCCAGGCGGGACCTCAAATAGACTCAACCCTCATTCTGACAGCAGGGACGGGGTTAAATAAAGAGAATCGGGATGGTGAGGGTGGCGCAGCTAGGGGACAGGGGGCTGGCATCTGATGAAAGCAATTAGCAGGGATAAATATACATCTCCAGAGGGCGGGGGGTCTGCAGGAAGGGGGGCAGGATTAGGCAGGGCCGCGGGGGATACGTCGAGCCCAGCGGGCCGTCTGGACATCATGGGACCTCAGGACTGTGGCAGGAGGAGGAAGGCGTCTTCAGGCTGGAGGAGAACCCAGCTCAGCTTTCACTGTATAAACCTGCGCTCATATATGGTAAATCTAGCCAATAGCATCTAGCCTAACAGATAAATCTAGCCAATAGCATCTAGCCTAACAGCTAAATCTAGCCAATAGCATGTAGCCTAACAGCTAAATCAAGCCAATAGCATCTAGCCTAACAGCTAAATCTAGCCAATAGCATCTAGCCTAACAGCTAAAGGTAGCTTATAACAGCTGACCTATAACAGCTAGTCTACTGTAACAGTAAACCTATAGCTAGCCAATAATAGCTAGCCTATAACAGTAACCCTATAGCTAGCCAATAATAGCTAGCCTATAACAGTAAACCTATAGCTAGCCAATAATAGCTAGCCTATAACAGTAAACCTATAGCTAGCCAATAATAGCTAGCCTATAACAGTAAACCTATTCGCCTTATTCACTTCAGCTGCCATATTGGTCAGTCTGACATAATTGGTGGTACGGATGCGGAAGTGCCCGTTGACTTCAATGTTAAAAGTTCACTGTAAAAACACCACTTCAAGAACCAAAATAGTCAAAATAACAGGCTGAATACACTATCAGGGTTACAAACTCATCATTACCAGACTCTGATTCAGTTTTTTCACTTTTCACTGCCCTTGTTTTCGCTTATGGAAATACATGGGAGTGAATGCAGCTGACGGCTAACTATGGCTCATTCACCTCCATGTATTTCCAAACGCGAAAACAACAGCAGTGAAAAACAATCAGAGTCTGGTAATGATGAGTTTGTTACCCCGATAGTGTATTCAGCCTGTTCTTTTGACTATATTGGTTCTTGAAGTGGTGTTTTTACAGTGACCTGAAGTGAATAAGGCGAATAGCTAGACAATAATAGCTAGCCTATAACAGTAAACCTATAGCTAGCCAATAATAGCTAGCCTATAACAGTAAACCTATAGCTAGCCAATAATAGCTAGCCTATAACAGTAAACCTATAGACTCATGAGTCAGTCTCTAAACGCTGCGCTCAACTAGAGACTGAAGACATTCATCCAGATTTATATGCTAAAAGTGGGTGGAAACAATTTGAGAGATGTTCAAAAAAAAAAACTGCATTGCAGAACTAATCCAACATCTTCAGGGTGGGCCTTCCTAGTGGATTGGTGAATGGTCTGATTCTCCACTCCAGCTTGTTTGGAGGACATCATTTCTGATTGGAGATGTAGTTAGTGGCTCTGAAGTGTCGATTTTCATCAAACATTTTCGATGGAGATGTGTCCCGACTTTCGGAGGTGAATATCTCGAAGGTCTGGCATCATGAGATTAGTAAACGTAACAGCTAGTCCTAGACCAGTAGTCTGCCTGTCAAAAAGCTTTAAAGACACACCCACATTTTTAATAAAAATTTGATCACAAAAAAAAGACACGCCCACATTTTTTTGTTTGTGTGTATCCCAGGGCTCCCAGGAAAAAAACACACACAATGTGGATTGTATCTGTCCTTCAGTCCAAAAAAAAACCCAACCCCATGATAAAAAGCTGCTGTCAAAACAGACCAATGTGTTTGAAGTGTGTTTGACGTGTGTTTTCAGCAGAGCTCAGGCAGCAGGTTGAGAAAGGTCCTCCAGGGCTGGAGGTGTGTTAAAGTGAGAAAGCAGTGTGTCAGTGGAACAATGTTCTATAAATACCCCCCCCCCCCACCTCTCCCCCCGGGGGTAAAGATAGCTGGGCTGGGGGGCCGGGGGGCTGCCCCCCCCC